>NW_026534326.1:1750051-1778616 GCF_026225885.1 Hylaeus anthracinus | reverse complement strand
AATTTTTTCTACGGAGCTGTAAATTCTTAATTACCATTACGTAATGATTATCCTCATGACTATAAAGATATTACTTCCTATAACTAACATAGCAAATATTATCCAAATGCTAGATTATTAGATTAATTTCAACATGTATATGTCGTACATGTATTATCAACCATAACCATTATGCTCATTACTATAACGATATTCGTGTTACAGGACGTAGATCTAAGCTATATAGCTAAAGTGACGCATGGTTTCTCCGGCGCTGACATAACAGAGATCTGCCAACGTGCGTGTAAACTCGCTATAAGACAAAGCATCGAAACCGAAATTCGAAGAGAAAAGGAACGCACCAACAATCCATCCGCATCGATGGACGTGAGTGTTTTCTATTCAGCATTACTGTATCCTACGATCAAACTCTTGTCATTACATTAATTAATTAATTTAATCATTAATCGATTAGATGGACGAGGACGATCCCGTGCCAGAGATAACCAGGGCTCACTTCGAAGAGGCGATGAGGTTCGCGCGACGCTCGGTGTCCGATAACGATATACGAAAATACGAAATGTTCGCGCAGACCCTTCAGCAGTCTCGTGGATTCGGGACCAATTTCAGGTGAGAATCCTCTTTGTTGTTAAACGTACGGTCCCGTTGCCACCGGAAACGTTTGAACAAGTATTAAGAATCGTGTTTGCAATTCCAGATTTCCGCAAAGCGGTACCAGCGGTACACAAGATGCGACGCAAGGTGATCAAACCTTTCAAGACGATGGCGACGATGATCTTTACAGCTAAGTCTTCGTGTCTTTGTACCTCAACGCAGTGAGCATACGACAAAAGGGCCTGTTTCTGTTTTAATAAAGAACACTTTCGTGTACGAGGACACAAGGTTTGCAGAGAAGTGATTCTATGAAATTTAACAACGCGAAAATATATTAATTGTATCTAATTTATTCGTTGATGTTCCATGTAAGTATACGCGATATCTTATGTATATAATTGGGGCAGATTTGAAGTTAGCTAAGAATAAATATGTAAACCGATTTTCACGTTTTATAACGATATCGAAATTGTTTATTAAAATTATTTAAATTCATTCGAGGGTATTTGAATACATTCCAGTTTTACTTTACGCGTATTCTTAATTTTTATCGAGTATATGTGTAGGATGTGCGAGTAAAATAACGATTGTTCATATAAATTCTACATCGTTGGACGTTGTCGTGAACAATGACGCAACTGCCCTGATAAAATACTTCATCTTGTATGTGTGCCGCATAAAATCACGCGAATTATCCATCGATCTTCTTTCTTTCTTTTTTTTTCTTTTCTTCTTCTTTTCTTTTTTTTGTTTCATTCAGTTGCATTATTCGAGTCGTTTAAACGAAGTGTAATTCTAGTTCGCGAGTTTGCTCGAAATTCACTTAGAAATGGACCCTTTTGTTACGTAGTCGCTGAATTATATAATTACATTTTATTGTTCACACTCTGAGATTACAGTAATGTGAGAGTTTATGCTATGTCAGTGAAATTGTTGGAACTGGTGATGTGTATTGGTGAATTTGCAGTCTGCTTGTAGTAGTAAATTTACTTACAAATTACCAAAGAAATCTTTTCGAACCTTTCATTTTACAATAAAACGTTCAAAACAAAAAAAAAAAAGAAAAGGAAGCATATATGTATACAAGTTTCACGAGAATTTCAATTTCATTCTGAAAACAAGCGATTATATTGGTATATATAATACAATAAAGTTATACAAATTATACGTTTCTCGAATAATAATTACCAATTATTTTGTTTCAAATATAATCCCTTACCTTTACGAGGAAAAAAAAAGGAGAGAACAAACGAAATCGAAACTTTCTTATAATCAAACATTAAAAAAAATTGTTTAAAAATACAGGCTTATAAGAAATGATAAGACGGAACTTTTTTATATTTACATTTTGTCCGTAAGATGTTTAGTTGCAAAAGTAAAAATTAAAACCTCGAAAGACCTTTATCTTGAGATCGTGTAGTAGTCTGATTTTGTTGCTGTTGTCTTAAAGAAAAAAGAACGATAGTCGAACAGTCGAATTTGAAAAAAAATATCAACTTATAGGGGATGATGAGACGAAACTTTTTTATATTTACAGCTTATTTATACGACGTTTAGTTTCGAAGATAAAAATTAAAAACTTGGAAAACCTTTCTTTTTGAAATTCAATTTTTGCAACAATTTTCTAACTTTTCAATTTTTATTTTCAAAACTAAGCGTCCCACGAATAAACTGCAAATATAAAAAAGTTTCGTCTCATCGTCCTCTAAAACCTTATATTTTTAAACGATTAATTTAACAAGTATAAACATTTCTGTGACCCCATTTCTCGAGGGCGTATATGTAGGCCCTTCGCAGTCAAAGAATTAATTTCCATTAATTTTCTACGCTACCTGCAAAATACAAAAGTAACAAGTCGCGTTGAATACAATTTCTAAAAATGAATAAAGAGGAATATTACCACACGATCATTCTTTTTTTTTTTTTTTTTTTATTGTACACAAGTGTTTATCATTAAGTTTATTAAATTTCACAACACCGTATCGTTTGAAAAAGTCAAACGCGTAGTTTCTGTAAAGGAAAAGAAAATTTGTATCTTTTATTTTAAACATCATTCGTAATTATGTATATCGTTAAGGTATATCGTACATCGCTTTTTGAGATTAAACCTGCAAGGGCTAGCGGTGAAAAAATTTTGTCAGGTTACTTGATCCCAGCCATGGCGAGGACCTCGAATTTACACAGAGATTAATTTTTACAAGAAAGAGAAACATTTTTTTATTCGTCAACCATAAGAGAGATGAAAACACATAATTACAAAACAGAACAATTCAACAAAAGGGAGAGAAACATCTGTCGATGAACATTTGGTAAGAACGTACCTGCTCGTTTACTATAAATAATTTATTCTCAATGACTTATTTAATACGTGTACTATATCATTATAATTCATTATGTATTAATGCACAGTAAAAATACTTAGATGTCTATATACCATAAAATTATGTTAAGCATTTCTGCTAAATATTCTCAAGCACGATTCTAATTTAAGCTTATATTCCACATGTGTATGTGTGTGTGTGTGTGTTTTTTTTTATCTTTTTTCTTTTTAAAGCAGTTTACAGCCGCTTTGATTATGTTCACTTATTACATCTTCTGAAAACAATTCTTACTGATAGATAATAGTAAAACTCTTTTATATTTATGTATCGTTTGGAAAAATGATTGTGTAATCAAAAGGTTACGATGACACTTTTATACTGTGGACTTTCCAATGCAACGGAAACCCTTCATACAAGTATATCTAGTGATTTTGGATTCAATTAAATAATTAATATACGTATTAAACTTTATATCTTGTTGCTTCGTCGAAGTTGTAATCTTAACTACAACTGTTGTAACTTACAACTTGGCCTGTACACACAGCGCTCTGCTAATTCCCATTCGCTGTTGTATAATTGTTATCTTCATGGTAAAATTCTGATATGCTCGAATTAACACGCTTAATCCATCCTCTGCGTAACAGGAGGAAATTCAGCGTCATCTTTCAAACGGAACGTACACGAAAATGTCGATGGGCTCTCGGTAGCTGCTATCATCTCGTGATACTTCTCTGATTCTATAAATCCATTTAGGGTAATATCAATTAAAATCGTTCCAATTGGTAATCGTTTAAAGCGGATATAACGATAAAGATGTATGAACTTTGGAATCCAATGATATATGATATAATTCTCATAATCGAATAAAGTTTTAAAGATCCTCCGATGGAATCGACTAATCAGGATATTTAAAACCAGACATGAGAGAAAAGTATTTCAATTATCATTGCTTTTCTTCTTAGAGAACATTCTTAATGATAAATGCATTGATGATTAATTTATACAACACTCAGCCTCGTAAGGTGTAAATAAGCAGATCCAAGGTATACCAATAAAAAACTATCAGAAGCACTCGAGTATTGTTACTGTTTGCGAATTAATCATTTACCTTTTTATTTATTAATGTTACATTAGCTTCGAGTTAGTGGAAAGTATCAACAACATCGTAATCATTAATATTGCCATGAGAAGTATCGACAAGTTACAGAAACAATTTTTAATTATTGTTAAACTGTGTGTTCTTAAACTGTGTTATATTCCTAATTCTATAAGATGGTTAACGATACAATTTTATGCATATTTGCGTGTTTACACCTTTCTGGTACGGATACCTTCTCCTCAATGTTTTATATTGTCGTTCCATACTGTCGCAGGAAAAGAAAGTAAGACAAAAAAAAAAAAAAAGAAATCTTGCGCAGCAACAGAAATTAAATACTTGAGATGTTCCAAGATACTTTCAATGATCAATCGATTAATGTTTATCAAAAGTGTTATTAATATTCTAGTAAACAGCATCGGAATATCTTTTGCTACATTTTCTCAACGTTTAATATCCAAACATTTAACCAAGACAGTTCTTCGCTAAACTTGGAACCCAACTAATGTGAAATCCAGGGACTTTATATTCATGTTTAGTTCAAACAAGAGATTGTGTACAGCGTTTTACATGCATGGGCGCATATCAAGCTTCTCTTGGAAAAGTTATTCCGTGGGTGAAGTTTTATCTTACGTATAGTGAAAGCGTGCTCAAACTACTGTACTGCGTACGCTTAAAATATAATTGTTTATTAAGTTCTAGTACCTTACGTATATTAAACAAAATCTTATCACCAAAACCATGTGGGAATTATATTTGTTCAGTGTTACTCTCATTCTTTCTTGATTGTGCGTCAAAGCGTAAAAATGTTTTTAATGAAATGAACGCGAGAATCTTTAATAAACGATTTCTTTTTTCTTTTATATATATATGTATATATATATGAATGGAACATGTATAGAGAATGAGAGCAAAAATTAAAACAAGGGGCAGAATAGAGGATAATACCAGTACCTGACATGGAGCCTGGCGAACGTCCGCGTAACACACCCGCGTAGCTATTTATGCAGGCTTCAATGGATGATAAAAAGAAAAAAATTACATCAAGTAAGGTCAGTTGTTTGTGGGTGGGGGGTGTGGGGCCCCCCTTTAGCCCCAGATTGGAATAGCCTAATCGTGGGGGGGTTAGAAGCAAGAAAAAAAGAAGATAATAAAGTGCACGTTTAAAGTAAGGGCTCCTTATGCTCACACACATACACACTGCCTGACAAACAGTTACCTGCACAAAAGGTAAAACGATTAATTCAATTTTAAAGTACAATGTTTCGCTTTACCCCCAATCGAAGCTAATATATCTTTAGGAACAGACAACCCTTCGGTCCCCTTCTTTTCAGTCATTGATGTTTTCTTCGCTGCGACTCTACTTCAAACAATCCTACACTTTAATCTAATATAATCTTCATTAAAATTCAACCCCTTTGACCTCCAAATTAGAGATTCTATACACATTCAAACAGCTTCAAACTGTGCCCTTAGAGGTTCCTATATGTCATTATGTCCTGTATGTCATTACAATGGGACCATTAGAGAATAACGAATAAAAAACAGTGACTTTTGGGCATGTTTCGATATCCCTCATGAAAAAATGATTAAAGAGACAGTGGTTTCTATCGTTTAGTAATTATTTCAAACCTCGTATTTCGTATTCGATAATTATTTCACGTATTCGTAGCCATAGATATTTCTAAAACAAAGAATTTGGCAGTGCAACTGGTAAAGCAACGTCTACAAGTACGGCTAATTCAATTATTGCGACTCGATATATGAAAATATAAATAAGAAAGAAATTTTCAGAAACTGCTAAAAAGATAAACAAATTTTGCTACATAACAACTAAGAGTTACTGGAGTTTCTTAAAAAATGTGTTAAAAATGATAAAATTCTCATCTAACTGGGAACGAGCTACTTCGTCTAATGATGTTAAAGCTAATGTCATTTCGTTAGATGAATGCTTTCGGTGTTGCAGTCGAGAAAATAAATACCCTTACATTTTAAACATTTTTACTTTACGATTCGCAGACTTGAGTTATGTTAAAGTAAATCTGAATATTGTTTGTTCGATATCGTTAATCGTAACGAAAGTTTCACAGGGAACTTAGTTTCCTTAAGAAATTATTGATTTCAAAGTAACAATCTAAATCCAAGCGAAGAATTTTATATTCGTATTAAGCACTTCGACGTACCAATTATTTTTCTCTGAATTAATATATCTTTATCGTCAACTCGCTTAGTTAAAGAACCTACGATATATATCTAATACATTAAAACGTTTACGATATCGGCATACCTGCGTTTTGTACTATTCGTGCAGTAGTTGCTGCAGTAGTTTCCCCAGACGCCGATCCCGCAGTGGACACACTAGCACAATCCACATCGTCTCGTTTTCCATCTAATCTATAAAAACAATTTGTTAATTTATCTCTCACCGTACGAATCGAGAGGACGCATACGTTTTCTTATAGTATTCGTTAAAAGCACAAACCTATGCTGTTTTAGAAGCGTACAGTCTCCACCTTCTGTCGTATCCAAATTATAAACATACAAATATCCATCTGCGCTAGCCACCAACAATCTAAGTACCTGTTGTACACTGCGCAGTGGTACACATGTTAGAAAATATATCTACGCTAGGGCTGTCCTTATTTCGATCATTTCTGAAATCTATGTTACGCACCCCCTGCATACCTTGCAAATACATACAACAAAATTCCTGCAAAGCTTCAGCTCTCAATTTTAATATCAACACGTGTTATAAATGGGAAATACATGGATTGCTTTCAATTGATTACTTTTATTTCGATAACTCTGGTAAAAATTAATGAAATTTGACATTTAGTTATTGAAATTTGTATTTGAATTATAACCTTATACATCAGTCTAGTAATTACGAAGCTATTTTCTCTACTTGAAGTACTTTTGTAATCCTATCGTAAATGTTTCGAATATAAATTTTTCTTTAAGAAGAATTTTTGTATACTAAATTCTTGAATAACCTAAAAAAGAATTTATGTTTATGGAACATTTATCAAAAATAATATGTAAGTTCATATTCAAGCCATTTAAAATAATATTACAAACATATTTCAAGTAGAAAAAATAGCTTCATATTTACTGGACAGATACATAAGGAAATAATTGAGATAAAAATTTCAGATCGTTTCATTAGTTTTTAGTGAACTTAATGAAAAATAAGTAACCGATTGGAAAAATTCCATGTATTTTCCATTTAAAAGTTTGGAAGGTTTTGGGCACGTGTTAATATTAAAATTAAGAGCTGAAATTTTACAGGAATTTTGTTGTATGTGTTAGCAAGGTATTTAGGAGGTGTGTACCATATATTTCAAGAATCATTAAAATAAGGACCACCCTGATCTATGCGTAGGTATAATTATTAATGAAACTTACACCGTGATGGCACAAACATTCTTCAGACCTTGAAATGGTAAATGGACACTGGCAAAGGCACGTCCTTGGTTAAAAACGTCGGTTACTTGCGTAGGTAAGTAATTAGCTGACGCAGACACAGCCTTTGTTAAATATCCCATCCAAGTTTGCGATTCCTCTGTTGCTTGCGGTTTGTAACGATTGGTTCCTCCGATTTCTTTCGGTTCCTCCAACTTGAATATATGCACCGTTTCTGTATTACTCGAGCAACAAAGAAACATAGAATCCAGGCTAAAAGCGAGACTGCTTATGGATACGCATCTCTTAACTCCCCGTCGAAACTCAAATAGTTTTGTACCATCATGAACCTTCAGAGATATAAAGAACCTTCAGCAATGCATCTAAATTTAGGAACTGAACAAACAATTAGTATCGTACGAATAATTAAACTTACATGAAAAACTCTAATTACAGTACCCCTCTCAGAAGCAGTAGCTATTTTGGTACCGTTAGGATTAAATGCAAGTGCTGCCAATGGGCTGTCGTGTGCAGGAATCATGGTTTTAGCTTGCTAAAAGTAAAAGAAAATGTAAACCAAGTGTTTAAATACGTAACATTCGTTCAAGATCTTTGTCAATGCTTACAAGATTGATCGCGTCGAATATTTGAACTTCTCCGATTGTATTCGAGCCTGGATAGGCTAAATAACAGTTGTCACTGTTTATCGATAGGGTACACAGACCTGCTAAATTAGGTGGAGTCTCTCGAATTGTATGTAGCACCTTCATAGTGTTTATATTATGAATATACAACGATTCTTGCAAGCATACTACTAATCTCTGTAAATTCACATTATTAATTTTGGTAGATTATTAGATCCAATCGAGTTATTAATGCAAGAATAACTCTGTAAGTTATACATGATTTGGAAGATCAGGTAAAAATTTAAATAAAATAAGATACTGCACGTTTCATTTTTGTAATTTAAAAAAAAACTTACTGCTCTATTGAGCTTCACAGCCAAGATGGTATTCGAGTAACTGTAATAGCAAATTTCGGTTCCTTTCCTAAAATGGCAGACTCTGAGTTTACGGGGTGACGATAGACTAACCATTGCCACAAGGCTACTGCTGAATAGTCGTTCAATGATGCGTATGTCCTCGGTATCTACAGTTCACATAATTACACATCGTCACATACTCCATAAAATTATCAAATTTAACCTGTTAACTTATTACCATTTTCGTATATATTTTCCAGATAGTCGACAGAGTTCAAAGAATAAAGCTTGTAGCCTGCTTTCGATCCTACTGCCAAAGATCTGAAATAAATTGCATCGGATATAGAAACAAAATAACGGTCACACTTTTTATAGAGAGTTTTACAGGCTTGTTTCTTATTTTCTTATCGTTTGTATTTTATAGTCTGCTCTCTGATTATCAACACAATGGAGACAATGATAAGCTGCGGGAGACCTGCTAAATACTGTATATTTACTTCTATTGGTACATTCTATTGGTAATGCTAGCGTCTAAACATTTGAGCAGCTCCAAAATTAGTCATTGTTTTGATTGTCTAGTTTACTTATTCGATAAGAAATACATGCAGCGCAATGTTTTTATATATACTCTAGTTACTACATCTTTCATCGTAGCTGAGGTTATGAAAGAACAAAGTAAAAATTGAGTATGAAATCTACTCTCTGTACATTATTAACATGTAATTACTCCATTAGAATAGAATCAAGTACCTAAAACATTGGAATACATGATAGCATATGCATGGAATACAAAAACGTCGCAATTGTATGGCTAATCTAGAGAAGTGAATGTACAATCGTTCCCCTGTATATAAAGGTTTGTTGAAAGTAAGTAAAGCAAGGTTAGTGGATAAAGAACGACGTTCTAGCGAACAAGGGCGCGACACTTACGTGCAATCCTGATTGAAGTTAACAAAGTAAACACCACTTTGAGGATCAGTAGTTTGATTTGCGAGGTTCATTAGTCCTGATATACTGTATTTTAATCCTTGCGTCAATACATCCACGTTACGCGCGAGATTTTGCATAAATCGCACAGTCGATGCGTGCACAAGAACCCTGTCCGCTTCTTTATTTCTCTTTCTACGCGTCCCTTTCTCTCCTCTAGCAACCTTGCTCGTTACCTCTTCGTCGCACCCGTCTTCGCACGTACGCAAATACAAATACACGCACGCGCTCGCTTATACAATATTTTGGGAGCAGATGTCGGATGATGCCTACAAGTGATTATACGTTGCATACAGTCCGATTACTAATACCACCTTTGCATCGTACATCGAACAGCTGACGGAGAGCTGAACCCGCGGAACGCTGGAACGCGGAACGCCAAATCTCATTTCCTACGCTTCGGCTTTGTTGTCATGACGATGACGACTGCTATGACGAAACCTCCTCGACCGAGGTTTATTTTAATTGATTATTCTTACAAGCTAGCGTTTCGGCACTCGAGAGGGCAGCTAACGGCAAATATAAACGTCGCACGTTAACTGCACGTTAATTGCACCGAGTGCAATAATAACGTAGCAACTTACAATAGAATAAGAAAAATATCTTCATTCCTAATTTTACTATTTTCTAATTAAAATATAAACGTCCCACGTTAACTGCACCGTTAACTGCACGTTAATTGCACCGAGTGCAATAATAACGTAGCAACTTACAATAGAATAAGAAAAATATTTTCATTCCTAATTTTAATATTTTCTCTACTTCGCAAATTACCCTCGGTATCTTATCACGGTTACGCTTGCAGTTCCCTCTTTTATCGGTGCAACGAAAGAGAGAGAGAGAGAGGGAGATGGAGAAAGACGGGCAGAGAATCTCTCCGATTAATCTCACCGAACGTGGGAACCGCATTTCAGTAGATCCGTAGATTTCTGACAAGGTCCACGTCGGTAGCGTCCGAGTACGTCCGAGCGAATGACAGATTTCGTCGGGCCGTTTACAAATCTTTTTTAACACCTGTTTTAGCGTTACGCGCGAGTAATTCGATTATGTAAGGCATGGAGTTAAGTGGACGGCCGAGTGTCTCGTTGGCATTTTTAATCGGATAGTTGACATCCGACACCTCGCGCGGTCAATTATTTTTTCGTTGAGCTACCGAGGATACGTCATGGACACCTCTAGTCTTCCACAGCTAATTGCGGCGCCAATAAAAAATATTTTAGACGTTCAACGCATCAAAGCGTAAGATATAACGACTAATAATAATTAACGAACATTAATCTGTACAGTATCGATTCGATATTAACTCGCTTCATCTCCTCAGTTATCCAACAATGATTGTCCACAGTAACATTTGTATTTAGATACCAATTGATATTATGTATCTAATCGTTGCATGATACATGTACTTGTAGATACGAAGCGTAACTTGTATTTCCTAACTCTATTTGTAAAGTATTCTAATTAATAAAACTTTTAGTTCCTCCGTAGCATGTTATTTCGTACAGTGTAACTTTTCTATAACCGAAGCCTTAACAATCCTTTATGTAACTCGAATGGCTCCAAATTCTCCGTACTCCAAAACTGAAGAGTGTGCTTAATCTCTTTGTTTTTGTTGTATTCCATGTTTCAAACTTTCGTCATACTTGGAAACTTCAAAGATTTTCTTGTCGTAAACTCCTGTTGTTTCATCCCGATAATTTTCCTACGTGTGTGCTACATATACTCTTTGATTTCATTCCGTTTGCCTGTAAAATTAAAGTTTCGCATGTACCGAATATTCTAATTAAACGTGTTTAAATGGAATGTACCGCTGTACTGCTTGTAAGCGAACAAGAATGCATAATCTCGTAAAAATGGAGCATCCAAGTCGCACGGAACACTGAACAATCGAATCCTTACGATACTTCGGACCATCCAGAATGTTATCATCGAATGTAAATTGACAAGTACGTATTGTACATATTCTCACCTAAAAATTCATGTAATGTTTAATGCGAAATTGTAAGAAGTACACCGAGAGCGAATAAGAATGAATAAAAGTTGTAAAGAGGTACGCAGATATGCGAGCAAGTAATTCACAATCACATTCGTAATCGCGTTGTTTACGAGACGCTGTTTATCTAAAGCAATATAAACAGTTGCATTTGTGAATAAAGAAATTGTAATTCATTGACTCCTAGATAAAATAATTAAGTTGTGTACGTGCTGTTATTTTCAAGAGTTATACTGCTAACTCTGTAGATGTTTCGGGTCAATCAGAAATCTCAGTTTATCTATTGTAACTTTTTACTAGAAAAAACAACCAGTTATCTTTTGTAACTTCTATGCAATGGCTTATGAAACCAAGTAATAAGAATCTACAAGAATCTAATGCATTGCGTCACCTTCTATTGCAACCTTTTATAGGGTGTAGGTGCTATTTTCTCTTTTCTTTATCTGTATTTACTTCTTTGCTCTTCGGATTCTAGTAATCAAGATTCAAACAGGTTGTACGATACCGTTGTCCAACTTCTGCGAACGTCTACTTCTCTTTCTTGTAGAAGATTCAGTAACACCTGTTACTTTCTACAAATATTTGATATTCATCTTTTAAGTGGAACTTGACCTTAGCTCACGATGCTAGACTAATACAGAGGTTCATTATATCGCTTAGTTTCAATGTTTTTGTTCAAACTACGCGTAAACAGTGGTAGCAGTTATAATCTCGTGTTTAGAAACATCCACATTTACTACATACTGCTAGACAAGTTATTGCGTAACAATTTATCGTTCCAGGAACTCTGAATCAACACTAAAGAGCAGTAGACGCTGCAAGAAAATAGCTAGGGTACCTCAGGATTGCTAAGCCTGTACTGTAGCATGCATATTCACATGCTACAATATGCAATAACACATTTCAGATATTACTTCTTCGTTCCTCAAATACTTTGCCCCTCGAAACCATAAAATCTCAACGATTTAATTGTTTCTACTACCCATATAGACCAGCTGAAAAAAGAATGAGAATAATTTATACCGCTAACATACAAAATTAGAAATCTAACAAATTTTCAACCACCATTTATGTAGCGTAGTCACTAACAGCATCAAAGAACTTTCTTGGCTAAACACAGATGGAGGATGAAATTTTATATTAATTATGCAACTAGCTTTCTCTTTTATAACTTAAACGATGTTTACAAGCCTGCGATCAGTTGAACAGTTAATAAATGCTTTAGATGATAAAGAAAAGTAAGCATTAAAAAGGAGAGAGAAGACGTACCACGTAAAGCTGTTAAATTTTTACAGAATACAATGGATGAATCCACGAGCATGTACAAATGAAGCGTACACACCTACCCCCATAGAACATGTAGCAAATGTGGCTACTCATGGGATTTGGGTGGTGCCATCCATCATGGGTGGTTTAGAGCTCGTCCAACGTTCTACAACTAAGACACAATTGGTGTCAGCTTGTGTATATGGTACATCTTTGATTCTTGTTTTCGCAGTGTCCACATTTTTCCACAGCGTACATTACTACAATTACAACAGGTACTCGTAAGCAACCATTTTGTTTAATGGCGAGGACGTTGTTTAACGTTAATTTATATTACAGGCAACTGAAGGACGCCCTGCATCGCTGTGATCGCGCTATGATTTACGTTTTCATAGCAGCCAGCTATTTTCCTTGGTTGAACGTAGACTACTTCCCAGACGATGAGTTGCTGCACTCTATGCGCTATGTTGTCTGGATCATGGCGATAATGGGAATACTTTATCAGCAAGTCTTCCACGAACGATACAAAATGCTGGAAACTATTTTTTATTTATTTATAGGAATTGGTCCTAGCGTTGCAATTATCAATAATGTAAGTACACGATTATGCTTCGAGTATTATGTTTGAAGTAGTGTAACGTCTTGTACGATTACTGTAAGAATAATCATTCGAGTTTGAAACGTTTCGTACGCTAATGCTTGCAGAATAGTTATTACAATATTACCGAACTAAAACTGGGAGGAATTATTTACGTGTTTGGCCTGGTGTTCTTTAAATCCGATGGTCGTATACCATGCGCGCATGCAATCTGGCATCTTCTTGTCGCTGCAGCAGCTGGGTTTCACTACTATGCCATATTAACTCATATATTTCCTCCATCTGGCTCTCCGGACATTTTTACCCAACACAAACTATTAAAGTCTCACATCGAAGAGTTATGAAAACGCTTGTTTCTCCTACAAATTAGAAACATTAGAAGCGACAAGATCTAAAATACAATTCAAGATTGATTAGAAATTATGTAAACGTGAACGTTACATAATTGGAAAGTAATTGTATTAAGTACCTGAAGCGTAATTCAAGTTGCATCCATGCATCATGGATGTTTATCCAAATGTTACTATGTAGCTAAATTGTGATTAAATCAAGTGTGAATTTTTATAATTATATGAGCAAATTATGACATACATGATCTCTGTAACACGATAATCAAGTAACAAACAAAGTTGACTGACTGTATTGGACTTCAAATAATATACGTATACATTATTCTTGTACTTTCAAGCGTACCGTGCCAAATTATTGTTTGTATATACAAGTAATACAATTTCTGAGCTCCAGGAGAAAGGATGTTAATTTTCTTGCTAGTTCTTTCGTAACGAGTTTGATAATACATTAGACTGGTCTTTATTTGAATGACACACCCTCAGATATACCTTGCAGATACATACAACGAAATTCCTGCAAAGTTTGAGCTCTGAATATTAATATTAACACGTGTTATAAATAAGAAATACACGAATTAATGAAATTATTTGAAATTTACCAGAGTTATTACTTGCAACGATAGGAAAAAGCCCTAACAATTTCAAGTTTGTACCTCAATTATTTTCTTGTGTATCGGCCCAGTAAATATTAAGCTATTCTCTTTACTTGAAATATTTTTTTAATACTATCATAAATGTTTAGAATATAAATTTTTCTTCAAGAAGAATTTTGATATACTAACCTCTTGTATAACCTGAACAAGAACCTTTATTTTATGGAACATTTAAAATAATATTACAAAAATATTTCAAGCAGAGAAAATTTCATATTTACTAGGCTGATATATAAGGAAATAATTGAGATAAAAATTTGAAATTTGTGAGGCTTCTTCCTATTACTAGTAATAACTAAATTTCAAATCATTTCATCAATTTTTACCTGAGTTATGAAAATAAAAGTAATGGATTGAAAACAATCTATGTATTTTCCGTTTACATTAAATCAAATTTTACAGGTATATCTTCTTCTGTATTTGGAAGGTATTTAGGGGGTGCGTAACAGATTTTGGAAGTCATTGAAATAAGGACCACCCTATAATGCAATGATATCCAAAGCTTTTATTTCTAGCAATTCCAAATAGGTTATTTATAATATACTGGCTTTTGTTTACAACTTCCGCCCGCGCGAATGATGTTTGCTTGTTCAAAGTTGCTGGTTCAGCGTTAACGTAGCCTTTATTTCAAGTATGAGACGATACTTGTAATTTCTAGCGGTGAAAAGTTTCGCCTAAATCGGTCCAATGGTCTTTGAGGTTGTTGTGCCTAATAGACATATAGGCATAGATACGCAACACCTAAACGGACCACTTTATATAATTGTACCTATTACGTATTAAGAATTCGATAATCATTGTAAAGAAAGTGTACAGAATATTGATACTTTCTTATTTATATTATATTTTACATTGTAACCGAATATGATTTTTATGTATATAATATGTGTATTATCGATAGTGCGAATTAATAAAAATAAGTAGCCTCGATATTATTTCTTTAATCGATCAAAAAAAAAGTAGCAATCGCTTTCATGGTATCGCTTCGAATTCAACATCGATCGTGGTACAAGGGCAAGGATGATTCCTCACACACTGAATCCACATAATTTATTCGAACAAACTGAAAATATATAAACGATATATTACGGTTAGTTTTTCATCTTTTTTTTCAAGAGAGCTTTCCGTTTCTTTTCCAAGGCTTCCATGCGCATATCTTCTAAATCCTCCATAATACCTAGAAATATATGTGTATATATATATTATTGAATTTCTTATTCCGAATAGAATTACCCGAGCAATTCACTTTGTTTACCTATTTTAGTCGACACATATTCTTCCTTAAGTTGCTGCGCAAAACTACTCTCCATCGCTGCGTCGTCGTCGTCGTTGTTCCCATACTTGTATTTACTTTTATCGTAACCGAATATCTCGCTTATGTATTTACTGTAGTCTTCGGCTTCATCCTCGACTCCATCGTCGATGAAATCATCGAGTTCCGAGTCGTACTCCTCTTCGTTCTCGTCGTGTATGCGCCCTGAAAATTCCACCATAGAGTCAACGAATAAGAAGAAATTATTCTAACGAGTTACAAACAAAACGTAGGGATACTTACGTTTATGAACAACCAACGATTTCTTCTGCTCCTTCGAAGGAAGCATGGGCTTGGGTCTCATCGGTTTGTGATCCCTTGGCGAAACCTGTTTCGCAACTTTCCCATTCGTCGTTGGAGCAGTAAGAGATCTCGCAGCACTCGACGCTAGAGATTCTTTCTGTCTGTCACTCTTCGGGGCACTCTTCTGTTCTGGAATCTTCGACTTCGACGCGCACTTCTCCGATGCGTTATGCTTCACGTCGTGAATCTTACTTTTACTTAGCTGCAGCTTCTTCTTCTCTTCTTCTATAGATCGTCGCATCTCCTCTAATTTTCTCTTTTCCGCTTCCAACTTTCTACGCTCCTCCAGAAGCACATCCTTCTCCGATGATCTTGAATTGTTGGACTTGCTTGCGTTGGATTTATTTTCATGAGGTTTCTCCACATTCTTTTTAAAAGGGGAAGGCTGTGTTCCTGTTGCTGCTTTTACACAAGCTTTATTATTGTTATTATTATTATTATTATTGTTGTTGTTGTTGTTGTTGTTATTATTTTCAGATGATTTAGATATTCTGTTATTATTGTTACGACAATCTTGCATTTTGTTTGATTTATTGGATATAGCAGTGTTTCCTTCTTTGTTAGTCGCACTACCATCCTTAACACGTTGCTCTTTCTTTTCTCTCCATTCTCTCTCCTTCGTGTACTCCATCATCTGTTTCTTCGTCATCAATCTCTCTGGTTTCTCAGCCTTCGGTTTCACATCGATTAGAATTGGTTCGTGCTGCTTTTTCTCAGCGATTTTAAGTAGCTCGTTGAAATCCATGGGCGGTGGCAGGGATTTCTTCTTGTGCTTGGGCTTCTCCTCTTTTTCTTTCCTCTCGTCTTCCACAATTCTTTCAACCTTCTCAACTTTCTCTTCGGGCTCAGCATCCGTATCCTTGGCAGTCAATTTCCTTTTCCGACGATGCCCCAAGGCTTCCTCTATTTCTTGTTGTTTCAAGGCCTGCTTAACTCTATCCTGCAATCACAGTCGGTCTTAACAGGACTCGAGGAGAAGTGGTTTAACTAATTTATTTTTACTATAATTTTTACTACGACTAGAATTGTACGATAGTAAACGGTTCTCTACATTTGACGACACAACTTATGGGTATAATATTAATTTATCATACGTATAACATTAAATTATCCAAGAGGCAACTGCAATGTAAACCTTTTACTACTGTTACTACGTAAAATAAAATTACGCCGTTCAAGAAATGGGAATTCTTCTCTCTGATCTGCGATACCCATTTGGTGGCCCTTGCAGTCTGTCGTCTCAAACACGAATCCGGAAGTAAAATTGCTCTAGCACCCTCAGTTTCTGAAAAATATTAGCTTTCGTGAGAACGCTGCACTCGGAGCAAGAACGAGCAAGTACGCGATAACTAAGAAGGTTGAATATGGAAAAGAGTTTCCAGAAGGAACCGTACAGAGTGTTTCGAACCATTCCAATTTAAGCCGAACACCATGTACATGCGTTTACTGAAATTTGTTTAACTTTTACATTTGCGCAAAGAGTAGATAGAGTGACAGAGCAATTTCGTTTCGAGATTCTACGAGGATCACCCAGTGGATATTTCAGAGAAGAATAACATTGCTTCAGGAGTCGTATTACCTTTGTCGTCGAATGAATTTTACTTATACGAATGAATCATACGATAGACTTTTAACAATAAGAGAATATCGTTTGCGTTTACATTAGACGCGAGGAAATGAAATATTGTAAAGAATGCCTCTTATTGTTCCTAATGATTGGTATAGTGGCAGCGTTGCAGCTTTCTCTACCTTTGTAGACGCGATATCCTTTATCGTCCTCTTCCCACTGTCGTTGAATAGTGGTTTTTGGGGAGGTGCATTGTTATACTTATTCATTAATTGGTTATAAAACGCCGAAGCCTCCTGCGACACGTAACCGTAATCGTCTTCGTCGGGTTGAGAGGGGCCTGAAAGGAACAAAAAGTTACTTACTCTGACATCGATAAAAAAAATCAAGTTTTACAAACTTTTTCAAAGTAACTAAGTTTCTTATTAAAAACTTCATACCGCTTGTAAAAGAAACTTTGTTTCGATAGAATTCCTACGATGTATTCTTACATTAAAGGTATACTTCAATTACATAACGATAAACGTACCTGCCATTGTAACAGCTGTGTTCTCATTGTCGATCGCATCTTCCAATACAGCCTTGTTCGCCGCCTTGCATACTTTCAAATGTTTGCTTATACGACTTTGTGCTCTGTGATCGCGTAACGCCAATAAATTCTAAGGATGAAAATTACATTAAAGAAAAATCGATGCGTAACAAAGATTCGTTTGCGAAGAAGAAGCAGGTTGCATCGTACCTCCCTTTTCTTCTTTTCTTCTAGAACTTTCTGTTTCTCTTCCTCTTCTTTGCGGGCCAAGAATTTCTTGATATTCTCCGAAAGATTCTTACTCTGTTTCGCTGATTTCTTTGGCGGAGCGAATTTCGTTTGATAACAGGCAATCGGCTACGAGAAATGAAAGACAATTAAAACAGTGTGCTCTTTTTTTAGAAATGAGATGAGATCGTATTGAAAGAATTTAATAACCTGTTTGACATTTTCGTTCTTCTGTGCTACGGTCAACAAAGTTCCAAAATCCATATTGACAAAACGATGAGACTATCGCAACATAACTCGCGAATTCACATATTAGTTCGGCATTTTATTTTACATTAACCGTTTATAAATAAATCGTCGAGTTTTTAAACGCGCTCGACATCGTGTATGTACATTACTTGAATGTATTATCGTAAATCATTCGCTCGAACACTGTGCGAGCTTTGTAGAAAAATATATATCTACGACTTCGAATTGCTTCGAAGAAACAAGAAAAGCGAGGATGAACGAAGACGAATTAATTGTTTGCGAAATTCGTGACACATATAAAATTACGTCACTAGTCTCCGATAGGTGGTGCTGGATGTCGCCATTCGAATCCACGAATAACGAACACGTGGCTAACTCGAACTCGATTTCTGAGCCTACAGTCAGCGTAAAAAGTATTCGTACAGCACCCCATTTAAAATAAATGGTTCCTGTACGAATACTTATTACACTGACTGTACGTCTCGTTTGGAGACCAGCCTTTAAGTTTCTAGGGATATAAATCGCCGCGTAAGATAAATCGATAAATTTTCTTCGCTCTGGTGAGAAAATAATAATACTATAATTACTATAACTGAAAATATGCTCATACGTTTGAGAATAAACTTTTAAACATTGTCGATTAGATGGAATTAGATTTTAAACATGTTTAAAACTAGGTTTCTAACTAGATTTTCAGGCCAAGCTAGTGATTTCCTACACCAGTTATTACTAGACTGCGGATCGGTGTCCAAAATAAAATTCAATCTAAATAGGAATTTATTTTATTCTGCAAATGTTATAACATGAACTTTACCTTCAATCTTTTTTTGTATTCTTGCATATTGTTTGCATTTTGTAATAGTAACATATCCTAGTAACATTTCTATACTCAATTCTAAACAGTCTTTATATTATTATTTATAAAAGCACAATTAGGAATGTTGTAAGCAAAATTAATCCCCAAAATTAATTATCGTACAATCCTGTACAGTTTATGCTCCCGGCAATGGGTATGAAGCCAAGCGGTCGGCCATCTTGCGTAGCCAATTTACGGCGGGAAATTTAAACGGGACTACAATTGAAAATATGATTATATGTTTCAAAACAAACTTTTGGAGTTTCAACGCTTCGAATATCTAATTTTTTGTTATAGATTTGTTACGTTTTGCAATCCACCAATGGTTACAATGCGTCCACTACTATACATACGAGTGTGATTGTTTAAATAAAAATCTTACTTGATTTGAAATCTTACTATATTTTTTTCTTTTTTGTGCAATAATCTTTCGCTTGCGATTACTATGGACCAGGGATGCCATAAATTCCCTTCACTAAAGTTATGTGCAATTGCAAACGTAAACATTACAGATTTTTATAAGAGTTTCGCCTCTTTGAAATTGCACTCTGTGTTTTCCTCGTGCTCGTGATCTTATCATCCAGGAATGGTAATGGTAACCCTAGTTTTATTTATTTTAATTTTTCCTTCTCGACTAATTTCCTTCAATTAGTTTCGATTGATTTACCATACTATGTACACCATATAATATTAAAGGAGTGTGCCAAATAAATTGCACAAATGTAATACGCAACAAAAGCATTACTGATACAGAGAAATTTGATCAAAGTTCCAATGTACTATAAATTCATAACAATTAGCTATAAATTATCTAATAAAACCCCGTTACATCTTTCATGCTTTTTACAGGTTGATGTTTGTCCAAGGAATATCTCAATTTCGTTGAAGTTATCTTTGTTTTCTCTATATGAGCGCATCTTGTAGCAGCATATGATCCATTATTTATTCCTGTGATACTTAAATTGTTAGTAATATGGCTGTCAGACCGTTTTTATACTTAGGCGATAGCGTATGCAAATGGTAAGACACTTGGAGTAACTACAAAGATGAACCAAGATTATTGTAAATGGAATAACAATTTTGTCGTATTTTCCAGCGTCTTCAGCACTCTGCATCGCAAACCAAAATTGCGTACGGATGAGATATACAGACAGACTAGAAATTTTAAAAAATTGAGAGGCAGAACGAGAGTATCGGAAGAGTCCTTTGCAAAGGATTACGTCGAAAGAGGACCCGTACATTTTTCTAAAATGTTAAAACCATTCGCTTTTACAGTTGTGGTAAGCGAACGATAATAAAAAGTTGTCCTAATGCAGAACCGAACAGTTGACGAAATAGAAATTTCATTTGTATCAATTCAATTCAAGCATAAGACACGTTTCTTGTGCCATAAGTTTCACCGTTTTCATCATGTCAGTTTAGTGGAACGACATTCGTCGCAGCTGCCATTTGGGAATACGAGCGTATC
Organism: Hylaeus anthracinus; assembly: GCF_026225885.1. Classification (NCBI taxonomy): domain Eukaryota; kingdom Metazoa; phylum Arthropoda; class Insecta; order Hymenoptera; family Colletidae; genus Hylaeus; species Hylaeus anthracinus. Next base: position 1,757,862 of record NW_026534326.1, on the reverse strand, counting down.
AGAGAAAGAACCTACAGGATCATTAACCACTATAACCCGTTGAAAATACGCGTTTGTATAACAAAACATATACATATATACGCTCGCAAGATAATAGACACTATTAAAATATGGATTACGTTCAGCGAACAGGATGGAGACACGATATGGAAATTTGGTGGAAAAATTTAGCGGAGGGAAGAAAGATATTTATGTCTATATGTTTCCTAAACGTCATGGTGTTTCTTGCGTGGCGTCTCCCAGTATTCCAGAAGACAATGGTACAATATTTCTGCACTAATCCTGCTTCCCGTAAGTTACACATTCTCTTATGACGAAACTGTAGCATAGATTGGGAAAGATGTTATTTTATGATTCGAACAAAGGTGCGGTATGTTGGCCGATGCTGTTGTCGTCGTTCTCCCATTACTCGTTCCTACACTTAGCTGCCAATATGTACGCGTTGCACAGTTTCAGTTCTTTGGCTGTCGCAGCGTTGGGTAAAGAACAATTTCTGGCACTTTATCTGACTTGCGGCGTGGTGTCTAGCTTCGCCAGTAATTTATTCAAAGTTACGTTTGGTTTGCAAGGCCTTTCCCTGGGAGCTGTAAGTCGAGCCTACTTTCTTTCATTTATTCGCTGGAAAATGTAACGACGTTCGTTAATCGTTTCTTCTTTGTACAGTCTGGAGCAGTGATGGGTGTCTTTGGATTTATATGTACTCAGTTTCCGGATACGTATTTTTCCATCATTTTCCTTCCCATGTACAAATTCACAGCGGGCATGGTACGTCGATAATCTTTATAATTAAAATAGAGGTTCTTTGTGTAGTTACGTTAAATAATAGAAATGCTTGTAAGTAGGCACTGAAAGCAATAATGAGCCTGGATATCTTGGGATGCCTTTTGCGCTGGCAATATTTCGATCATGCTGGCCACTTGGGTGGAGTGTTATTTGGAATGTAAGCATACACGTAAGAGAAATTTAGTACATTCGAACAACGAGGCAATAATTGTACGTTTCTTTCTATGTTGCAGGTTTTGGCAAGCATGGGGTAACGCTAACATATGGCAAAAACGTGAACCAATTTTAACTCTTTGGCACGAATTGCGCGGACCACCTGGGTCTCGTTGATGTTTCGCTGTGAAATTAATGTCCACGCGCTACTATCGTTTCGACCGACAACTGTAAAAATTGTATACATAAACGATACGCAGAATTATTTATACATTTACTTTTTTCGTCTGTTTACAATTAGGAATCTGAAAAAACTGGACGAGCTCGCCGTGCTTACGGAAATAATTTATTTACAAAGTTTATTCTAATTCTGTTCGCAGTATAAACCCATTTTCTTTTTCGTATAAAAGTGTGCCTTCAGTGTTCACCGTAACATAAAAAAGGTAAACGAAATGTAAAATACCTTCGACTATGTTTTAAGATATTTCGCATGATGTTTGATATGATCTTCGATGAATGTAGATATAAAGAAGTAACTATGATCGTAACCTTCTTGATATCTGACAGCTAACAACAACCTAGCATCCTTTGCAGCCGTTAACAAATTCTGTGGCAATAATTGTCCGTCTTTCAAAAATTTATCTTCCTTTCCCTGGAATTACAAAGCATACGTTTATCGTAATTATTTTTTGAACGATTATAGCGATACGATACCTGATCGATTAAAATATCCAAAGGAGGCCCATTGTATTTCTTAGCTAGCTCTGTGGCATCCCAATCTTTCCATATGGTGCTAGCCTCCGCCTCACCAAAGTATCCAGCAAAAGCTTTCTTGCCCCATGGACACGAAATTGGATTACTTATGGGCGCGAAAGCGGACACTGTTTTGTACAATCCAGGATTTTTTAAAGCACATATTAGAGCTCCGTGTCCACCCATGCTTTCGACAAAGTGCCTCGTTTACATCTTTCCGCGAATGAAAAAGCTTTACATAAATTATATTCCTGTTTTACCTGTGTCCCATTACGGACTGCTTGTGTGGCAAGATTGGAAACTTCTCGTTAATCAAAGCAGGAAGTTCTTTGGTAACGTAGCTATACATTCTATAATTTGTTTTCCAAGGTTCCTTCGTTGCGTCCACATAGAAGCCAGCACCTGATCCGAAATCCCAGTCGTCGTCTTCCCCTGGTATATTAAGGTTACGAGGGCTTGTATCGGGTGCGACTAAAGCTACTCCATGTTCGGAAGCATACTTTTGTGCTCCAGCTTTCTGAATAAAATTAGCTTCCGTACAGGTTAAACCGGATAGCCAGTAGATAACTGGTACGGGTCCTTCTTCGGCTTGCGGCGGTAGGAAGACTCCAAAATTCATTGCACATTGTAGTTCGGTACTATGCAATAAATTATTACTTTAGTAAATTGGAACTTTTTACTGGTGCGGTTGATAAGCTATTGGTTAGAGCAGGGACTGCCGTAACTATGAATTTACCTGTTGTGAGAATAAACTTTCTGCCATCCTCCGAACACTTTGTTACTCGAAACTTCTGTGATATCAGGCATCGTGTGTCTTACGATATTAAAAATAATTTAGTGAGTATTTCTGGGGTAATTAAGTATACTCGAAAGACCCAACTCTAGCTATGGAGAGTTTTCAATTTAAGATTTTAATATAATTTTCAATTTCACCTCTAATGATTGCTGATTTATTAGTTTGCTTGTAAATAGATTTTGATCGAAATTCTCAAGTGACCAATTGACGATAGAATTTTGTAACGTGTATGAATCAACTATTCCACGAGATTCCGAACTATTATCATTGATTACTCTTTGAAATTAGAGTCAAAAGGTTAAAGGTTAAAGATTAGATTTCGTTTGTCGTCAACGAAGAAGTGAGGTTATCTTCCGAGTTAGCGACGCGTAAATCGAAACTACGGTTTATTTTTAATAAAATATGTATCTACCTTGCGATCGACGAAATTATGCGCAGGATTTTTATGGAATTCTCTGCAGAAAACGGTGACAATGTGAATTGCGAGTAATGAAAGCAAAATTCTTGTCACATGCTTCGACGACGTTCGCTGGTTCGCAATGGAACTAGTGCTGCGCATGCGCGTGTACTGGTGGCAAATTTGAAATACTTTAAACGACTTCAAATACATTTCACTATAAACTTGGATAATGTAATAAATATCATAGTAATTTTATAATACTTGTAGTACTTTTTTTCTTACTTACTGCATTAAACTGTTGATATTGATAGAATTTAGAAAATATAAAGCTTATTTGATCTATGCTTTGACTATATACTGGAGTTAATGCTCGATAATTCCTGAACCAGTGGATTTCTTTTCTTAAAACTTACATTTTTGAATTTAGAATTCTGCTATGTAAAAAGATCCTCAAAGTAAACGTCGCATTCATTAATGCATGCGTTTATCCTTTTGAGACAGCGTTCCCTATTTATTAATAGACAAGGGAATGTTTTCACTACGCATCATTCTTCAATATAACATTCCCAGCTAGTTTGTTACAGCGTACAAATAATTTACAAGTCCCATTTTACTAAGCGTAGATCAATGATGACACTCCCATTGTACAAAGCGTAGATCAATGATGACGCGCAAGGATTATAATTGAGCATGATTCACAGGACACCGAATGGTTGTCATGACAGCAAATTGTAAACTTTTTCTATAGATACACATGTATTGTAGTTTGTGTATCAAGAAATCCTTTGATGAGAGAATAAGATATAAGCATGGCCATGAATAACAATATAGACACAATTTTGAGCGAGTTAGGGTGGAATGATGGATTTCGAATACCAATAGCGAATGAGGAGAACCGAAAACTGGAGGAAGAAGTAATAGTCACTCGTATTGATTTGGTTTTCCTTTGAAATTGTACGCATGCCTTTGTTTTCCTTATTATTGTCGCTGTAGATAGTTGCACAGTAGTATCCACCGATAAATAAACTACACAAAAGCCAAAAGTAGATTTTACAAACGATGCTTCATACGTACACATGATTTCTTATGTTTGCTTGCAAACATACACTCAATGTTATTAGGCCACTTACAATTATTCCTAGTCTTGTTAAAGGAATGCTTGAATTTTCATGAAAAGATTGAGAGGAAAATGAAACTGAAAAAGAGTTTAAGTGCAAAACTGGAGTCTACGGAAGAACGACTGAGAATGATGAAGAACCGTATTTCGAATTTGAAAGTGGAGCGAGATATAAATCAGAAACTCTTAACTACTCATTCGACTCAACTTGAAACAGAGAATCATCATTATAGACTCAGTTGCAACACCGAAACGAGCCTACGTCGAGAGGCGCGAGATTTCGAAAAGGAATGGAAGAAAGTTAACGAGGCAGTATCTGGGGTCATGAAAGAATTGGAGAAACTGACTAAAAAGATAGAATCCTCTAAAAAAGTGGTTGAATACGACGAACAGAGTCTACGCGAGTTGGAGGAAAAGTTAAACCAAAACGAGAACAATAATCAATTGATTGAGCAATACATGAAAGAGGATGCGAAGGAGTATAAGGTGAGTAGACATAGAGTATTTGCAGTAAACATTACACTATGATGAATAAAAGTATAACGAGCACATTATAAATTAAAAGAAATAGAAGGAAAGCATCGATTCTGTAATGTATGAAGTACCAGATAATCAGTTTACCTTTCACACCGTAGGAACTGGAGCTACGAAGACAGAAACTTAGCACAGAGTTACAGACTTATCAAGAGGCAATTATTAAGAGAACTAACGAAGCGAAAGAAATGGAAATTATCCTTGATAGAACGAGTAGATTGTACGACCAAGCATTAGCAGATTATCGACAAATGTTCAATCAATGGAAGGAGAGCGTAATCATGTTGCAGCAAAGAAATAATGATATCAAAAATGTTCTTCGAGTACGACACAAAACATCACACTATTTTATCTATTGCTATATAAATTATTATTTTATTCCACGAATAACTAGGAATTATTCTATGCAGAATACTGAAACATTGCGAGAGACTTTAGAAAATGAGAAAAGCGTACTCGAGGAATCAGAAAACTTTTTAAAGGAGCAAACCGAGAATAACAAACAAGCGGAACAATCGATTAAAGTGTTGGAGAAGAAGCTTTTCGATATGAGAGAGGAACAATGCAAACTGAAGGAAACGTTTGATGTGTACGAAAACCAGGTACGAGAGGAAACAAGTACTTGAACTCTCAGATGAAGATGAAACATTGAATTTTTAAATTGCAGCTTGCGATACAGAAGAACGTTGCAAAAGAGTTGACTCAACGTGTGGAACAAGTACGAGTTGACACAAAACGGAAAGAGACAGAAACACGGATCAAGTATGCGAAAATAGAGAAGCTAGAGAAACAAGTGATCGAATTAACTGGAAAGTTGGAAGCCATCGATAGTCAAAAATTGAATATCGAAGAGAAGGCGAAGGAACTGGAAAGCATAATTGAGGTATTCTTCTAAACGATTCCTTTGTTTGAACACCTTTTAATATAATGTGATATTTAGGAACACGAGAAGAAGAAAGTAGCGTTGATCAAGGAAGTTAATCAACTCCAAGCTGCGAACTTACGTATCACAAATGAAACAAAGCAACTAGAGAACGAGAGCAAAGTTTTGAAGACGCAGTACGAAAACGAATGTAAAAAGTCGGAACATTTGGATAAATTGTACGCCAAGCATGAGAAAGAGTTAGAGGAAAAGAAACAACGATTGTACCAAGTGGAATTCGAGGTGCAAAAGGCTGTAATGAAATTGGACAGATTGAGAGGGCACGAGCAGGACAAGGGTGAAGCAGAAAGGAAACAGCAAAAGATAGAGGAGCTACAGAGCACTTTAAACGAAAAAATGGACATGTCAAAATTATTGCAAAAACAAATTGCAAGCTTAGAGGTAGGTGAAATTAATTTCATTTCTCTTTCGAGTTCAAATTTAACATATTTTTCTAATTGTACAGCACGACATGAGAAAAATATCGAACAGCATGGCAAGCAACAAGAATCAATTAGAGTATTTAAGAAACAAAAGGCAAGATCTAGTTCTTCTCATGGATGCAGGAGAGAAACGACTCAAGTCTGCCCAAAATCGTTTCGAAGAGAAACAAGTGGAAGAAAGTATCTTACGACTCAAGGTTTCGCAGATGGAAAAGATGGTTTCTAATCTTGGGGATAATGTTTATGATTTGAAAAGATATCGGCTAGAATTGGAAGCTGTAAGTCTTCATTGGAGTAGTACGCGTTGAAAATACTATAATATTGAAAATAGTGTGACAAGTCAGAATTATTGTACGATTGTTTAGGCGATACGAGAACGCAAGGCTGAGATCTCCGTGCAGAAGGATTCCCTTGTAGTTCAGAAAAGGGTTGCTGCCAACGAATGCTCAGAGTTAAGAAACGCTATTTCGGAAAGGAAAATACGAATCAAACAATTGCAGACAAGATACGAAAATGGGGCAGCTATATTAGGCACCAAAGAGGACGGCACGCCCATAAATACGACTCATTTGAAGATCCAGAATGCGCAGGAGAGGTACCTTTTGCAAGAACAAGGTGACAAACTGGATGAAACGATCAGGAAAGCGGAGCACGAGATACAAGCCATGGAAAATACGCTACGGGTGATAAATGTCTGCAACGACAAATACAAGACGACATTAACAGAGGATGAACAAGATAAAGATAAAGTAGAAGAACACAGGAAATTGGACCGAGAGCTACAGAATGCGAGACAGAGTCTAAAAGAAAAACAGGATGAATTCCGATCCTTAACAAACGATTTACAGAGAATGCAAAACGATTACGCCCAAATTCTTAAAGATATAGACGAGGCTCGAGAAACGAAAGAAAATAAAGATCAATATTTAACGGAGCTGAAACAGCAAATCCACGACCAGGAAGAAAAGATATCGAGAGCTGACAAAAATTTGAGAAATGCTCAGAAAGATATTCAACAAATGTTTTTAACTACGGGAAACGAAACGGTATTGATACAAGAGGTTTGTACGTTGTACGAAATACTTATACATAGCTAGACTGCGGATATTTATGCAAAATAAAATCATCGTGAACGTGTCCACAAAAATTGTATCTAAATAGGAATATATTTTATTCCGCAAATATTATAACATCTTGCATATCGTTTGGATTTTGTACTTTCTTGCACATTCAAATTTCCTATAACATGTATAAAGATCCGCAGTCTATACGTAACAAACTTATTTTAATAATAACGACATTCAACGCAGAAAGAAGTAGAACTACGGGAAATCCAAGAACAAAATTCCATCGTCTTGCAAGACATCGCAGAATTTACAATTAATCACGTGGAAGCTGAAGCTTACATAAAAAAGCTTCTGGCAGCTAAAAACATAGAACTACCTCCCGTTCCGTTACCCGATCAATCGTCAACGTCCAGTCAATGTCCCAGTACTAAACGCTCGGTGGATCATTTGCCAAAGACGTATCGCAAGACCGTCGCGGTAACGTCCAGAGAAAGTATCGGAAATATCGTCAACATAGAACCTGAATTTCAAAGTAAGCCCACAATTACGCGCGATAGTTTAGTTAATTGCAACACACTCGTACGACTTTTACTTTTGTTTCAGCGATCTCGACGAAGGCTTCGGTGAGAAGTATCGTCAGACATGAACAAAAGTCTGTAAAAGTACAGAAATAACTACAAGTTTTTAAAAAGTTTTTTCATTTTCAATGGAATTCTTATTAAGACTTTGATAAATAGTCGAAGAGTAAATACTATTCTTGTGATACCAAAGAGGAAGTAAAAGTTAACAATATCTAGTGGATGGTAAAGGGGAGTTGTTAGTGTTAGAGAATATTCCTCACTT
>NW_026534326.1:1743153-1750041 GCF_026225885.1 Hylaeus anthracinus | reverse complement strand
TCTAAAGATTCCAAGCGAAAGGAAAAAAGCATTCGCTTGGAAAGCATCCGCTGGCCCAAAGCTTCCTACGTATAATTAAATAACTGTGCGAATTCTAGCAACGTTTAACATAGCATCTTTGACTCAGTTAAATATATTGTCAAATCGAATACAACAGTAGTAACTTGTACTTATTCGCTACTCGCCAAGACGGTGTCGTTGTACTCGGTTCAATGTCTCTCAGTTCTTATCTCTTAGAATTAAACATGGATATGATACAGTTCGTTTAACGCTTACAAACTCGTTAATGAAAGGCTTGCGCGCTGCTGGAAGATTCATATCGTTAAATATAAGTATTTCTTCGATAAATATTTACTCGTCGCTGGAACACAAATGGGTAAATATTCGGTACAAGACGTCCGCGTTAAAAAACAGACGGTGTTTCGCATTCGATTGCTCGCTATTCACAGTACTGTACCGTAAAATGTAAAATGTAAGAAACCTATAGGTATTATAGAGTAAATAGCATTAATGCCGTCGACAAGTAAGCATTTACTTGTATCCGAATACGTTACAGAGGAATGTATGAAAATAGAATTTCTAGCGACGGGTACAGTCACCGCCGTCGACAAATCATCGGATGATATCACGATAGAAAAATGTTGCTTGCTAAAGGATACTCGCGCCCACGCTATCGTGAAATTCTCTACAGTCGCTGTAGAAGCGGAAACGCTTTGAGCGATTCTTCGTAAAATGAAAACAGTCTTGTTTATAGAAATGGATATTACGTAAAAAGCAGGACGGCTTTTAACCCATTAAATCTCTACGAATCTGACTCGTAGTGCACGACGTGGACCGAGACGCGCAATTTTTTCCAACATTGATTCACACTCCGCTACACAGGCACACACGCACGCATACAGAGATCCTAAATCGTTCGCTTGCGTATAACAGAGTATCGTCGCGTATCTACACCGTTCTCTATCAGTCGAGCATACGGATCGCTTTCTTCGGACGCTAGACGTCCAAATATTTTGACAAACTATCGCGTTAACTTCCACGAAGCGCCCGTCGATGTCCTTCGCATGGAATTGTTTCAAGGTAATCTACGGAGCAACGGATTGCGTGTCGCTCATCTTCTTGGTGAGCTCTTGCAAGAAGTCTCTGTAGATCCGCGAGTTCATGTTGGACGAGAGGACGTAGAGGAGCCACCAGTCGCCGAGGTCGGTTTTCTTGCTGATGCTGTTGCAGGTCTCGATGGACAGCAGCCGCGAGGACACGTGCAGCAGTCTCGGTCTGATGATCGGTGCGAAGATGATGGCGGCCCTGTAGACCACCAATCCCAGTAGCAGGACGGAGAGAATGGCGAACCAGAACCAGATGAAGATGTAGGTCTTCTCGTTGACGATGTTCAGCGGTAGGATACAGAGGGAGTCGTGGGTTTGTATCGTACCCGAGGCACCGTATTTGTGGAAGATGCACTTGGTGACGCGCGGGAACACGTAGACCATGGGGTCGATGCGCTCTTCTTGGGGGGCGTCCGAGAATTGGAGCACGCGCAGACCGTAGCTGATGAACTCGCCGTCGAAGAACCGATTCATCAGGTACATTTGGAAGAAGATGTTCAACAGGCACAGGAATTCGCAGCCGAAGTATCGGTACACGTACATACTGTGAGTCTGAAAGAACGAGCAGTCGGTGAATTGACACGAATTGGACTCAACGAAGGCAAATTGGATCTAACCTGTCTCGATCCCTCTCTTTTGACCTCTTCCCTTGTCTAATCTAGTCCTCATCGTATCGCAATTAAAAGCATCGTGTCGCAGTTAGAAGGATACTTATCAAGAAACTATGCTCGTACATGCTTCACCAAATTATTGATTAAAGCGGTAAACAATCGACGCGCTCACCTGTTTATGATTTATGATGTAGTCCATTAACACGCACTTCTTCTGGTGGATGTTCGCCTCGCGATCCAGGCCATGATTCATACCCATAACTAACGCGTTCGCCAAACCACCCTCCCACATGTTCCACAACCACTGCGGGACGTAGCACATCACCGCCTGTCGAAAGACAAAGTCGTTTTAGTAGGAATATCGTAGTTGTTATTCATTGATAAAGGAGTTTGTTACCTGGAAGAATAATACGAAGCACACCCACTGGTAGTACGTGTAGTATTTCCTGGCGTCTACGTCGCCGAAGTCGTTCGCCACTCCAGGATGAGCCACCTCCACGCCAACCTGCAACAGACAAACTCGTGAATGACGAGATAATAGATACAATTCGTTCAATTTATGGCACTGTTTTTATAACGATATTAAATTATCTCTGACCGTTGAATTGTATTATGTGGATAACTCCACATAATACTTTGACCATTGGACACGATCATTTGACTCGGTTACAATATTTGCCACATCGCAGGCTTCTTGAGAACCGTTTATTTTACATTTCATAATTTTGTAGTCAGTAAAAGAAAAAAATAACCTCTATAATAACCTCTTCCTTTTTACAAGTCGGTGAAAAAAATGAAAGATATCAGCTGCCATCCTTTGGAGGTCACCATCAAGTGTAGCTGTTTTGCATTCTGGAGTTGCATTTACTTTGAAGACATGTCTTTCTTCTATAAGAATCTACGTATCGTTGTTTAAAATGTCTTTTAATTGCAAATAACGTTATACAAAAATGGCAAAAAATGATGCTCTTTCGTTTAAACACCTCCAAAAATGCAATATTCAATTTTTTAGGGGAGAATTTAGGTTTATATAGAAGAATTCATTTCTTTAAAGTAAATGTAAATCCCCACTGATTTCAGATTAAAACTGTGGCCTCCAAAATTTACGCAAAACTAATTATGCAAAGCTACATCTGATATCTTCCATATATTCAGAGGAAATATGTCTAAAAAATTACAATATTTTCTTGAATATGTGTACAAAATGTTCTGAAAGTTTCATTAAATTATATACATTCCTTTCTTGCTAAAAAAAATTCCTTCAAATCACGTAGCCATACACTTATTTTCTCCCTTAATAAAGATAAATCTGTGGTCACGGATTGATACTATTTAATTCTCAATTAAAAGAGGAGCAGGTGTACTTTGTCTTCTCTAGAACCAACTCCCCTGTTCGCTGTTCCGTTTTCCTTTTCTGTAGTTCTGCTCGAGTAGCACTGCTTCTGCTTCTTGTTATACACTCTTGTTAAAAGCCAGCAATAAATGGTGTTTGCTCTATCTAAAGAAAGTAATCGGTCATTGTCTCGTAACGAAAAATAGAAGACCCACCTGTCGATTGAACGCGTCTGGCATGGTGAACGTGGACGTGATCCAGCAGTAGGTGTTGATAGGGTGCTTTGGTAGATCCTTAACGATACAAGAGATCGGATTACCGACGTACTGCGCGGCTGTGATCACCATGGAACACGTGAAGAGTAGCACCGTGGTGAAGTGATTGTGCAATCTAAACACCATCGAGTCGGTGGTGACTTCTTGCCACTTCAGGTACTGACCGAGACCCCCCAGTAGCTTATACATGATTGTTTTATTTGTCAAAGATGGCTCAACGCGACTCTTCTTCTCTCTTCAGCCGACTGGATCAGGGGAAGTGGTAAGAGCCACAGCTCCCGCAGGACTTCATCAAAAGCGGTGGAACCAGGTGAAACGGTTCCGAATGGACTCGATTGTACGAGCTATTCGAGTATGTCCACGCGGCGTGCCTCTCTGTCCCTTTTCTCCTTCTTCCTTTTCTTCTGCCCTACTCCTGGATCGCCTTTTCTTTTTCTTCCAGAAGAGAAGGCGCGCGTCGCGACCGGTCACCGAACCACGCGCTCCAACGAGGTCTTCAGGATCGGTGGGTCTCCGACGATTTTATTCTGTTTTATTCCGTCGCTGCCGAGTGACCAAATACACGTGTCGCCATCGATTCAAGGTAAACAAGGTAAGGTCGAGGTAAATAAACGACGGTGTTATACCCTGTGATCCGATTACAAACAATCTCTTGATCGTTACCGAAATTAAATGAAAATTTCGATTATGGAACGGTGCGATACAATTTTTGATTTTGAAAGAGAACTTTTTCCTTTCCCTTGTTGAAGGTGGTTGAAGGGACTCACTGGAGGATCACACGGAGAAGCCTGACGCGGAGTTGTGCAACAGACGGGGCCCCTGGTCCGGTGGCGTTGCAGTTGCCTCCTCCTCCTCCTTTTTTTTTTCCTGCGCTACGCGGATCCTGACTGAGAGCAAAGCCGACGCGACGACGACGACGGGTGCGTCAGAGTAAGTATCGCAACGTTGCGCGCGTAGCGAGTAAACGTAAACGTCTCTTCAACGTCGACTGAGGAGAAGTCAGTGGCTCGTTGGTCGGCTCAGGGGCGAGAGGGAAACTCTTTCGATTTGCTAGGGGAACCGCTGGAGTAGAAACGAGTGGAAACGAGTAGGAGAGGGTCCCGGAAAGTGGGGATCGAAACAGTGGGGGACCGACGGCTGCTCGAAACTCTCCCCCCTTTATGTCTGTATTATACGCTCCATACCGCTCCGTTCCCTTCCATACAGTTCCATACGCATACCCCATGTCCCATAGTGTATGCTCCTGTGTCCACAGCTACCGGTTCTCCCCCTTTGCTTATCTTCAACAGACCTAAACAGCGTTAAATTATTCGTTGTATTTTCTTAGAAGAGTAACTTGCACCGCGACTTCAATTGTATGATACATTTTGACCAACCCTTGGTAGCGCAGACAATAGGACATATCTAGAGACGCGACGCCAAGTTCATGAAAAATTATACAGCCACCCTGTATATAAGCTACCGCTTATATACCGCTTATATACAGGGTGCCCCAAAAATGTAACACCTTGAAAGGGATGATTCGGGAGGTGATTTGAAACAACTTTTTCCTTAGCGAAAATGTTGTCCGAGGCTCCGTTGAGGAGATATTAACGGAAAACTCCGGACCAATTAGAGCGCGAGGATTCCGGTGGGGCGGCCGCAGTAGGCGTGGCTACGCGCTAGCCGGCCGCGCTCATACGCTGCCGCGTGCGCTCCACCGGCATCCTCGCGCTCTGATTGGTCACTGTTTTCCGTTAATATCTCCTTAACGAAGCCTCGGACAACATTTTCGCGAAGGAAAAAGTTGTTTCAAATCACCTCCCGAACCACCCCTTTCAAGGTGTTACAACATTTTTGGGACACCCTGTATATCTTTTACAGGAGAGATGGTCCATTTTTTCTAACCTAAAAACTTCTAACCTGGAAACTTCTTTCATTAATATCTCATCACGCCTGCAATATTTTCTAAATTTAAACGCATTTTTCTGATGTAAATCGCATATAAGCTTTCGAATAAAACCAAAATTAATAAAATCGGTCCACGTACAACTGAGATATCGTAATATCATGTCACGATACATTCAAAAATATTACCTTCTTATACTTTTCCAGTCGATTTTTCGTCAACACTTAGCCAATAGCAGCTAAGGCTGTTCGTCGATTCGTCGACTCTCGGAATCAGTCGGCAGGGCTCGTCGGCCGGAATTGTAATATGGCTGCCGCTCACGTCGCTCGTTCATTTCTAACCTGTATAATCTGTCAGTTTGTATTTGTGACAGTTGTCATTTAAAACCTGTCAGTTTGTGTTCGTGACATTTGGACGCCGCAAATTTAATAATTATTTTAAAGGCTACGTGTAATGATATTGTATTGGAAAGTATATGGTTATAAGTGATAAAATATCTACCTTGTCGTTGTGGAAAGATGTATATAAATTTGGTGTTTGAGTGTGCAGTTCATAATACAAATTTCAGTAAATGTTCATTTTGTGCAAATAAGAATAAGTGTTTTAATACAATAAATTGTGTGTTATAAATAGTGGTCGTGTCGATGAATAAGAATTATTTTAAAACGCAAAATAATGAAAGTGTACTTATATTGTCAGAGTTTTAAACTGACAAATTATCTGGAAGCTTGTGAGAGGAAAGGTATTGGTGTCGATGAATGACCTTAGAAATAATTTAAAACGCAATACAATGGAAATGCACTCCTATCGTAAGAGTTTTAAATTGACAAATTATGTGAAAGCTTGCGAGAGAGAAAGTATGGGTCTTGATGATCTGAGAATGCCTTAGCTGGCCACGCCAAGCATTTGACTTCCAGGCCGCAGATATCGAGGCCAATTTTTAAACAGCCTCAGTTTGTGGATGATTTGCTGTTTAGCTTCTTCATGTCACCGCCAAAGTGTGGAGCAGTCGCTTTACATGAATTGGCATTAGGATCTGAACGTCTGCACTGTTGAACACAGCATTTTAGCTGCGCATAGTTGGAAACCACCGAATTTTACATTGTGTTACACAGTGTCGCCTTTGCACTTTATTGAAAAGGACTTTCATGCACTGGCAGCTCATTTTGATTTCACATCTTTTTCTACTTTCTTGTACTTTTTTATGGGGATCTTTTATTCTTCTATGATATTGCAAATATTCTAGCTACCGATTCTGCAAAAATATCACCTTCGACCGCCTTCCATTTCTCCTTCAGCACGCCTCGCGTATCATTTTCACTCACATGTCGTTCTTTCAGCGCGTGGAAATATCAGTATCTCATAAGGGATGTTGCAGGGACAACGTTCAATTGTTAAACCTCTTTACCTGTCAAGAGTAAAGAGTATTTAGTATCAATATCGATTATTTTACAACTACACGCTGCACAGTGGTCGATTCGACCCCGAAAACTCGGACTAAATTCGTAGTCTGCCGACCATATTGGATCCACCATTTTCATTTTCTTAATTTCGATCTCAGATTCGGAATCAGCGGACCGAAAAACCTCTGTATACAAAATTTCACACAAATCTAATAACTTTTTGGCATACGAGTCGGCCATGTTGGATCCGCCATTTTGGACTATTAAATTCT
>NW_026534326.1:1739292-1743143 GCF_026225885.1 Hylaeus anthracinus | reverse complement strand
AAATTCTTAGGTCAGATTCGGAATCAGCGACCTCAAAAACCCCTGTAAATCAAATTTCACACAAATCTAATAACTTTTTGGGATACGAGTCGGCCATATTGGATCCGCCATTTTGAACTATTAAATTCTTAGGTCAGATTCGGAATCAGCGACCCCAAAGACCCCTGTATATCAAATTTCATCGAAATTGAGCGCCTTTTCACATTTCGTGCCGCCATATTGGATCCGCTATTATTATTTCTTAAATTTATATTTCAGATTCGTAATTAGTGGAGCTGGTATACGAGATTTCATACGAATCGGAATGTTTCTTCGATTTTGTCCGAGCTTTCGGATCGAATCAGGCTGTTATACGTCGCAATTAATTTTTAAGTAGATAAATATTATGAAAAACATTCGGTTCGGCGATTCGAAACGGCTTGAAAGTCTCCGCGGCGTTCGTTCATCTTTTCTCGAGTCCCCTTTGTGCGGAATAATGAAAGTAAATCGGCCTAATTCGATCGTTAAATTCAATTGAACCGAGCAGTCGCCAAGAGAGCCAATCAGGACCCCTGCGCTCCTTGGAACAGGAGATAACATTGTCGCAGACGATACCATTCTCGGATCGGTATTTTTCAAATTTGTCAAAGAACCACGGGTCCGTCCCTGCAACGACATTCGTACATTGTTCGTACTTCTAATCCAGGCCACTGGAATATAACATGCTTTATGAATTTTTTGCTCGCGTGTCATCGATAACACCTTCAAAATTTGCATACTTATCCAAGGATCCTTCGAGAACGCGCTTTCCGCAAAGAACGTTATACATTATGCATCGTACAGGCAAAAACCGCGCATCTACGGTTTTTGATTATTCAACTTACGTTAAGAAAAAAAATAATAAACAAGTCTTTGGATTCAGACCTAACCGAGAGAACCCGGGTTTCGCGTTTTCGCTCAGAAGACAAAAAAAGACACTTGTAGAGTAAATAAAAGGAACGTAACTCGAGAAGAAATAACGCAAGGCATCGCAACGCAAAAAAAAAAAATACACACACACATATGTATATACGTACAAGGCTGGACCAATAGGTACAAGAATCAATCGTAAAGTTATGTGACCGATGCACAGCGAGCGCGCTAAATTGACGAATTAGATCACAGATGTACGACTTGGTTGCTGCGCCATGCACGGGGCTCGAAATATTTACGCTCGTAAAACGTCCTATGGCGACACATGTCGCGCACGTGTTTACAATATCGGGAAAACGTTCGGAAAACGTTAGCTGGTGACGAACGGTGAGAGTTTCGCTAACGGCAAAAAAAAAAAAAAGGACTCGCCTCGCTGGTTGAAATAATATTCCAAGAACGAAAATCGAGCAGCCTTAATCAGAAGTAAAGCGATACATAAACGTCTAGAGTCATACGGTGTATCAATAGCGACCTGTAACGCGATATCGCGCAAATATTTTCATACGATCGTCAACGGCATTTCTAACGAGTCTCGCTATCGCGAAGACTGGAGAGCGTTCTTCTCGAAAACGAGGATCGATTTGTTTCAAACGATCGCGTTATTTAGATCTCGGTTGGAATTGAATTAAATACTGTGTTATTGTAAAAAATTATGTTTATCGTGTTGTTTCCTTGGAAACCTTCAATCTTCAATTAACCGACTTCGAAGAGGAGCTGGCTACGCATTTCTCTTTTTCTTTTTTAACGTTAAAAAGAGCATTTGACATTTCTTGGCATTTTGGCACGCAATCGACGAAACCCTTGACATTTTGCTGCCGGATAGGTTATCGCGACGATCGAGATTGCAAAAATTTGTGAATTTTTTCTTATTCTTACAGGAAAATTCCCATTACATGACCTAACTCGGCGAGGAATTAACCTTTTTAAAATTTCTAATTTTGCACAGACTCTGAAAAGGGATTCCATTGTATTTAGCATGCTGTATTTAATAATTCAATCAAATTCGTCAAGAGTCGGAAGAGTAATAATGCAGTTTGAATAGAAATTATTTCATACCCTTCGCTGCATTTCTCCATACTCTTAAGCAATTACATCTAATCCTAGTGAGTATTCGTACAAATTAACTAGAAACTATTTCATACTTTTTAGTGTAGTTTTAACCCTTTGCTTGCTGAATTTCTCAAAAGTTTTTACAATCTAGCCCCCATTTTGGCCTTATATCGTCTTATAGGGTTGTCTCTAGCAAGCTTCGAAAAGGAAAAAAGCTTGCGCAGCCATCCAACAATTGAAAATTAACTTCGCAGAAGTGTACTTGAAATTCACAACAAGTTTTAAAGCTTGATACAGTACCACGAGAAGATTGACGGGACTTATACACATAAGTCCAGCTACTAAATAAATATTTCTCGAAGTCGGTTACGTTTCTTTCTCCAAAAATTAATTCGTCCAGCATAAATTTCCGATTTACGTCCAACTACGGCATAACGAATCCGCGAGTTTAAGGCAATCCTGTCGCGAGAACATAGTAAGCTGACGTTGAACCAGCACAAGGTCCCTATTACTCTCTGGTAGCAACTTTCTCTCGTATCCTTGACTTTTTTTTTTTAATTTCGCGTGGCACTTGCTCGACCACGCTTCGTTTATTTCCTTGACTCGTCGCATTGAACGCGAATACTGACCATAGACATCGTCCAGAATCGCTCGGGAACGTATCCAGTCGGTTCTTTGTTCCTGCAAGTAGAATTCTATCGATTGGAAGTGTCTTAAGAAATACATTAATCAAAGAAACCAGATTAAAAGGTCGAGCAAACGCGTTTATAGAAATAATAGCAATTGTAAAGTATTCTGACAGTGTATTATGTTACAGAGGTTTTATTCGCTGTGTAATTCATCCCTGGCCCGCGTGCAGGGGTTTTCACGCCGTTTCCAAAGGCAGCCTGGTGCCTTGACCGAGTTTAATACACGCAGAGACACGCGTAGATGAAATGTAGCCTGATATTATTCAATAAGTAGCTAGTCGAGGGGTCACTTTTTACTTGGCCGATAAGATACGAGCGTGTTACTCGAAAAATAACACAGAAACGAATCTCCCAGGAATCTCTGGCCGGCGTTTCCTAACGTTTATCGTCGCACGTGCGCCAGGCAGCCGCTAGAAGCAGACCGGTGTTAGTTTAGAACTAGAAATTGCCGTGTCGGTGAGTTGTAGGATATTACGTTACCGCTCGTCTGCAGAGAAGCTTGGGTTACATCGCGTTGCACATCTCAACTAGCGACCGGTTGCAGCAAAAACGAGACATCAGCGGCGATGACAAGCTCGGAGAAATACAGGCCAGTTGGAAAAAGACCTGGAAACAATCGAAACTTTTATGTTTATCTTAGATTTATTTTGTTGGTAAATTGTATGGCACCAAAGTTGATCCACGTCCACCAGGTCTACCGTATGCTCTATACGCGTCCTTAGTCGCAATTATCTTAATTAGAGTTCATTTATGGTCGTTACCATCGACTAATTAAAAAGGAAAATATTTCGTCCACTCTCTCGAGCCTGAACAGATTTTCACCTTGGTTTACTCCAACTTTAGCAATTCCTTTCTGATAAATGATACGAGCTGCTCCTATATGTTACTTAACAAAGAATGCTTCATGTTCACCATGGAAGTGAAAAATAAATTTTGTAGAAAATTTTAGACGCCAAAATCGACAGAGGACTCCTCTTCTTGGGAATTTCTGAAACAATCATTCTCTCATTTGTTAAAAATTCAGTTTTCACTTTAGAGAAAAACTTTCTATATAGTTGTCTGTAGAGTTCTATAAGATCTACAAGGGAAAAAAGTTTCACTCCAAAATGTTCATTATCGAGAGAGCTATAAGCTCTGGAGAGATCAACCCTGGCGAACCCT
>NW_026534326.1:1732234-1739282 GCF_026225885.1 Hylaeus anthracinus | reverse complement strand
GTTTGTAGAGTTCTACAAGATCTACAAGGGAAAAAAGTTTCACTCCAGAATGTTCATTATTGAGAGATCAACGAATGTTGTTACCGTCTTCATTTGTGAAGGGAGGCCTCCGCGAGGTCCCTTGCCAAACGTCTCAGCTGACCTATCCCGTGATAGCGTTTGGTTTCGGTGTAAGGGTATTCGATCGGATCAGATAACTGCATATTCTTGTACGAGGGTCAGAGATAAGCCCGGAAGGGAGGCCTAAGGACAGCTGACGCTTGATAAAATGTAATTTCGTTGGAGAAATGACTATTTTTAGAGGTCTCCATCGCGCTATGAGACATTATCGACCATTAGGAACCTCTAATCTTAATCCTCTTAAAAATAAAAGGGAAAAAGTACCGAACAACAACATTTTCATTTTACAAATTTTAGAAGATATTTTACAATAACTTATTGCGTATAACTGAGAGTATAAGGAGACGAGAGGGGAGATCTCGATCGGATGGCAATCCGTTGAAACAGTAGCACCGATGAGTGCACCAGGCGAAAATTGTTTCAAGAGCCTTCAATGTTGCATAATGCATTTCAGCTATTGTTCGTAAGCAATCATTTGATTCTGTTGCGTCGCCGCGTAAACGCCGTTTCCTGACATCTTTTATAAATCAAGCGGGCGTGAATTGTGTTCTCAGAGCTGTTACGTAAAGCTTGAAATTCTAATTTGAGTGCTCTTGATTAATACTGAGTGGGAGATCCAGTTGAACAGATGTACAGTATTCTCCTTCAATGATATCCACAGGCAACTAATGATCTGTTTCTAGGAGCTAGTCGAAGACGATGTTTTAATTTGTATTGTATTTAACAAAGTGAGTCTCTGTGTAAATTTTATTCCCATTTTTTTCTATGGAGTCTCATATTAATTCCACGATGAGATCAGATCTTAATTAATAGAGACATCAGTATCGAGATAATTAAGTAAAGAATTCTTAATAGTTAAAGTTGAAGTAGCTTTAAAGTAAGACATGCTTCATTACAAAATGAGAAACGATAAAGTAATAAAGAGTGATACTGTTTTATCTCGCTGTTGCTTCCCAGTAATGATATGTCACTTAAAAACTGGATGAATCCTCTTTATATCGACGTTGAGAACTCTTCATTTATTTCTGCTGTCTTTAAATGATTAACATTCAAAGTAGGGACCAAGACGGTGCTTAAATGCTCCATCGTGTGGGTGGAAAAGCTGAAACAATGAGTGCGGATGATTTAATTTTATTGAAAAAGCTTGGAGCACGTAGCTTCCTCCGAGTTTATGAGCCTAAGCGGTCAGCGCACCACTCTTTTGGAATGTACCATTGTATATACGAACCCGTCAAACCGGTTTCCAGTATGGGCGTCCAGTTGAGAACCCCTGCGGGTCAATCGTGTCAATTGTGACGAATATATGTCGACTCTGCTCGCGTCTGCTTCTCGTGGATCCTCAAACTAAAACTTTGTTAAACACGTCAGGGATATTCACGAGTCACTGGAATTTATTTTCAAATTTTCGAAATTATAACATAACCTAAGATAAAAATATTAATATTTATAAATGATGATTAAGTGAATATTCGTTACTACAATCTTATTATTATTATTATACAAATTTAAGATTGATTGATATTAATATTTATTAGTATTAGCTTGAAACGAGCATCATCTTATTGTACTGATGCAAAGAAAATCATTTTGTTTCATGGATTAAATTCATCCGGTTCTGTCCTGTGATAAATCTGCTCTACTAAATAATAAATTTACCCAATTACTTTGTTTCTTAGAATGATATCAGGAGCTCCATATGTCTTGTTTACAGTTCTTTTTTCTTACACGTGCACTTAATGGACCGACCTGTATGAAATTCATCTAATTCTGTACCCTTGACAAATCTACCTACTTTACTAGTTAATAAATTATCCAATTACTTTGTAAGAATTACATTGTTAGAATGGCATGATGGACTCCAGACGTCTTGCTTATGGTTCTTTTTTCTTAAATGTGCATTCAGTCGACCGATGAGCATGGCAATTGATGGCAACGGCATGGAGATATTTCACAGAGATCCCATAGGGATTCCCGTCACGCAGGAATACTGGAGGAAATACGGTACGCATTCTTAAATCTTCCTTTGCTCTTGAAACACTCTCGGAATACCTCATACAATATTTCAGAATCAACACTCCGGGCATGTCTCCTGAGGCTGTTCTCATCCAAAGTTTGGGTATGTTAATTCGAAACTGTACAATTACGAACTTAAAGGGCGCCGGGCTTCTCTGGAGGATTAGTTTCTCATTAAGTTTAGGATGTCTGTCATTAAGTCGAGGAAAATTTTGCCTTGGGGTCTGTTACGGCCCACGTTTGGGCCAGTGGTGGCCACCTGGGACCAGTGGTGCTCAACCCCAGACGCGAGAAGAATCTCTTGCAGAGAATTCTCATTTCTTTTTTAATACTGACTCATGGAACAACGAAGTCATTGTACCTACTTAAAGAACAGGTTTCAGTTGAAAGGAATTCTCGATGCAGGGCGTTCCCCAGCGACGAACAAAGGAAAAGTTGCGACTCCTTCGTCGAGATTTCCCGAAAGAATTTTAGTATTTTTTTTTTGCTAAAAAACAAACGTGAGGAGTCTATTTTGTATTTTAAAAGGAAGGTGTAAATGACGATAAGTTACCTCGATTTTTGTGGGATAATGGTCCTGTTGTTTTTTTTTTTCGATTTTGGTGACGCTAATTCCGGACAGAAACATTCGAGTAATTCCTCGAGACGCGCCATCGATAACGATAACGACCAAGAAGTTATGTAATCGGTTTCTTTCCGTTAAAGTTAACGACACAATCGATTAGCGAAGATTGCGCGTCCGGAATATTTGGCAATCTGGTTAATACGTAAGCGAAATCGTTGATTCTAGATGTAAGTAAAAGATACGCGATGTGTTATTAACGAAACGTGTGCACGGGAACGAGGTTAAATTTCCCGCGCATGCGTCGAACGTTCCAGAAGAATCCTAACCTCTCATACTTAGCGTTTTCAATTATTTCGGAGATCTATTTCTAATTAAGATTATAATTAGTCCGTTGTAATTCTATTTGTAAATATGAAAGAAACTAAGTACATTATTATAGTTTGATCGTCGGTTGATGCGTATTTATCGAGATATCCCCGATTTTCAACGATCTTTTACCCCATTTTGATTTTGGTTGATTGCAGCGCCGTCTGTAAACCAAAATACGAAAACTCGTCGGTCAAATTGAGGTACTTTTTTCTGGAGAATCCAAATCTGTAATAAAAAATTCGGGTTGTCGTTTAAATTTTTTATCTCCCTCCCCCCCCCCCCCTCCACCCTTAAGGGAGCGACGATGAGGATCGAGATCGGTATCATTGGATGCCTCTCTTCGAGACGAACAACTTTCGTTACTCACTTTCTTTTTGATCCGATGCGTAATTCTCGAGATATTTCGAGGTTTCGTAAGGGGGCATGTTTTTTTTATGGTTTTGAGGTTAGGTTACAGAAAATTCCTTTTTTTCTCGTGGTGCGATAAGGAGACAGCCCCGGTCGCTAGGATAACCGAAGAACATTGAATTGTGAATTTTTATATCTCGCACTTTTTTGTTTGTATCGGCAAAGTATTTTAAGAATAAAATAAACGTGAATTTGGAAGAAAAAATTTTTTTCCTTTACCCCCCTCCCCCCCCTCACCTCCACTCTGAAAAGAAAAGTAGTTAATCATTTAATGATTAATTAATACCTATGCTATGATATTCAAGATAAAGAAGATTTCGAAAATCTGAATTTTGAAACTTTTTTTTTTTAATTTTCCAAAGATCTCCTTTACGCGCATGCGCGATATAAGCTTTTGTACACTTTTGGGCCCACTGAAGCTTCTTCAGTGATCTAGATGCAAATACCTTTTTGTTAAACGTACATTATCGCTTTTTAAGTGCAGATTTTGAACAGGGAAAATTCGAGGTAACGTTCCAATGCAATTCAGCGCACAAAATGAAATAGATTTTTAGGTTATGTTCGTTTGTAGTCATCAGATCACATTAGACCAAACGGTCTAATTCCAGCTCGGACCACGTTGCGAAGCCAATCAACCTCTCCTGCATGATTTAATAATCTCTCCCATTGCCGACCAGCTCAAAAGGTCAGTTCAATATAATCTTACCTGCACACACAAGTGGGCATACGAGGGCTCTAGATGATACATGTCGAACGAAGAGTATGAAAAGCTTTGTATTCCTCGTATGTTTTGTATTGTTGTAGGGCAACAATGATCCCCGATTGAGAGAAAGTTAAAGTAGTTAGTTTAAGCTTTATTGATTAGACTCAGGAAGTCCAGTTGCGTTAACTGTACAGATTTATTCTCAAACATAGTTATCCATTAAGTCGAATCAAGTTGCGTTTCGACAGAAAAATGATCCGAGCATGCTTTCATGTGATCTAAATAAATAATAATTACTCTGTGTTTAGATGACAAGATGAAACGTGATATAAAGAGAAATGATCAATGTCCCTGTACATAATTGATCACAGCAATCTATTTACACTTAATTGTTAATCAGTAAAAATCAAGACTAATTAGGTACACGTCGCTCGAACAGGCCAGACCAATATCTAAGGTATAAACATAGCGTAACTGTCCTTAGAAAATTGATCCAGATACTTTGATAGTTCCATACGAGGCAAAGCCTCTCGCAGTGATACATTATACCATCTTCAACGTTTCCTCCTCCTCTTTGGAAGGAATGCGTAGAAATTCGTCGCGTTTCGCTTGCATGTCTTCTGCCAATTTGTGCAGAAGTTCCTTGAACACGTAGTTGTCCAGATTCTTCGCTATGTAATAAAGAAACAGCCAGTCTCCAAAGTGGCACTCATGGGTAACCGTCAATACGTTCCAGGGATTGTATTTCCCTGGGCAGGCCATTTGAAACACGACTTTATTGAAGACTTTATTCCTGCGGATGTGTACAAATGATTGAGCAACAAGGAAAACCTATTTGGAAGAACCTTGCATCTCAGGAAGCTTCTCAGGAAGCTTTTCAGGTAGCGAATAATTACCTGGCATGTAACAGCATAGTCAGCAATCGCCACACCAGTCCCAAACCAGTAATCACCGCAAGAATGATGAACCAGTACCAAAGGAACACGTAGATCTTCTCATTGACAATGTTCAGCGCCATGACGCACAACGCATCGTGCGTCTCTATCGATCCTGAATGACCATACTTGTGGAACAAACACTTGGTTACCTGGAACGTTATAGAGAAGATAATCTTTACGATGGATGTTTGTTCATTGAGAACTTTCACTGTACCTTGGGAAAAGTGACGTCGAGGGCATCCATCATTCTAGAATTATACTTGTCATCCGCTAGAGATTGACCAAGCCCAAGGAAGGCCCCACCGAGGAACCAGTCGGTTAAATAAATTTGCACCAGCACGTTTAGGAAATTTAGAACCTCGCACAGGCCCAGATAGTACGCCCACGGTCGGTTCAGATGGATACGATTTAAAAAAGCGACGCGTATTTGTCGAATTTTGTCGTCACGTTCCTGCTTCGACGGCACCGTGATGCCGTTATCGGTAGTCAAAGGAGTGTCGTGCAACGACATCGACGCCATACGCAAACCCGTCACCAACGCCTTCAAACGACCCCCTGGATCAACGCATATTTTTACATTAAATGCCATCGACCTATTGGAAATGTTTAAGGTCAGGATTGATCGGACCCTGAAATAAAAAGTTCTTCGTGGGCTTCTGCATTCGCTAAAGAAGGAAACAGATCTTCTAACAGGCTACAAGTATAAGGAGCAGTTAGATTAATTATGAATGAGTAGCATTAAGCAAGATGTTAAGTTTCTGCACCTATTCTTTACATTTCAGTGGATTGTAGACCACTACTGGACTCATTTTCTAAGTAAGTACTCGAGTACAAAGTAGAAAGAATGTTCTGACTCGCTAGAACCAATTTTGTTCTTATTAAGATCATAAAGCTTCATCGCATGCAATTTTGATTTCAGATTTGTGATTAGCAGACTGAGAAAGCTCCGGTATACTAAATTTCATAAGAATTAAAACGTTCCTTCAATTTCGCTGCTGGGATTTCAGCTTGTCCTTATTTTAATGGAATACACGTGTAAGAAGTAGCAGAAATAATTGTGGAAGAGTAGCAGCAAGTAAGATGTTAAGCTTCTATACGTAATGTTTGAAAAGGAAAATGTCGAAAATGGGAGAATCGCGTGAGACGTATAGAAGCAGCGTGAACGTATAACGGGACTGACCTTCAGCATTCCTCCACAGGTAGTGAGGCACGTAGAAGAAGATAGCTTGAAAAAATAAAACAAAGGGGACCCACTGGTAGTAGGCATGATGCACCACGGGGTCGTCTTTGCCTGCGGGCCCAACGCCAGGATGAGGAATTTCGCCTTGCTCGAGTGACGTGGCGTTCATGTGTTTCACCTAGGAAATTCATTCCGTTGTTTTCTCATCAAACCTTTCTTTGCAAATTCAGCTCTGATCGTAATATTTACCACGGTGTAGGTGGAAGTGAAGAAACAGAAAGTGTTGATCACTTTCTCCTCCACGCCAGCAGTGGAAATGCATCTTATCCGCAATTAAGATCATTAAGAGGATGAAATTTCATTGAGATTGATATTTGAACAAATTTTTCTCTTTCTAAATATCCTTGGTATCCTCAGGAATTTTAAGTATAGCATCCTTTAATTTCCCACGAAATTATCAATCCGTTGCATCGTGAATGCGATTACACGTAAGCAAGACCGAAATCGTCGCTTAGATTACCCTAATTGTCTGTTCCCTTGCCCCAGTTGCTCAAATAAACCAGTCGAAGCATGCATAATTTCCGCGATAACGCGTCTAATTACGCGACGCGATTAGTGTAATCGTTTTATCTAAGAATTATCTAGATACTAACGTAATTCCATAGTTGATAGGTCTGTGCGATTACGATTGATATTATAGTTCCCAAGATTCCTAGAGATACCAAGGATATTATAGTTAAGGTTTTACTTGA
>NW_026534326.1:1729357-1732224 GCF_026225885.1 Hylaeus anthracinus | reverse complement strand
TTTTACTTGACGTTACACTTCCTAAAACTCTCAAGGATATTTAGTTTGTTGAATAGATATTTTCCCCATACAAATATTCAAACGCTATCAAACATTTCAGTCTGAGAATCAACTATACGTACACCAGGAAGCTTCAGTACCTGATGTGTTCTCCGAAGAACTGCCTGGAGGACACCAGGAGCGAGCTAATGAGCAATATCAGAAACGTGGCCCTGTAGTGCAACTTGAACACTGGTCCGAGAACAACAAATACGTGATGAATAGATAAAAAGACGGAGGAACCGTTACAGGTGAATCTGAGTAGGTTCCATTACCGGGATTGTCGATGGCCACGTAATCCTGGCTGACCTTTAACTTGACGTGGTCCTTGAGGACCGAGAACGTGGTTAGCACGGTGGCCATGTCGAACGAGCACCTCGGGGATTCCCTCTATAGGATCCTCTAGAACCTGCTGGATCCAACGAGACAATAGAACTAGCAAGTGACTTTCCGCAATACCGATACAATGTTGATCCGTCCAGCACTGAGCATTCGAGGCCAGCAAATCTCAATTTCTTGTTATCAGCAACGATTGCGCAGAAGCTTAGAGTGACAACGCTTTATGAAAGTGGTATTACCAAAAGGAGGTAGAGTTATTATTGCGAAGACGTTCATTCGTGGGGCGATAACGCTAGATAACATCAAACTGGAGCGAGAAATACAATGACGACTCCACCCAGAACATTTCTCGGTGACTGTTTCGATTATTTACGATTCTTCTAATACACGTTTATGGATAGGACGATTCTCCTGTAGGAGAACGATGAACTCAAATTATTCTTCAAGGGTAGATTCTATAAAACATAGTTTTATATTAAAATCTTTCAGTTTGCAATTCTCAGTTTCAGATCAAAGTTCCAAATTTCATAATTACAAAGGAACAACGATGCCAAAGACATAGATTCTATGATAAACTTCCTACGATTAGTTTTATATTAATATATTTCAGTTTGCAATTCTCAGTTTCAGATCAAAGTTCCAAATTTCATAATTACAAAGGAACAATGATAACAAAAACGTAGATTCTATGATAAACTTCCTACGGTTAGTTTTATATTAATATATTTCAGTTTGCAATTCTCAGTTTCAGATCAAAGTTCCAAATTTCATAATTACAAAGGAACAACGATGCCAAAAACGTAGATTCTATGATAAACCTCCTACGATTAGTTATATATTAATATATATTTCATTTTAAAATCCACAGTTTCAGATCAAAGTTCCAAATTTCATAATTACAAAGGAACAACGATGCCAAAGACATAGATTCTATGATAAACCTCCTACGATTAGTTTTATATTAATATATTTCATTTTGAAATTCTCAGTTTCAGATAAAAGTTCTAAGTTTCATAATTAAATCCTCAACGTGCCATCGATGTTCATTCATCATCCAGCAATTCCAACAGTGGATTTAATCGACTGGGATCGTCAACTATTCGAATAGGAGTCTTATCTCTGAAAGCATATGTCAAATAGATGAGAGCGATAACAAAGGAATGTCTGCCTTCTGGTAAAACGTCTGGACCTTTTCCTATTCAGAGCAGAGAAAAATTCCTTTGACGTTACCTTACAATAACGAAGACACTTTGTCGCGTTAATCCTAGCGCAACGTGATCGTCTTATCTGGCAGAACGGTGCAAATTACGAAATTATTGTCCGTTAATCTCTATGAAACCGATGATTTCACTTAATTGCTTCTACCTCAAGGCGAACGCAATGATTAATTTAATCGGTATTATCTCTCCTTATCTGAAGTGTGTTATTATTAACTAATCAAGAACATGCAGCAATTCCTAGAAAACGAGTAGAAAAGTCATTGGGAATCCTAAATGTTGAGCAATAAGAAAGTTGAGATATATTTTAATTTTGATATTACAGAAACATTTTGTTATATTCCTTCCAGATGAATCCAGTTTGGTTACTCTTTTACTGAACTTTTACTGTTTAACTGCGATAACAGGTCAAGAGTAAAGGAGTCGAGCGAAAGTTGCGAGGAGAAACGTTATGGGAGGAATGAAAACGAGGTTCGGAACAGTGTATATAGATTGGAGGTAAGAGATAAAAGAGCCAGGTCGAAGGGAACGAGACCTGGAGGAACGGAACGCGATAAGGTGGCGAGAGGGGCCAAGACGAAACGAGCGAGCACGCCGAGAAAAGAGAAACGGCGAACAAGGACAGGTAAAAACTGGTAGGGGGGATAGAATGTCGAAGGTAGGACTTTGACCGGCCGTTGCCCCTAATGCGGTCTCGCCGCCTGCCTGCAAACCGAACAGATCCTGGAAAGAAAACTCCGTCCTCTGGTTTCTCGCTTCGTACACGTCCAAGAAGGTTTCATCATTCTCGGCTGGATTGCTGCCTACCTGCCCATTTACAGAGACGCGAGAACAGCTATACGCTCGCGGCGTCGTTCATCCTTAAGGGGGAAACCACATTGGAACTACAAGCATTAAGAAAATCAGACATTTATTTAAGAATTTTTTACAAATAACGTATGAAGTGGATCTTGATGAAACTTACTAGGCCTTTTGTTGGATATTTCGTTATAACTAGACTGCGGATCTTTATGCATTTATGGAGATAATGGTTATTCGTAACCAAAAATAATTTTTGTCGTCAATAACAGGTACTAGTTACAGGTATTAGTTAGGACTTTTATGCATTTATGTTCATGTTACAATATTTGCTATAATATGCATTTATAGGAAGTTTGAATGTGCGAGACCTACAAAAGTAAACAATATGCAGGAATATAGAAGAGATTGAAAGTAAAGTTCATGATACAATATTTGCTATAATATGCCTTTATAGGAAGTTTGAATGTGCAA
>NW_026534326.1:1724646-1729347 GCF_026225885.1 Hylaeus anthracinus | reverse complement strand
TTATAGGAAGTTTGAATGTGCAAGACGTACAAAATGTAAACAATATGTAGGAATATAAAAAAGATTATTAAGAATTAAAATAAAACTAATAAGAATAGAAATAAGAGGTTAGTATTGAAAGTAACAGACTTTAATTTAAGCAAAATCTACCCTGAAAATATGTAGGAATATTGGTAAATTATTTCTTCCCCTAAAATTCATTAATAAAATAAATGTACGAAGTCTTATTATGAATTGGCTCCTGTACGAATACTGATTACTAGACACAAAAATTGAACCTAAACAGGAATTTATTTTACTCTGCAGATATTATAAAATGAACTTTGCTCTTGATATTTTTTTATATTCTCGCATACTGCGTAGATTTTGTAGTTTCTTGCACATTCGAATTCCCTATAAAGGCATAAAAATCTACTTATTACAGTGGCCGTATATCTACAGACCACGGAAAAGTAGTTAGTGGCTAGTCGGTCGTTCCATATTACGCAACCCGTGTAATAGTTTGATTTCGCGTCATGTTAACGTTACGGATAAATTGCGGGGGTTAAGTTACTAATGAGAATAATGATTCCCCGTGTCCCCCAATGCAACAAAACAGAGGGATCCGAGATTGGTTGGACCTCGAATGCTCGAACGAGGTTCGTTTTACTGATCGTTAATCCCTAATTGGTGCACACGTGTGAGGAACCCTCGCGGGCATTCGGTTGTTATGCAATTTAATAAATCTCCTCGTTCGGTATCGTGCAGGGTCATTAACAGTTTGGTTAGGAGTTAGTTTAACCGTTTATTTACCGTCAATTTTCCCATGGTGACTTTCGAATTGTCGGATGGCAGCACAAACTTTATCCTTTTGGTCCAAAATTTGGAAGCTTGTTAGCAGACGACTCTACAGGGTGTCCCAAAAATGTTGTAACACCTTGAAAGGGGTGGTTCGGGAGGTGATTTGAAACAACTTTTTCCTTAGCGAAAATGTTGTCCGAGGCTTCGTTGAGAAGATATTAACGGAAAACACTGACTAATCAGAGCGCGAGGACGCCGGGGGAGCGCCCGCGGCAGCGTATGAGCGCGGCCACCTAGCGCGTAGCCACGCCTACTGCGGCCGCTCCACTGGCATCCTCGCGCTCTGATTGGTCAGTGTTTTCCGTTAATATCTCCTCAACGAAGCCTCGGACAACATTTTCGCTAAGGAAAAAGTTGTTTCAAATCATCTCTACTCTGTATATACAAGGTGTCCCAAAAACGATGTAACACCTTGAAAGGGGTGGTTGGTTCGAGAGGTGATTTGAAACAACTTTTTCCTTAGCGAAAATGTTGTCCGAGGCTTCGTTGAAGAGATATTAACAGAAAACCCCGACCAATCAGAGCGTTCCAACAGTATCCGCGCGTTCTGATTAGTCGACTTTTTCCGTCAATATTTCTTTAGCGAAGCCTCGGACAACATTTTCGCTAAGGAAAGAGTTGTTTTAAATCACCTCCTGAACCATCTCTTTTAATGACCTCCACCATTTTTGGGACACCCTGTATAAGACGTTACGAGACCAAGATGGCCGCCCAGATTTGAAAACCTTTCGAGAAAGTTCGGTAAATAGAGGGTTAAACGCGAATACCATTGGGATGGCGAGGTTTCGAGAGACAAAGACCCGTCGATGGATTACTCGCTGACGTTTATTTGTTCAATTTCATAAAGAAACATTCGTACGAAAATAGATATATATATATATATATAGTTATATATCGGGGGCAGTATTTATCAGTCCAAAGCATGATTAAGGCGAACAATGCGATAGTAATTTGTGAACTCGTACACTCTGTACTGCCTACGGTTTCTCCGACCTTGACGAATTTATTCGTTAACGCTCTACACACACGCACGCACACGCACACACGCACACATATATATGTATATATATATATTCTTTAGAAAACAGTAACTACGAGTATCAACGAGTAAAGAAACGGTATATCAATTGTAGCAGAAATATATTGGCGTTATCAATCAACTATCACTCGTTTTCCCAGCGATCGGCTGGGTCGTTATAATTACATTAATCGAAAAGTTTATCACTTTATTCTACGGAATGCAATTCGCGATTTACTTTTGCATGCCCCTGCGATCGACGATATAACGCTAATTAGGCACTTGAAAACTCCATGGTTGTCTCGTACGTCGCGAGCGTCGTACTCTGCTCGAACGATCGTAAAAACGAAAAAAAAAAACAAACAAAAGTAGACCAAGGAACAAACGAGTTTCCTACGGGGGGGGGGGGGGGGGGCTACAACATTATGCGAAATACATACGTACGTAAGAATTGTAGAAGAAAAAAGACTGGCATGAAGCGCGGAGGAGCAAGAACAAAAATTATAGTTAGTTACTAAGTCTATTCGCGCGTATAACCCTAAATAGAAAATATAAGAATCACGACGATGTGGAGTGTCTCGATTACTCGGCAGCCTTACTTTGAGCGTTGGGCATCACATTCACTCTTTTCCTTACTTTTCTCCTTTATTTTATCCTATTAATCCGTGTCTATATATAATTATCTAAATACATGTGTATACATATATATATATATATATGTGTAAAAATATATATATGTATATATTTATTTATTTATAATAAATTTATATTTTCTATTTCGTAAGATGGCCTACAATATACAAGTGTATTCCTAACGCTTACGGTATGAAAAACAGAAATGCGTCCGCAGAACGAGAAATGAAGAATGTTTAGCAAATGAACAAATTCTGAAGAATCGATAGCTTCGTAAAAGTAGCTTAAAAAAAAATACAGGGAACAGGCATTCGTTCCGAGCGTTACGGTTTTTAATGGAACACTTACAGTCGGTGTAACGAGTATTCGTACAGGAACCAATTCGATATAAAACTTCGTATATTTATTTTGTTAATAAATTTTAGGGCAAGAAACAATCAACGTATCTACATATTTTTAGTAACTTAACGTTTATAGCTTTTAACGTTAATGTCTTATTTCTTTTCTTATTAGCTGTTATTTTAAATTGGTTGCTGCACGAATTACTTCTTACACCGAGTGTGTGTGTAATACTTGTAAATGTATGGAGTGTCCTAAAAATGTTGAAGAAGAACGAAGAAGGTCGTTGAAACGGGTGGTTTGGAGGGTGATTTGAAACAACTTTTTCCTGAGGGAAAATGTTGTCCGAGGTTTCGTTGAGGAGATATTAACGGAATAACTCCGGACCAATCAGAGCGCGAGGATTCCGGTGGAGCGCTCGCGGTAGGCGTAGGCTACGCGCTAAGCGACCGCGCTCGTACGCTACCTCAGCCGCTCCACCGGCATACTCGCGCTCTGATTGGTCGGGGAGCGCGGCCGCCTCGCGCTTTGATTGGTCGACGCTTTCTCCTCCAATATCTCCTCAACGAAGCCTCGGACAACATTTTCGCAAAGGAAAAAGTTGTTTCAAATCACCCAAACCACCCTTTTAAAAGACCTCTTCGTTTTTCTTCGACATTTTTGGGACACCCTGTATCGTAATGTACCGAAAGCTAACGATTCCTTCGTTTCGTCGCCAAAAAATGGCTGGATCGTTAATCCGGTCCGACTCGTAGCTTCCGGTTTCAGTAAGTTCAGTTTGAAAACGAGAAGCGTACGCCGAACGAGTTAACGTCGTTTCGAACAACAGCGATTCCGAATTTCCCTTAGAAGCAAATAAACGTCCTCCGTTTTATCACGCTATCAAAGTCTACGAAGGCCTCGGAAGTCTACGGAGGAATTTAATACTAAACTCTGTCACCGATGTCCTCTTGTCCGTCGGATCCGTCGAGAGGCATCGATCGTTTAAAAGGAATGATTTTTATTGCGATAAACACGGCAGCGTTACAAAAATTAATATCAGCGATTCTTTCTGGCCGTCTGTCTTTATCTCGTCCGATATCTAGGAGTGAATCTTTGCACGCTGGAGAGAGTTACGAGTAATTGTTACTACAAAACGAAAGCAACAAAGGACGAGTGTGAACGAAGTGAGAGGGATTCGAAGAAATCCCAAGGCAAGGGAATACTATCGATTTATATTATCAGCAAAATAATGGAATGGATTCGTAGCTCGACTAAAAAAAAAAAAAACAAAGAATATGTTAACGCTTTGTCTACCTAGCTTGTAGGCTGTTCCAAGATCCACTCGCGACATTCGATTAGAAACGAACGAGTGTTTTTACTTACTTTCTATCGATATGCACGAGTCAGGCTATTTATTAACGCGGAAAGTTTAAAGTTCTTTCGCAGGTTACCAACATTCTTGTTAAACATGGCGGTAGTCGTTAATTCTCCCATCGATTCGCTCGATGTCTTCTATACCGCTTTATCGATATCAACGTTCATTGTAATCTTAGAGGCGAGTTTGTGCGCGCCCGCGGGCGATAAAAATTTTCGAAAAATATGGAATGCGCGTATCCGGACGCAAACGGGAGACGGGCGAAATTTCGATCGAGTAAATGGAACGTCGAACGAAATACAGGGTGTCCCAAAAATGGCGGAGGTCATTGATAGAGGTGGTTCGGAAGGATGATTTAAAACAACTTTTTCCTGAGGGAAAATGTACGAGGCTTCGTTGAGGAGATATTAAGAGAAAACCCCGACCAATCAGAGCGCGCTTATACGCTACCGCGAGCGCTCCACCGACCGCCTCGCGCTCTGATTGGTCAGTATTTTCCGTTAATATCTCCTCA
>NW_026534326.1:1692760-1724636 GCF_026225885.1 Hylaeus anthracinus | reverse complement strand
AACAACTTTTTCCTTAGCGAAAATGTCGTGCGAGGTTTCGTTGAGGAGATATTAACGAAAAACACTGATCAATCAGAGCGCGAGGATGCCAGTGGAGCGCCCGCAGTAGGCGTGGCTACGCGCTAGGCGGCCGCGCTCATACGCTGCCGCGGGCGCTCCACCGGCCTCCTCGCGCTCTAATTGGTCAATGTTTGTCCGTTAATATCTCCTCAACGAAGCTTCGGACAACATTTTCGCTAAGGAAAAAGTTGTTTCAAATCACCTCCCGAACCAGCCTTTTCAATGTGTTACAAAATGTTTGAGACACCCTGTAGATAGATAAATCGTTCGACAGTTGTGCGATAGTTGTTCGACCGAAAGTTTCCCCGTCACCGTCGCGCCGACCGAAGTAAGAACGAAGAGACACCGACCCTTCCGACCCAGCTGCAATTTCTGTTCGAAACCGGATGTGCGTAGGCGGGGCCGAGGGTATCGAAAAATGCGAAAATAAAGGAACGAAACTAGAACTAGACGGATTCTTTTCCCTGGAGCTTGGTGGCGAGGTCCGAGACGAGCTGCTTGTAAACCAGCGGGTCTATGTTCTTGCCGAGCTGGTAGAGGACGAACCAGTCGCCGATCTGGCACTTCTCGGCGATGGTTTCGATGTGGTCCTGGGGCGAGAGCCGCGACCGGGCGCGCAGCAGCACCAGACGAAGCTTCGGTCCGGCGACGACCGCGGCACGGTAGGCGAGGGTCAGCCCGCTAAGCACCGACAGGATGATGAACCAGAACCAGAGGAACACGTAGATCTTCTCGTTGACGATGTTCAACGGGAGCACGCACAGCCCGTCGAACTTCTGCACCGTCCCGGACGCACCGTACTTGTGGAACGTACATTTGGTGACCTTGGGGAAGACGCGCGACATGGGGTCGATCCTCTCCTCGGGCTCCATCTCGGTGAACTTCATCACGTCCGAGCCGTACGTGGTGAACTCCCCGTCCAGGAAGAAGTCCATGAAGTATATCTGGCCCACCACGTTCACGAAGTTCAGCACCTCGCAAAGGAAGAATCGGAACGCGTAGAAGTTCTGGGTGTGCAGGTTGCTGACGAAGTAGTCGACCAGGAGCTTCCTCCTCTCCACCTTGCAGTCCTCGCTCATCACCGGGCAGTTCAGGTCGAGGACCAGCATCTTGATCCGGCCCCCCTCCCAGGTCTTCCAGAGGTACCGTGGCACGTAGAACAGTATCGCCTGGAAGAAGAGCGTGAAGCACACCCACTGGTAGTACTTGTGGTACTTGACCTCGTCCTCGCCCTCGACGTGGGCCGCTACGCCCGGCTGCACCAGGTCCTTGCCCACGATCCCGGTCCGGTCCGGGATGGTGAACGTCGAATAGATCCAGCAGTAGGTGTCCATCACGTGGAGAGGTATCTCGTCCACGATGCAATCTATGGGGTCACCGATGTACTGTCTGGACGTGACCAGCAACGAGAAGGCGATCAGTATGATCACCGTCGCCTTGTAGTGGAGCCGGAACACGTTGTTGTCGATGCACACGGCGTCGAGCTTCAACAGTCCCTTCACCGAGCCGAATACGTCGAACATTGTTGCGTTTTAACCTGTTACTCTGTAAACAACGAGTATTTTTCGGTCAGCTGTGTGCTGGAGCTACTTGGAATCAACAATCAGCGATCGTACGTCCGCGCGACGCCGCGCGCCGAGAACCCCCGTAACCCGAATACGCGCACGAGAACAAACTTACAAAAATTTTTTCAACACCAGCAATCGAGGCTCTTCTTCACTCTCGGTCTCGTTCGATTCGCGAAAACACACGTGTATCCCGTACCGATTCTTCCACGATCACTGCGCGCGTGAGCACGGCTCTTACTGTGGCATAGCGTCACCGAGAACGGTTCTGTCGACCCGTAATGGCTGCGTTCAGATACGTTGTATGTACGACACGAGCACGCGAGGACACGGCATTCCACGAGTTGCGCGTTCCTTTCTACTTACCTGTCTCTCTCTGGCTCGCTCGTCGCCGGCTAACTCTCTCTCGCTTTCTCCACGTACCGCTCGCACCGTCTCGCTTACTCCTTCCTCGCACGGCTTCGTCGGGGACAAAGAACTATACGTTTACTTCTGCTCCACACCGATGTTCTATCCCCTCTTTTCGCTCCGAGAAAACTCCTCTCCCTCTGCTGCAACCTAACCCCACTTTTCCTCGCGGCGGCTTCGGAACATTCGTGCGCGATCGCCCACCGTCGGCCCCGGAGCCGACTCGCGCAACCAGGACCGTACCTAGAGGAAACGGTACGTGGCCAGTTCAGCTCGGTCTTCTTTTTCTTACGGTACTTCCAGCCACTTCGATCCGGTACGGATCGTACCACCATCGATCTTTTTTTATAGTTGGGAAGCATTCTGGTTTCGTTTTTCGCTTTTAAATGTAATCAACAGACTGTGGATCCTTATGCAAAATAAAATATTCGCGAACGTGGCTACAAACATTGAATTTTATATAAGAATTTATTTTATTCGGAAGATATTAATCTTCCATCTAATTGTTCCTTTTATAGCATCTCTCATCCGTAAAGTAGGATCGAACGTCAACTATCGTTTATTTTCTACCCTTTTCTTATTATCCCTGACTGATTATAACTTACACTAACTTACACTAACTTGTTCTACTGATACTTGTATTTATTTTATCATTACAGTTACAACATTTTCAGAAATAACAACGAATAGATATTTCCAATTCTTTTATACTTCGGGCATTCTTCGCGCTAGATACTTCCCTGACGCTAGACGCAGCGCGCATGCGCGAGTGGCGGCCATGTTGTGTTACGCGAGGCACTGCGCGACGTCGTTGCGCGGTGGCACATTGTTTCCTCGACTTTCGTCGTGACAGGGTCGACCGATGTAATTCGTACCGATATCCTACGATCTGGAATCTATATTCTAGATCACATGAGAAATATCTTTATCAAAATCCCTAAATCCTATAACTCAATATTTCGAAATTCATACAACGATGGGAGCATACAATCTCCCTTGTAGACAACAAAGCAGTGGTCGCTAGTCTATTAACAAGCTACCATTATTAATTCAGCTTCTATAATGTACGAAACAATTCGAAAAGGATCAACAACCCAACGTTCTCTGATACAACGATTGACATTTCAGATTTCAGCTTTATCGTGACTGTTGCATCCACTAGTCAATAATAGATCAATAAATCATTCGTGAATCTAGACTTCGACTCGAGCATATTTGACGAAATAGGTGAAATAGGATACACCAGTAAAACAAAACAGTCTGTACATGTACATATATTAATTCTTGAATCAAATGTTCACAACTTTTGAATATAATCGATGTTCTCCATTCCCCAGGTTCCAGTGATGCTCCAACTGCTCCGAAAGGCTGGTAAACTGAGAAAGAGTTCTTTGGATCTCCCAATATCATTCGTAATAAAACAACTATTCCAAGTTGGTCCTGTGGCGCAACGGATAACGCGTCTGACTACGGATCAGAAGATTCCAGGTTCGAATCCTGGCAGGATCGGTTATATTTTTTTTTTTTTTCTTGTTTGTTTTAAATACACTTTTACATTTTCACGTGTTATAACATAATTTTAAGAAAATCTCCTCGGTTTCAGGGATCGTTCACACTGTCTGGAGGTGAAACTATACAGGCAGAGCCAAACGAGAATATTACCAACAACGGCGAAACTTTCGAAGAATCGTGGGAATTTAAAGGAAGAAACGCGTTACTCGAGTAACTCGACGTTTTCTATATTCAGACTTGAAAGTACAAGTAGTTTTTTCGACAGCTTTTCCTTAGCATAGTTATCGTATTACTGTTTCCCTTGCTAAGTACTTGCTATTGAACTCGTTGATGGTAGGTTTAGGCTGGGAAAGGAATGCTCCCACGCGTGGGAACTAGTCGATGCGATAATACTGTAATCGTCATAGCAACGCGTTTCGTACCTACAATGTAAACAGCTCAGAGTAGAGTTCAGCGAGAGTAGAATAATATAAATAGCGGAATTAAAGAAAACTGTTGTAAATTTCGTCGTAGGCAAATGCGAGATACCCGGTTAATTCCGTGAAAACTAATTGGAAGCGGGCGTAGTCGTTGGGTCAAATAAATTAACCCGGTGTGCACTCGAGAATCGGTTGCGAGATGTGTAAACCGAGAATGGCTATCGCGAGGGGCTATCTTAGTTTCACGTATCTATTACATAAGATTATTATCGTTTTGTTACGGATTCGACGAAACCGTATGGATCGCACATTTGTAGCATTTTCTTCGGTCTGCGCTTGCATTTTTATTTACACACTTGTGTAAATAAGCGTCTAAATCTCTTTTTCAATTTTAGAAAAAGATCCGGAGATTGTCGGAACGCGAGTTTGGAGGTAAAGATGGCGCCAATAATTCCTTTATTCGGATTTGGCTACCTCGTGCTCGTCGAACCGGCGAATTTTTGACTGGGAAAGGTTTCTCTTACCTGTGGTCTGCGGGCAAGCGTCGACGTGGCACGATATTCGATACATCAGCTGCTACGGGTCTACCATCTACCTGTGACTTCTCTATAGAGAATGGTGGCGCGTCACGGAAGAGTGGGACCGGTTTTTCTGGTTTTCAATCTCTCCAACCGTATCCCATTCTCGCTACCTTCTTTGCGAGCTCACGATAAACTATGTAAATCTTCAACAGACACGTTTCATCCTTTGCGGAGGCTGACTTCTTAGTCGACTCGCATTGGCATTGAATGTAAAATAATCGATGCAAGATTCGATTAAGATGCTAGGCACAATTGTAGCA
Source organism: Hylaeus anthracinus (assembly GCF_026225885.1). Lineage (NCBI taxonomy): Eukaryota > Metazoa > Arthropoda > Insecta > Hymenoptera > Colletidae > Hylaeus > Hylaeus anthracinus. The sequence continues at coordinate 1,719,831 of NW_026534326.1, read as the reverse complement.
CTTTAGTTTTTCTACAGACCAGAAGTTCTTTTTGTCGAAAGCAAGGGAATGCACTAGTCTTTCGAACATATCTATGCACCGCCTTCTCTGCTTCCATAAAAAGGATTTTGGATTATCGAAGAACTGATTTCTGTAAAAATTCAGAAACTTTTTGCCGTTTATGTAACGATGCTGTTTATATAACGCTTTCCTATCGTGCAACTTCTACCCTATGTTTATAGAAGTACAAAGCTGAAATTATTTAAGGCATGGTAACAGGAACAGCCAATGAATGAACTTAGAGTACCTGTGAACCAAGGTCTGATAGAATCTGCTAGGTAATACAGTAATCAACAACCCATACAGGAAAATTCTGAATGTGAACCTCTCCATGACACTACTTCTTACAGAATTAACCAATTACACGTCAACATCGCCATTCCCACTACTATCAACTTGTTAATAAAAGCACAACGAGACTAGTAGACCTTCTAGTAAGTCTTTGGCAGCCAGTTAAGGATCCAAAAATTACTCTAGCACAGTTATTTAACGAAAATGTCGGTCTCGGTACGTATCAAAGGTTCATTTCTCACGCGATACAAAGGTACAATTCTAATATTAATAAGTTCTATTATTTTATTAATTACTCGTCGAATATTCATTCGAATTTTCAACAAATTATTACATTTTATTTACATTTTTTTTGGTCGGTATAAAAAATTTTCTTCACAGATGTAGTTGGACTCATTTTTTTAAGGATAAGATGGTTTATCTTGATCTTATCTTGATCTTATCTTGCATCCTTTGAATACAATCTTTCTTAGCTCTGCATTAAAGGTTACGCTGTTCTTTTTTTATGTAGAATCACGAGGCGAACTATACGCCCAGCATGTGGAGCAAGAGATTTGGCCACGTAGAAGTACTGCAGTATCATTACAAATTTATTACAGAAGGTAACTCGGACCTGTAGTTTAATTTACTGTAATAGTCTTCTTTCGAGGGATTTGCTAACAATTTATTCTTACAGCCACAAAGAAGGCTCGTAAAACCCTCAAGTGCAAACTTGACATTCCATATGGACCTACAGACCGAACTAAGTACGATATATATGGAACAGATCTACCTGAAGGTACATACGTAAACAAATACGTTATTCTAATAGTAAATATAACATAGTAAAGTTAATTAGCCAATTTTTATGCACACAAGTACATTCTGAAAATATTAAGTAAACGCTGCTCATTCCAGATGCTCCGATATTTGTATTCATACACGGTGGATATTGGCAAGAAGGTAACAAAGACATATCTGCTGTTGCTGCGTCAGTTTTTGTAGCGAATGGAATCAAAGTTATAACTGTTGGCTACGATCTGTGTCCACAGGGTAAGTTTCACATCATTTCATCTGTTATCGGTGTGTAAAGTTGATATCGCATAAATGGTATATGTTACAGTTAAATTTGGAGATATAGTATCGCAGATCAAAATAGCAGTCGAAGAGATATTGAAGTCTCCTTCGAACCAAAAGAGTAGGTACGTGTACCTGCTAATATTTTCTGAACGACTTAAAGATTTCAATGAAGATTATAATGAAACAAATGGATTCCTATAGGAGTGTATGGATCGCTGGTCACAGTGCAGGCGCGCATTTGGCAGCTAGTCTTTTATTCGATGAATCGTGGCTGAATAGAATGACAGAACAGGGACATTTGAGTCTGTTGAAAGGTATCGTCATAATAGGTGGTATCTTTGATTTGAAATCCCTTCTTGGTACTACTATTAACGATGCTCTAAAGCTTACGCAGTGAGTCTTGCTCTTTTATCAACTATCTATATTCATAGATCGTGGTTACCGCGCTGCTTGTCACGTTTATTACAAAATTTTACATGTTTTAGAGCCGACATCGACGCGTATAGTTTTACCATCGTCGACACGACAAAGAGCAAGCCCATACGGGGATTGAAAGTCATCGTAACCGATGGAGAATGCGATACTCCAGCGTTCATCGATGAATCGCGTAAATGTGCCCAGGTAATTCGCACTCGCTCCTTTTAAGATCGAACCTGTTTAATTCACCCTATTTCGATTCTAGAAACTGGTTACAATGGTGGACGACGTTGAGTATATTTTACTCAGAGAAAATACCGATCACTTCGACATCGTAGAGAGGCTCACCGATCCAGAATTCGCCTTGACAAAGGCCTTACTGAATAACATAACTCGCGACTAACAAGGGCAAAAGTACGCAAATAAATAACATCAAGTCGTACAGTTTTGAGAAGTGAAATTTATAAATAATATTCTCATGTATAAAAATTTCATAATGGTTCAGTGGGTCATGAAAAATTTATTACATACAACATATCAACGTACTGGTACAGTGTTGTTAAGTTTCAATTCATGTGTACAAAATTATCCGTTTATCTACTAAAGACGATCGACCGTCCATCATTTACAATTAATATCGCGCAACAATGGTCGATCATCTATCATTTCCAAACGAGCTCGCGTAACAATGATCAAGATGAACGACAGTCGACTTTTCGTTAAGTTATGTAGGCTTGGATTTAGACGAATTCGCTGTCAAAGACTGTAAGCTTTCCTTTTGCTTCGCGGTCAACAATATAGTTTGGCCAGGCGGAGGGATTCGTATGATCGGACCGTTTTGTTTCGTTAGCAAATTTTTCGCCTGATTACCGGCGTTCGACTGCTGATTATTAGATTGAAGATGTACGATCGTCGAATCCCTGTTTCTATCGACTACTTTGTGCAATGATATAGCCTGACCTTTCTGCAATTTCGCTGCATTACTCAAATCGATATCTTGCGAATTCAGTCTCACGTAATTGTTTGTTATGTTTTTTACCTTAATTATACTTTTACCTGCCGGTATGACCAACGTCTTGAACTTACTTTTCACGAGAGGCAGTACCTTCGATCCTATTTGAATCGTTTTACATTTAGCGAGGTTCGAATTTTGATTCAGCGTTTCCCCTGTGAGATCTACGATCCCGTTGTTGATCACCGTACCGTGGCCTATCGTTGACTTGTCTGCTTTCTCGTGCACGTCCGCCCATGTTGTAGGAGGCTTAGCGAAAGACCGTACCCGCAACAGTGGCTTCTCTTCTTCTAATCGTACGTTATCCGTTGACTCTTCTTCTCTTATGATATTAGCCTCGTCTTCTACATCACACGTACATCAAATCTTTCATAAAACACTTTCTTGCATTTAATCGATGATTAAGGAGGGAGATAGATTTAGGACTAAGTCTATTTGGTGATTCGCATGCATTTTTTTTTAGCAAGGGATGTATATAACTCAATGAAACTTTGAGAACATTTTATACATATATTCGAGCCACCCTTCGGAGGTCACCATCAAACTTAGCTGTTTTGTGTACATTCCAGATACCACAGTTTTCATCTGAAATCAATAAGGATTTAAATTTACTTTAAAGACATGTCTTTCTTCTATATGAACCTGAACTCCCCCTTAAAAAATTGAATATTGCATCTTTAGAGGTGTTCAAACCTCAAATCTCGTTCAAAGAGCATAACTTTTTGTCATTTTTCTATAACGTTTTTTCCAATAAAAAAATAAAAATAAAATAAAAAGATTCTTTTTATAGAAGAGAGACATGTCTTTAAAGTAAATTTAAATCCCTGTTGATTTCAGATGAAAACTGTGATCTCCAGAATGTACGCAAACCAGCTACGTTTGCGGATAACCTCCAAAAGGTTGCAACTGATACCTTCCATAGTAAATACTTTTAAAAAATTATAATATTTACTTGAATATATGTATAAATTGTTCTCAAAGTTTCATTAAATTACATACATTCTTTTCTAAACCTATTTCCCCCCCTTAATCGATGATTAAGTTTCATCGATATTTATACCTTTTGTCTTGTGGATAAGAATTTCATTATCCACATTAGTAGATAACGTTAAATTAGGTAAAGGCTTAGTGGTATCGTCTTTACTCGCTGCTTGTGATTCGGAATTCCTTACACATTTAGGAATGTTTGCTACGCTGTTTGTTGCTTTCGAACTGTCACCATTGACATCCTTCAATTTATCGCTGGCATCGTCTACATCCATAATGTCAAAATCAGCTCTGTCTATACTTTTACTGCTTTTATCGGCTGTCTCTGTGTTACGTTTAGCAGTTACTTTAGCATTGTCTAGACTCGTTTCATCTTCATCTGCGATAGATTTATCCTTATTTAACCTTGAACTGACATCATCTTTCATATTTTCGTTGTCAGTATCTTCTTCATCGCTATCGCTACTATTCTCTACGTCTTCCTCATTTTCTGACGACGTTTTAGTGTCAGTTGCATCATCCTTCATCTCTTCCTGTTTCTTCACGTACTCCTGAAACACATTCGTTAATCTTTTTTCGCCCTCTTTCTTGTTCTGCATTAATTTTTGAGCCAACTCGGGATCCTTCAACGCAGGATCATCGTCTCCCGAGTTTTCCAAGAACAGAGAAAACGTGTCCCAGTAGTCGTTGCGTCGAGAGCGTTGGAGATACTCTCCCAATTCTGTAAACGCCTTCTTCGCTGTAACAAACGAACCGTAGGTAAAAAAAAGAAAAAACACAAACTTATATTTGATAATTCGATCTACTAACCTAGTTGTTGCTGTTTCTTGTTATCCAGTCCTAATTGCCGCGACTCGTTACACGTCGCAACGCACTGTAAAATGTCACTGTAGTCTGGAAAAATCAGTGCGTCTGCGAAAGCACCAACTTTCTTGAGTTTGTTCCTCTTAGATATTTTGGAGTTGATGAAACTCGTGATTGCGTGATCGACAGCAACGATTCCAGTCGTGCTGAGATGCTTGGGCCGTAGGTATTGTCTTCCTGCGTCAGCATTTTCTCCAGTGTATTCGCAAAGTTTGTTGTAGAGTTCCACCATTCTATACCTGTACCTCTCTAATTTCATATAACTACTATTGTTTTCTTCATCGAAATTGATTTCTGATTCTTCCAGTTTCTTTATACCCTTCTCGCACTGTTTCATCGCCTTTAACAATTTTTTAATCGATTTTCTCTTCGGCGAAGAAGCGTATTCGTCCTGCTCCGTTTCGTCTTCGTTATTATTCACAGCATCCGAATTCGAACAGCCAGCATTTTGATCGCTGCCATTTAATAACGGAGAGGACGTATTTTTACGATTACTTTTCATGACGTTCATTACTTCTATAATATGTACATACAATTGAGTTTTGTTCATGATATCGTTTCTTTTTTCGTTCAAGAACGTAAGAAAAGCTTCGGAATTGGCGTAAGCAGGATCTAGCTGTTCGTAACGTCTCTTTAGCCTATTAGTAATTACTTTCATCTCGTCTGAACGATCTTTGTGCAAACATAAGCTAAGGAACATAGGAAATATGTCTTGCGCCACAGGAGGGCATACTTTCTTCTCTTTTACGATCAGTTTTGGTTTTGGTATCTGACTTTCTGCTCCGTTCTCTTGCACATTTGTGTGCTCGTCGGAGCTCTGTCCTGCTGTAGGCGATCGGGCTTTGTAATCTCGTTCGCATACGAATACTTTCGCAGTCTTTTGGAAATCCGCATCGGGGCTGTCGTTCATATCAGACACGCTCCGTTTTATTCCGCAGGTTGCTACCTTTTCATTGTTGTTTCCTTCAACTTCCACTTTCATCTGAGAATCTTCCAGGTTTTCCGTCTGTTTGGATGCTCCTTTTCCATTGCTCTCATTCTGCAACAGCTAATGATATAATTTTTGAAGCTCTTAACGCTAGAAAATGAAATCGTAACAGACCATTCAGAGCTTACAAGCTACAAATGAAATAAATGGATACACTCCAGTTTATCAAAGCACCCCCCGCCCACACACTCACACACAGGCACACACCTTTGCTGTCTCTTCATCATCATCGGATGAGATACAAATGACTTCATCTTTTTCCATATTAGTTACCCTAGTTTAACAAATAAATTAAAGTATGTTACGATGCAACACACGGCATTTATTTATAAACACTAATAATTAAACCGTGGACGCACTCCAAACATTGACGCATGTTTATTTAATAATAGTCATTACTACTTGGTTCGTTTCGTGCTCTTTAATCATAGACAGAAGCGGCACTCGACAGTGCGCCTAACTACACGAAACACAACAATCGACTCCTATACTGCTTACATCAGAACTTTGACTTTCAAAAAATAAAGACAAAACAAAGAATAAACTTCACACTTTCGTAGAACAAACTATACAAATCTATCAGATGTGAAACTTGCGAGTCCGTCACTGTTCATTTTCAGGGACTTTATCTTTTACACGATATCTTATTTTGTTACTAGCTACGAAATATTCCCTAGAGATACAGTTTATCCCTATGTTTACATTATTCCAGGGATGGGAAAAACCCTAGGGTTCGAATAAATCTGACCGCTCCGCGGTGTGTGTAACAATTATTTTAATTAAATGCACAATGTTTCATTAAAAGTAGTTTAGCCACTCCCGGCTGAGTGCGCGCTACGCGGGCGCTGTGATTGGTCGGTAGTCTTTCGTTAATAATTAAAAAACGAAGCATCGTTTTTGCAAAGGAAATTGTTGTTCAAAATCGTCTCAGCTACCCCCATTTCCGTTTCTTGCAATAATTCCAGGATACCCTGTATATGATCAAAGGTCCGTGACATTACTAAGGCGTTCATAAATTCCTAGGGATTTCTAGTGAGTTTCATAGAAAACTGCCTCGACATGCCTAGTGCCAGAACCATGACCAATAAACCTAGGAATCGTTAGTGGCTTCATAAAGACTATACTTTATTTCTCTAAGCCCTTAAATCATCCCTAGGGAAATTCCTAGTGATTTCATAGAGTCCATCCTTTACGACTAACCTAGGAACCTTTTGCATTCTCGCACTTTAAATTTCCAATGCAATAATGTATTCATTCCAATGGTAAATACAGTGTTCGGAGCATTTTATTTATTTTAATTTATCGATTGTTTAATCAAGCGATAATGTCGTCGACTGATTGTCATTATACCTTCGTCAGATCGTCAGCGTCTTCGTATTATTGGAGTAATTTGCATTGCTAGTGACATCAGAGTGGATTCGGAAGATGTTGCGATATCCAAGTACGTATTCGTTCGTATTAATTTATTTAAATAGATCGATAAACGCGATAATCAGACGCGTAAATGTCGTTTGTTGTCTAAACTTGATTCTCGTGTATTTTCAGGTTAACGATTTCAGTAGTAACGCACCACCTGGAAGCTTATCCGATTGTAATGACAGTGTCGTGTTACGGTCGACGGTGTTGAGTAATTGTAAATATGTCATTAACGAAGGTTATATTTTTCACGCAGTTTCGAGAATGAGCCCGAAACTCTAGGACTGTTTCGTTTAATCGTATACGGAAGTAATGTCGATGACCGGCGATCAATTTTGATAGTTTCCTTGTACCATGATGGGAATATTGTATGAGAAACGGCCACTGAAACGGCCTAGACTAGGGCCGCCTGACGTCTATCCCCAAGAACCTAAACAAAAAGAGGACGAGCTCACCTCTATTAACGTCAAACATGGATTTGCCACGATGCCTCAGCTCTCCGACGAGTTCGGAACAGCGAGGCATTGCAACGTCACTGCCGCCAAAGTGGGAGCGTACTTCAACGCGATTCTAGCGAAGAAGGAGGAGCTGTCTACGATGCCGGACACAGGTAGAAAGAGACAACAGATCAATCCGAAGGACAATTTCTGGCCCGTAACCGCGAGGACGAAAAACGGCATCGAGGCGTGGTTCAAAGATCTCTCCGGTTGCAAGCCGTTGATAGCTCTCGCAAAGAAGGCTCCCAACTTCAATAAGAAGGAAGAGATATTCATGATGCTCTGCGAGTATCAAGTACCCATGCTGAGGGCAGCCTGGTTCATTAAACTCAGCTCGGCTTATACGGTCGCAGTTTCGGAGGCTAAGATTAAGAAAAGACAGTTGCCCGATCCAACTACGGGTAGGTGAATGAGAAAATATAATTTGCCCAGAGTAACGTCGGTTAATAATTTCCGTTTTTGTTTGTTCGTTTAGAATGGACGGGGACGCTTATAAAATTCTTGAAGGATCAACTCTCGAAGTTACAAGAACATTACTACATAAATAGCCACTCGACGAATAGCGCTAGCAACAACGGTATCGCGAATAATTCCTGCAACAGCAACGGTTCTGGAAGCAGCAACAGTAACAACAACAGCGGCACCAATAACATCAACAGTAACAATAACGGTAACAACGGAACCGCTACCAATCAACCAGCCACGCCAAATTCGAATAATCAAACACCGTCTGGAAACACCATGAACGAGGAGCACAAATTAGCGTTGAAGCAATGGCATTACTGCGTTCAGTTGGCGAAGTTTATGTTCGAAGAAGGTTTATTAGACAGACAGGAATTGCTGCAGTGGATTTTAGAGTTGTTGGACAAAATCAAGTCTTCCCCTTCGGAAGATGGTATCTTGAAGCTTCTGTTACCATTGGCGTTGCAATACTTGGAAGAGTTCGTGCAGTCCGAGTTGCTAGCCAGGCGTTTGGCGTATCTGTGCTGTCGCAAGCTGGCTCACATGTGCAGCAACGTCGAGGCCAACGGCAATCCTCAAAGTCCGTCCATAAATAAGAGCGACGCGAACGGTGGGAAGGAAACCGCCGCCGCTAGCCAAACACCGAATCCGTTGACCGCTGCTTTCAGCGACTACTTGTCGTGCCCCCATCACAGAGACGTGATATATAGTTTATCGACGATAATACAGGTACGATACGAAAGTAAAATCGCGTAGCCTCGATAACTGTCTCTTCGTTTTCAGGTGATCACATTGGAATGCCCAACGGCACTGGTATGGAACAGCGTTGGCGAAGGGAAAGCTCCGTCCGTGCTAAACGGTTCCCCTTTGGACTATTTATCGTATCCTCCAACGACTCTACCGTGTCCATCCGCGAGCGCTACTAATCCTATATTGAAGCAGCTGAAGATCGGCCAGGAGAACATTCGCGCGCGGTCCCAGGCCGCCGAAGGCAAATGGTCCTGCGACAAGTGGCAGCAGAGCAGCGCTGGGATAACAACGACTAAAGTCCTGGCTGCTTTGGACGCCCTGGATCGGCACAGCTTCGACAGAATGGACTCCAACAATTCCTTGGACACTCTGTACGCTAAGATATTCACGTCGCCCCCGAAGGACACCGGGAACGAAAGGGACGCGAAAACCGAGTACAACCCGCAGCAGGATTCCGCTGTGGTTGAGATATTGTGCGAGTGGGCGGTGAGCGCCGAACGATGGGGGGAGCACAGAGCTATGGCGGTCGCTAAGCTGCTCGAGAAACGGCAGAGCGACGTCACTGGGGAGACGAATGACAATGACGATAAAGATAGCGTCTGTAGCAATGGGAATCCGCATGTGCTCCCGATCTTTCAAGCGTTGCTCATGAAGTTCTTGGACATGGACGCTCCGGTATTAGACAATACACCAGCACAGTCAAAAGTTCAGTTCACGAATTTGGTTCACTTATTTTCAGAGTTAATTAGGCACGATGTATTCTCGCATGACGCGTACATGTGCACGTTGATCTCCAGGGGAGATCTTATTCAAGGTACGCTGGCTCACATTTAGGTTACTACTACGTACTGTAGCTGATTGGAACTGAGACTAGCTTGTCCTGGAGATGTTTGTTTCAACGTGTTTGTAATTAATTTAGGTCCAGCAGCCAGCAAACCCGGAACTCCAAGTAATAGAGAACCAATCGACGAGGATAGCTTGTTCCCAGGGATAGATTTAAAACCAGCGAAATTAGAGGTAACAGATCACGGACGAACAATGGATTATGATGATAGTAAAATTGACGATGATTTGGACAAGCTGCTGCAACATATTAAAGAAGACCAACAGAACAGTATGGATGCCCCGGACAGTCCCAAAGAAGACGCGCTAGCGGGGCACGGGACTCAGGAAGGACTCGATTCTAAGATGCCCTCGAGTCATAGTAGACACTTGTTGTACACTACCCACTTTCCGCTGCCCCAGGTAATCAGTAGAATTTATTTTTCTCTCGATAGCGACACGCTGAAGAGTTCTAAATGTGTTTAAAGGACGAGACGTGCAGCCAGCACGACTGTAATCAACGGCACGTGCTACTTTACGGAGTGGGACGCGTCAGAGACGAGGCCAGGCATGTCGTTAAAAAGATGACCAAGGAAGTGTGCAAATTGTTCGGAAAGAAATTCAGCATCGACGTAGCCGAAGGCGGAAAAGTGAAGAAGCATTCCCGTAGCGAGTTCAACTTCGAGGCGATCACGTTGAAGTTTCAGAACTTGAGCTACTTCGATCAGCACGTGGTGACGTGGCAGTGCGCGACTCAAGTCATCGAGATGTTGAACGCGTTCGCGCTGGTTGGCTCGTCGTATTTACCGGTGCAAGAGCACGTGGCGTTCCTATTCGATTTAATGGAACTAGCCCTGAACATATACGGCTTGATAGACGTCTGCATCCAAATTCTGAAGGAACTACCAGAAGTCGAGGCCCAGTTGACGGTTAGAAACAGTCAACTCATCAGGAGCTATACGACCAGCTTGAGTCTGTACGTTGTGGGAGTTTTAAGGAGATACCATTGTTGTCTACTGTGTAAGTATGAAGTTGAATCGAAAGGTTGTAGGGAAAGCATTGCCAAGGGGAAACACCACTGCGAAGGGTTGGAAAATTTATTTGAATTAATTAATTACCTTTCGATTAAGGCAAGGGATATGTTGTCAAGGATACGTTGACCTACATTTATACAAATTTGTATTGAAAAATGCAGGGACCAGAAATAACAGTTATTTTTTAAATATTTTTCAAGTATTTCAAATGGAAGTCGGTGCTTATTAAATGATGCATAAATTTTCAAAGAAATGAAGTGATTACAAAATATTATGATTTATCTGTTTCTGTTACTGATAACCATTATTATCGATGGAAATATTTTTTGGTAACTGGTACCTGTTATTGACGACAAAAATTATTTTTGGTTACGAATAATCATTATCATCGACGAGAATTACTTTTTTGTTATGATTAACCATTGTCGTTGATGAGAATTTGTTTTGGTCACTAATAACTGTAATTATACCATAAACAAAACAAATTCTCGTCAACGATAATGGTTATTCGTAACAGAAAAATAATTCTAGTCGACGATAATGGTTATTCATAACCAAAAATAATTTCTATTGTCAATAACAGGTATTAGTTACCAAAAAATATTTCCATCGACAATAATGGTTATTAGTATCCAAAAAATATTTCCCTTGACAATAATGGTTGTTCATAACCAAAATCATTTAAAGAAAGATATCAATTCTCATGCCATAACTTTTACAATTAAGGTTAAACAGTTACGGTCTCTGGAAAAATGACATAACTGTAAAGTAGAGCTCCTTGGAAAATTGTGTTTGCATTCTATATTGAATACTTTTGCAGTGGTTCACCTGAAAAGAAAACCTGAATGTACGCATTCATTCATTCATTCATTCATTTAAAGTGCGTAACTTATTATATGCACAAAGTTATTGCACTAATGCTTACTTATTACTAGCTTATTTCCATTCTTCTTGAATGTACGCAATAGTCTTCTGGAAAGTTTCTCTTATTGAATACTTTTGCAGTGGTTCACCTGAAAAGAAAACCTGAATGTACGCAATCATTCATTCATTCATTCATTTAAAGTGCGTAACTTATTATAAGTACAAAGTTATTGCACTAATGCTTACTTATTACTAGCTTATTTCCATTCTTCTTGAATGTACGCAGTAGTCTTTTGGAAAGTTAATTTTTGAGAAAATGACGACACTTGGAAAGAAATATTTCTCCAGCATCGCCTTAGTTGCCACTGCGGTGTCTCCCTTACTAAATATATTACGCTGTCCCAAAAGTTTCTTTCCTTTTATTAATAATCAACGCACACACAATATTTTATGTTTTATGTTACATTACAAAATTGTGTTCAATTCATTTCGCTTCATTACTGTTACAGCATCAATGTCTAAGAAATTGGATTGTCTATTTATATAAACACTGCCACAGAAAATAATTGAATGCAACTTAAGAAAGAAACTTTTGGGACAATCTAATACATCAGTCGTGTCGACTGCTAGGTAGTGTTCTTGTCAGTATCAAACCACGTCAAACTAGAAAGTCTCTAACGCCTAATTCAATCGTTCCAGTGTCTCCGGAGCAGACGACAGCGGTGTTCGATTTGCTCTGTAAAATCGTGAAGCACGTCTCGAATCCCAGCGACTGCAGCTCAGCCGAACGATGCGTGCTGGCGCATCTCTACGACCTGTACTCGTCCTGTTCCCTGTTGAAGACGAAACCGCACGGTGTCGAAGCGTTCAGCAACGCTTACCCGAAAATCCGTACGGCTCTCTACAGCACCTTGCAACCGACTACGTCGAGCCACGTGTACAACTCTCAGTTCATGGTGGACGTGTTCACCAGCCCGAGACGCGGTGGGAAGATCGAACCCCAGTGGGCTAGACAACTGAACGAAACCCCGGCGAATCGTTACAGTTTCGTCTGCAACGCTATAGTCGCTGTCTGCAGCGAAACAGACAACGACAAACTGAACGACATCGCCATTACTTGCGCGGAATTAACGGCTTGCTGCAACGCGCTCAACGCCGAGTGGCTGGGCGTCCTCATGGCTCTCTGTTGCTCCTCGAACAGCTCAGCTTTTTACATCGACGTCCTGAATCAAGTCGACGTGCAGGATTTAAGCATACATAATTCGTTGGCTGTATTCACGTCCATCTTAATCGGTGAATTTCATTTGTAATCGTATCTCGTTAAACTGGCTATTAAATTGTTTATTAAACCGTTTATTAAACTGGTTATTATATAATAACAGCGTGTTTTGTTCTTCCAGCGAGGCACTGTTTCTCTCTGGAGGACTTTGTCGTGCACATAGCACTGCCGTCGTTGGTGAAGGCTTGCAACGAAGGCCGCGGTGACGCGGACATGGAGGCCGAGGCCGGAGCGCGTTTAACGTGTCACTTGCTATTGAGACTCTTCAAGACCGTCGAGTGTCCTCAGCCGGCTCTCTATTCCGTGAGCACGAGTCCTCATCCTCTGCCGAATGGCAACTCGAGAGGCTACAGCATCAAGCTGAGCTGCGATAGACATTTATTGGCAGCTGCTCACAATAACATCAGAGTAGGCCCGGTTCTGGCGGTGCTCAAAGCCATACTCGTCGTCGCTGACGCGACCGCTGGCAAACAACCACCGAAGAAACCGGACGTGCCGATGAATCACTCGAACAAAGCGGGTGGACCGGCCAGCGTCGGCGTGGGAGGCGTGGTGAGCACCGGTGGACCCAGCGAGCTGTCCATCAGCCACATCTTAGGCACCAGCGACATTTTAGGAGGCGGAGACGACTTGGGCCTCGATCTGGCAATGTCCTCGTCCAGCAGCAGCGCTGGCATGAGCACGGAGAACGTGAAGGGTCTGTCGGACTTCGCGCAACACGTCCTGAGACAGATTTGTAGCCAGGAATGGGTCCTGGAGAGGTGCTTGCAAAATCCAGAGGAACTCTGTCACTCCGACATGCTCCTGGACAATATGCTGACCCATCGACAAGCTCAACGGCTACTCCACATGATATGCTACCCGGAAACCTCCACGGACGCGTTCATTGACCAGAAGACTCACATAACGAACATTCTGGAGACTCTGGAACAGTGGAGCCTGAGAATGTCGTGGCTCGATCTTCAGTTGATGTACAAACAATTCTCTCCGGGGTCGAGCGACCTCTCGCAATGGCTGGACACGGTCGCCAAAGCCGCGATCGACGTTTTCCAATTGAACACGTTGTCCAGCAAAATGGACAAACGGTCCGGTTCTATATGGCTGGTAGCGCCGCTCGTTTCGAAGCTGCCGAGCGCGGTGCAGGGCCGCGTTCTCAAGGTGGCGGGTCAGGTATTGGAATCCGGGAACTGGTCCAAGACAGCGGCGGGCCGCGAGAGAGGCAGATCGAAGTCGCCGTCGCTGTTCAATCACCAACCGTTTCTCTCGCTGGTTCTCACTTGCCTCAAGGGCCAGGACGATCAAAGGGAAGGCCTGCTGATGTCGTTGCACTCGCAGTTGTCGCAGTTCTTGAATATCAGCAAAGAGGAGAAGAACTTCGCCACGGAGGATCCGAAAACGAGAGAGGTGTTGCAGGACGCGCTGCAGTTGAGATTCAGCCTCGTAGGCGGTGTTTTCGATACTATACAACGGAACACGACCGCTACCACCGACTGGGCTATCTTGTTGGTTCAGTTGGTCAGCTACGGTGTCATTGATCTGAACAATAACTCGGAACTGTTCACCACTGTTATCGACATGCTCGCCACCCTGATACACTCCACCCTGGTATCCGACTCCCAGTCGGAGAAAGACGAGAACAAGAAACATTATCAGAATCTGATGAAAAAGCTGAAGAAGGAACTCGGCGATCGAAATTCCACGAGCATTCGATTCGTGAGACAATTGTTGCCGTTGCCGAAATTGACCATGGAAGTCATTACGTGCGAGCCAGTCGGATGTCTAACCGACACGAAAGGCAACAAGATAGCTGGCTTCGACAGCATCGACAAGAAACAGGTAGGCTGAAACGTGCTACGGAGTTTAATTAACCCTTTGACTGCGAACGGCGTATACCTACGCCCTCGAGAAAGGGCCTCAGAGATATGTTTATATTTGTTTGATCAATTTTTTAAAAATGTAAGCTTATAGAGGACGATGAAACGAAACTTTTTTGTATTTGCAGTTTATTCGTAGGATGATTAGTTTCAGAGATAATAATTGAAAAGTTAGAAGTTCGGTGGAAAAATTGAATTTCAGGAAAGAGGTCTAGGTTAGGTCTGAGTTAGGTCTGTTTATATTCGTTTGATCAATTTTTTAAAAATATAAGCTTATAAAGGACGATGAAACGAAATTTTTTTGTATTTGCAGTTTATTCGTAGGACCTTCAGTTTTGAAAATAAAAATTGAAAAGTTCAAAATTCGTTGGAAAAGTTGAATTTCAGGAAGAAGGTCTAGGGTTAGGTTTGTTTATATTCGTTTGATCAATTTTTTAAAAATATAAGCTTATAAAGGATGATGAAACGAAATTTTTTTGTATTTGCAGTTTATTCGTAGGACCTTCAGTTTTGAAAATAAAAATTGAAAAGATCAAAATTCGTTGGAAAAATTGAATATCAGGAAGAAGAACTTGTACGTTCTCAATTTTTATCTCTGAAACTAAACGTCGTACGAATAAACTGTAAATATAAAAAAGTTTCGTCTCATCATCCCCTATAAGCAGATATTATTTAAAATTTGTACAAACAAGTAATTGTCAACTAACGACGCTTTCCATTTCCGCCACTCCAAATGTAATTAAATTTCAGGAAAAGGGAGTTGTAAGTTTTGAATTTTTATTCTGGAAACCGATCGTTCTAACGAATAAACTGTAAATATAAAAAAGTTCCATCGTATAGTTCCCTATAAGCTGATATTTTTTTCAAATTCACACCTCTACGCCTTTTAGAATTTCCAGCAAAAATCGTCCCTGCGGTCAAACGGTTAAAAGTGCGAGACAGTTAATTCGTTTAATAAACGTGCTTTATCAGGGCTTGCAAGTATGCGATTCCCAAAGAGTGTCAGCGTGGGAAGTGCTGGAAGGTCACAAGAATCCAGCACCGATATCCTGGGCCTGGTTCAGAGCGGTTAAACTGGAACGTAAACCTCTCACCTACCAAAATGCCCATAAACTGTTGCGTTATCACACCCACAGTCAGATCAAGCTACCCAGCCACTACTTGGACCCTCCGCCTTTACCCCCTGAAGACTTGGAGCCAGACAAGAAGGAGTCCGAGCCTGGAAAGGCTGACACTCCCATGAGTATCGACTCTCCTGGAAGGGTAACTGGCAGCATCGGCAACAGTGGCATTGGTACTGCTGTCACCAATGGCAAGGGCAAGGCTATGAAGACCCGGAGGAACAGGAAGAACAAAGGAGCTGCTACACCTACTACGCCTGTATCACAGCAAATTCAGGTCTGTTTAACACGTTCACTGCCAGAGAAATATTCTTGAACATTTCTCCTAGGATTAAATATTATTCAGACTATTAGAGAATTTCATTTAAATTCATTTCCTTTGAAGCTTAACTTTCAGAATTAATTTTTGTTACCTCTTCAGTGAAACGCACCGTCACCCACATATGGGTGACGTGGCGATCAACGTGTTAAATCCTTGGAAATAATCCACCTAACTCGATACTGATCCTGTTCTTTACATTCCTTCGTTTCTCGTATTCCAGCAACCACCGAATCAACTACAGCAGATAGCGTTCGGAAATCAACAAGTAGCCGCTGCACAACAGCCTGGAATGTTCACCGGTCAACCGCCGCAGCATCAGCAGCAATGGTACACCAACCAACAAACCCACACGCCATCCCAGCAGTACGGATACGGCCAACAATTGCCACCGACTCCCGTCGGACAAAGATACGACAGACCAGGGATGAATCAATCGAAGCAAGCGCTCTCTCACATGCTACGTTTGCGTCTGCCCTCGAATCAGTTGATGAGCTCCCAGCAACAACCGAACGCCACGCCTGTCGGTGCTCCGGGTGCTTTCCAAGGTATGCAGAGGCAGCAGTTCATCCGGCAACAGCTGAGAGCTCAGCACGGGGCACCGAATATGAATCCGCAGCAAGGAATGTTCGCCTCCCAGCAGCAACAGCAACAACAGCCCCAGCAACAAGGAATCTACACTGGAATGCAGCAAGGTAACCGTACGTTGTTATTTCTTATCTGTTTTATTAGTTACTTGCGCCCTTGGATCGATAGTAGTAATCAACAGTTACCGAATAGCGCCAGCGTCCTCGCATTATATGCGTGCTGTTTTCACAGGCATGAATCAAAATTACGCAGGATACGGCGGTCAACAGATGATACCCCAACAGCAACCGCAACAGCAACAGCCGCAGGCGCCACAACAAGCGCAGCAGCAACAACAGCTGTTGCAGCAACAGCAGCAACAACAAGGTTTGATGAACCCGCAGCAGAACATGATGTTTTCCAATCAGCAACAGATGATGGGACCTCAACGAGGCCAAGAGTACATACCCCAACGGATGCAACCCGGGGCTGCCAGGCCACCGTATCTTCAGGTGCAGTAGGAAAAGAAACGAAACGATGATTTTATTCGAAAACACTTCTCGATGAATGTAATAACATTTTTTTTACACGCCAGGCACCGAATGTTACCATGAACACGATGGGTCCAATGGGAGGCGGAGTCCAAAATCAACCAGCTCCGCCCTACAGGCAAGCTAGTGGAAAGCCAGGCGCGGTTGGAGTAACCGGAGTAGGCACTGCCAACGTTGGTTTGCAGCAAAATCAACAATTTCAACAAGTAAGATTCTTGTAACTGCATTGCGGATCTTTATGCAAAAATCTTTTTAAACGTGCCTACAAAAATTTAACTTGCACATTCAAATTTCCTCCAAATGCATATTATAGCAAATATTGTAACATGTACTTTACTTTCAATCTTTTTTATATTCCTGCATATTGTTTACATTTTGTACGTCTTGCACATTCAAACTTCCTATAAATGCATATTATAGCAAATATTGTATCATGAATGCAACTTAGGAAAGTTACTGCAAGTTTCTTATAACTGCATAACATCTCGTCTACTCATACCATCCCGTACAATAAAAATGCCAGTAAAAAAAAAATGACAAAAGAATTAAATAATAAAAATGCATAATAATTCGATTGTTTCACTCGTAGCAACAGGCGATAAATCAACAACGTATGAGGCAACAAATGCTCGCTATGCAACAGCAGCAAGCACAGCAACAGCAGCAAGCGCAGCAACAGCAACAACAGGGCAACGCTGGTGGACAACAACCGACTCCGCAATTGGTGACCCACTTGCAACGACACTTGAGTCAACCGCCCCAACATTATCAACATCAACCGCCGCCTTATTAGTAGTTTAATGTGTACATAAATTAAGTAATACGTTGTACAAGAACAATTTATATAAAGTGTGTAAATCTGGTTCGCAAGAGATACATAACTTAATTCGTGGTGTGAATGTGTAAAGCGTGCCATGGCGAAGGCAATAAAACAAAAAACGACTTCAGGAAGATATTAATTTCATTATATAATATTTTCTGCGTTTTTTTTTCTTTTACGGTTGACGCTACAACTAATAGGACATTCGTTCTGCCAGTGCATTTAGAATTTTATTAGGAAATTATTCAGTTACTATAATTTCATTGTAGTCATTATTATTAGGTTGTCCTGAAAGTTTCTTTCGCGAGTTGTACTCAATTATTTTATGTGGTCGTGTTTATATAAATAGACAATCTAATTTCATAGATATTCATGTTGTAACAGTAATAGAGCAAAATTAATTGTGCATGTATTACTTAATAATAAAGCGAAAGAAACTTTTGGGACAACCTAATATTACAAACGTCATTGAGCCATTCAAATTTCCCGCCAGAATTAATAGTTCAAATACCAGTGGCGCCATCGGTGGCAAAATGCTGAAGCTTATAGTGAAAATAGTTCCCACTGTCGCTACCAGATGGCGCCACTACATAAAGATTAATCATTTTTGTTAAATTAAATAATTATTCATAGAAATTATAAATTTAACTAGTACATTGTAGCGTTACAAAGTTACCAATCGTATTAATAATGGATTTATGGCAAATAAAAAATAAAAGCGGCGATAGTTTTAACTATTTTCGCTACAAGCTTGCGCGTTTTGCCATCGATGGCGCCACTGGTATTACGACTATTAATTTTGGGGGGAAAACTCGACTTCTATTCAAAAATTATACAAATTTCTGTTTTCTTACGTATACGTATATATATTTATATCTCTTTTACATTGCGACGATCATTGTTTTACATTCATTTCATTGTCACTTGAAGTTTGTTGTTTTATTCACCATAGCTACTATATTAGCAATATACAAAATATTTGTAAATTATTTATAGAGTATTAGTCTACAATTCTTATTTCATAAGTATTAAGTTTTAAGAATAACGTATAACATAATGAATGGTGGCTTTATTAATACTATCGCTATTATCGAAAACATAGGTTTAATAAGATTTCACGTGTTTCGTTATAATTTGTGCACCTAATATCGTTCAGAGAAGTTTATGAGAAGATCTACGCCATTAAAAATTGAACCTTTAATCGCCGAGCGATAGCATTAGTATTGACTATAATATAGACAGTTTATAATAATATTTATATCGTATAAATAGTATACTATAAATTCTGCGATGACTTAGAATTAACGGATAACTGTCAGTCACTGCTGTGTACGATTTACATCCTTCCTTTTCTCTTGTAAAAAAACCTGCAAGAGTTTAAATGGCGTGTATACAAAAATAGAAAAGAAATTCGAGCAGAATGAAAGAAAGTTGGACAAATTACCATGTAATATTAATAAATAAGTATGACCAAGTACATTTCACCATGTATTGTAATCGATATCGTCTATATCGAAGGTTACAAAAAGTCCAATTAGAGTTAGGTATACCACAACGTTACCTGCTAAAGTCAAGTAACAAGCGCCCCATTGTATCTGAAATTATTCATTCTGTACCGTAAGCACTCTTGTCTTCTACGTTTGCAATATTATCCGATTAAGTTTCATACAAAGAAATAAAATACAGCTTAATCGCAGAATAGAAATATATGTATAATTTGAATGTACCACTGGGTCGTGAGCTGGAGATCGTGCTAATACAATAGGAAGAGCAAAAGATGACACAACGAACCCCATAGTTATAAATATAGCCAATTCCAAACACGGATTGGCAGTATTTCCTACATCATCTGTGTAGCGACGTGCGATTATGGTCGGAAGCGGTGCCAATACATAGAATAACACAACAAAAAATGGCCACCAAACTCTAGAGATAATACATTATGAAAGTTAATCACTTTAACGTAAATATATATTTGTATAACGCAATTTGTTCCATGTAGTACCAGATTTATCGATTAAAATGTAACATTGGTACTTACTTGTATGCAGGTAACGCGCAGCTGAGTATGACAAACGTCATACCGACAGACCCAGCGAATGCCAAAATTACTAATCTATAAAAGGGTTTCTTTTCTATAACATTTACATTAATACGCACCACATGAATTATATAAATATTTTACAGCACTTACGCTGTTCGTTAAAGGAGCCCATTAAACGCATGGAACAAAAACAAAAATAATTTATATAAATAGTAGATATATCACTTTCAATTTCAAATTATAAACAATCATGTTACACGAAATCTTTATCGCAATATTCGTCTCTGATTTGCAAGAACAGTGGGGAATTTCTTTTACCTAAAATATTTTAAAAAGTATAGTTAAAAACGATAGTAAACAAATTTATAACGATGCTCTTTCGGTGAAAATATAAACATATTGTCTGCTAATTGAAATTCTTTCGCGAGACTGTATCGAAAACAAATTTTGTAAACACAGGCAGTACGTTTACAGAAACATCTCGAGTTACAAAAACAATAGTAAGGTTATGTTTTGACGTATCATTTTTAATTCGACTTTCTTGTCGAACTCGTACAGGAAATGTAATTTTCGTTTAAATCTAACGAGAAATGTTGCGTGCATAGACGGACAAGCATACGACCAATAACCTTTAATCCCAGCCATTATAGACCGATTTGACAACTACAAATATCGAATTTACACTTTAAAAACGTTCGTGACGTAAGGCCTGTTTAAAGCCTGATACACTTTCGATCCAGAAAACCGATTGGTTATCTAATGGATGGGGCATAAATTTATTTAAAAAAAAACTAGGATATGTTACTAGGATAGTAATAACTAGACTGCGGATTTTTATGCATGTATAGGAAAGATACACAGATAATTTAGTTTACAAAATTCTTAATCGTGCTTTTAAAAATAATAGTATAAAGAACTTAGAATTGAGTATAGAAATGTTACTAGGATAGTAATAACTAGATTACTAAATCGATCATAGTGACTTTCCTAGGAACTTTTCTTGATGTTTACATTCATTCAAAACAATCACAGCAATGAACTGATTCAAATGCTATTCAAAAGTCTCGAAAAGTTTTATTACCATTTAGAATTATAATCTCAATTATAAAGAAGCTTAAAGATCGTTTATCGTTCAATTTAGACAAATATCTTCAAAAGAGGTTACGAATAACTGTATATGTGATGGATGATACAAAAGAGATCATGTCTGATATTTACAATACTTTAGTGCAAATACGTTATCCTAAAATAACAACAGCGATTGGCGAAGATGTACAAGCGACAGTTCTCAGTGGAGAAAATCGTATTACCTTGTTATCTTGGCTCCTAACTGAGAAATCTCCAAAGGTAGCCAATACGTTGGAGAATTTAAAAGGCGCTGCCTTGGAAGGTTCAGTATTCATAACAAATAAAACACGACGTTGTATTTCGACCACGTATCGTTAAATAACAGGTTTGGTTCATTGAATATTAATGTAAATTTTGCAGCGAAGCTCTCCAAGTACTATTCTGAAATTGGGATCTGTACTAACAGGAACATCGTGCTGGTATGTGTTCTATTTGAATCGTATAAAGTTACCGTTACAAAAAAAATGATGTTTTGCAGGGAAAGTGTACGCTACGAGAGCAACTTCCTTTCTTAAGACTGTTATTAGAATTTATAAAGTGTGTACACGTTGCAGAGCCATCTAATAACGAGGATAACGTACTTTACAAGTCTGTAGAAGATATGATACAGGTCTGTAAAGAGAACTTTCGATACATATATTTATGGATGTAACAATATTTTACGTATCGTAGGATTGTATTCTTGAAAATCCAGGCGACGAATCGAAACTGATCCGTTCGGAATCTTTGCTGGACCTCAATCTGAAAGAGTACACGACTAATCTAAAGTCGAATTCTAATTACGAAATTAAAAAGGGAGAATGCGTGGGAAATGAAACAATGGTATCGTTGAATAAAGTTTATTTTTATTGAGGCAATGTAAAATCTTGTAAAATTACAGGAGAAAGAGGATGACAAGGGTGACGAAAAAGAAAATGATATAAATTTGTTGTTTAATGCGGAGAGAGAGAAGTTTATAGAAGCTTTTTCAACGATCGAGTCCTGGCCAATGTTCAAGGAAATAAACGAAAAGAATCAAAAGAATACTATGACTTCTATGGATGATGATATAAAAGATATATGCTCGAACTTCTCTACTTTAACGCAGGTTTTGTATTAAAATATTGGGATACTTGTTACGTACTCTATGAAACATGTTATGTACTAATCAGTTTGTTTTTAGTTTCTGCAAACGAAAGAAGAAATATATAACGCGAATATACCGAAACAGTTGAGTCAAATAAACACACCGCTGAATAAAATTATCAAGGATGTTGTTGTCGATATAGAAGAAGCTGTATACGCGTGTAGTAATAGTCATTAAATTATTAGCATACGGTAATACCTATATATTTGTACTTTTATGAAATAGAAAATATTAAATCTACCTGTACAGTACCTAAATTAATCATCAAAAGAATACTGCGAATCTTTATGCAAATAAAATGTTTGCTAAGATACCTACAAACAGTGAAGCTAAATAAAAACTTTACTCTGCTATTATTACAATACAAATATTAATTAAAACATCTTTTATCTATAAATGCATAAAAATCCGCAGTCTATTTGCAAATTCAGTAAGGATATAAATAAACCATTCCATTTCTTTACAAATCTTTTATATGTGCAATTAGAAATACATTACAACGATCTTACGATCTGGGACGCTCTTTCTTCTCTTTGTAAAGCGCAAGTAAGGAAACATTGGCAACTTTCACCACTTTGAATCTTACTCCTGGAATGTCACCAACAGCGTGACCCTTACGACCGAATCCTGCGACTAGAACTTCGTCGTTCTCTTCGATGTTATTTAAACAACCATCTCTGGGTACGAAGGCTGTAATCTTTTTGCCGTTCTTGATAAGTTGTACTCTGACGCACTTTCGAATAGCAGAGTTGGGCTGCTTAGCTTCTACACCTCTGGAAAGTCGAATCGATGAGAATATCGGTGTATGGGATGGAGGAATGTATACGTACACTTTTTCCAAGACGATACCCTTGGCATGAGAAGCACCACCGAATGGATTAGCCTTCCATCTCGTTCCCAAGTGAGCTTTCTTGTAATCTTTGTCGTTCCAGCGTTGATCACGTCTGTGGTTCACGTGTTTACGTGCCGTACGAAGACCACGAGGCTTACCTGCGAATGGTTAGAAGCAAGGTTAATATTTAATGTAATGTCAATAGTTTCCTTGTCAATTCATTTTTGCTCAGAGAAGAATCACTCTGTATAACCAAGTATATTATCACTTATGACGTGTATATAACGTTAGTGAAAATTGTAACAAACATTCAATATTTTGCAGCAATGTTCACAGCACGTTATTTTCCACGCAATTTAAAATGGACATTTGCAAACTTCTAATTACACGTAAGCAAATTACAATCGAACGTATTTACAAAAATATTTTCAAAGCTTTCTTATACTCGAACTCGTGTTTTTCAACTTTAAAAACAATATAATTTTTAGATTCATCACGTACCCATTTTGCTCGGTGTGCTATGCGACCGGAAGAGGCCTGATCTCCATCAACGGATGTTCAAATGTAGTAGTGTTCCCGCCATATTTGAATTATGGACACGCCAAGTTCGAAACGGTACAAAAATACATGGTGTTCTAAAAATGTTGGATGTCATTAAAAAGGGTGGTTCAGGGAGTGATTTGAAACAACTTTTTCCTTAGCGAAAATGTTGTTCGAAGCTTTGTTGAAAAGATATTAATGGAAAACCTCGACCAATCAGAGCGCGAGGCGGCCGAGCTCCCTGACCAATCAGAGCGCGAGTAGGCTACGCGTTAGGTGACTGCGCTCCACCGGCATCTAGCGCTTTGATTGGTCGGAGAGCGCGGCCTACTCGCGCTCTGATTGATCGATGTTTTCTCTTAATATCTCCTCAACGAAGCCTCGGATAACATTTTCGCTAAGGAAAAAGTGGTTTCAAATCACCTCCCGAACCAACCCTTTCAAGGTGTTACAACATTTTTGATTGTTATTTCTAATTTTTACGTATTTTTCATGCGCATGCGTCGATAGGTTCTTCTCGTTTACATGAGAAGAATCCTAACCTCTAAATGGGGAAAAATTCTAACCTCCGCAATTTCAGGTTTATCAAGAGAGTTGCCTAACCTGAAAGCACAGATTAGCAAACAACTAGATGCAGTGAAACCGAGCGAAATCGTTTGACGTGAGTCAAGATAGAAAAATATTGGATAACAATGGCGGACGAGGAACTTCCAGCGGGTTGGGAAAAACGTTTGAGCAGATCTACCGGTACGTTAATTTATTTCTGACGATTGACGAATAACATAGGAAGATACTATTACAAGTATTTGTTGAAATTGTTATCGTTTTACCGTACAAACAACATTTTTTTGCCATGCAGTCGATAGTGTGGATTATACCGCCGGCATTTTTTCATCAAACTAACATTCTCCTGGTAAAAATGTTGTTACAAGTGCAGAGGAATCGTAACGTTTCTAGTCTTGTACGTTTCGGTTCCCTGAAGGTCTAAAAAAGTTTATAGAACCGCTATGGTGTTGGGTTCTATCACAGGTGTTGCATTCTCTTGTCAGAATTTGAGCAAACTTAAAAAGTACCCTTCCGTTACAGTCAATGTTTAAGTAACTTCTTTTTCGTAAACAGTAAACGCTACTATCTTCTTTGTATTCGGAATCTCATATCCCAATTACGCTTCATTTCTCTCTATATACATATTTAATACAATCGTAATCGCAGAGTCTTTTCGTTGCAGGACAGCATTACTATTTAAATATCTATACTAAAGAAAGCCAGTGGGACAGGCCAGACAAACCAGCGGATCCATCCGGGAATAACAAAGGGGACGGCCCGGAGGAAGTACAATGTTCTCATTTGTTGGTGAAGCATTCGAGTTCTCGCCGGCCTTCTTCTTGGAGAGAAGAAAACATTACGAGATCGAAGGAAGAAGCTCTCGAACTTATTAAATGTAAGTCCTAAAATCTATGAGGCTTCTAGTTGTTTTCTATCGTTGTAATTCATCACTGGACATTTTTGTAACCGTAGCTTACAGAGAACAAATTGTAATTGGGAAAGCAACGTTCGCCGAACTCGCTTCGAAATATAGCGATTGCAGTTCTGCTAAGCGAGGCGGAGACTTGGGACCATTTAGTCGAGGCGCCATGCAAAAACCTTTCGAACAAGCAGCGTTTGCCTTGAAAGTTGGCGAATTGTCTTCGCCTGTGCACACAGATAGCGGTATTCATATTATCCAGCGAACAGCATAAAGAAGCTTGATCTCTAATAAAGTATTGAATCTTTTCTTTTAAAACAAAAAAAAACAAATAACAACACCTTCGGTTTTGCTGATATATATGTTTACGAGAATAGGAAATTTTCATACCAATATTAAAGATCACGTACACTTATTCGTAGACGATACGAGTGTTTTTGTGTAAGAACAACGCATACGTTGGACACTTTTCCCTGTAATTTAACATGACATCACACGTGTATTTATGTCTTCCAGCAGTTTTAGCTGTTCGTTAATCGAAATTTTGCTTACGACGAAAAATGCATTTGCGTATAAAAAAAGAGTGAAATGAATTTTTAAAGTTAATGCGAGATAAAATAGACGAATTTATCCACGCATTTTCAACCGAGTACTTTATTATTATTCGCTGACCTTACATTCCTGAAGCATTAGATTAACTTTGGGTATTAAACTCTCGAATTTTCGATTCTGTTTGTCGGTTCGATCGGTGGTAGTGAACTTTACCGTTCGGTTTTGTTTATTTCTATGATTCAAACGAGAACAGAATTATCGACTGAATTAAATGCATTTTTATGAAACGCAATTAAGTTGGGATATTAACAAAATATGTATATAAATGCTCAATTAACTGTTTTAACGCTGTCGTTACGATTTATTTAATCGATAAATGATATTCCTTTGGAAGGCATAAAGAATGAGATAGCACATAATATTCAGATGCGATTTATTTCAATTTCGATTAGAAAAAATAATTTAAGCATAATTATTAAGTAATAATTGTAGTATAATTTAAAGAAAATATGTACGTACCAAACAGTTCGTTCCTTGCAAAGGATGCGTTGTAAATTAAGTGTAATATCGATTCGTAACACATTGCACATTATAGGAAAATAGTACATTCAATATGTTTTCGTCGAAATTACCAACTCCGATTTAATTGCCATAACGGTAGTTGTGATACACGCATTATTCTACAAATAAATACTGTACTCGAATAACACGCGATAAACAGTGAAATATACACGACAAACATATTAACACGTGGTCAATTTTACTTAATCCTGAAATGTGTTACGAGAGAGGGAGAAACAAATTTACAAAATTTTCTTTATGTTTACGTAGCTTTTAATTAGTAACTTTAAATAAAAATGTGTTACGAGAGAGAGACAGAGAGAGAGAAACGAATTTACAAAATTTTCTTTATGTTTACGTAGCTTTTAATTAGTAAGTTTTAATAGTAGAGTAAAAATTGAGAGTTTGCTATGCGTACACCCTGGCAGAAATTATTCAATGCCAAATTACTTGTCGATGCGCATACCGTGCGTGCTGGAAATCATCCAGTATTTATGTGTAACGTCCCACAACTGAAGGAAATCCGTTATTCAATCACTTCCCTCTCAGTTGGGGAACCCTCCACGCGAAACTTGTTTTAGATCATTATATAACCACAACTATGAGCGTATTACACGGAGGGTCAGATTATGATTGGCACTACGTACCAGAGGGACCGTGAGTACGTTGTATCGGTGTCGAATATGGATGATTATCGTGATTCGTTAGGTCAGTTTAAGGGAGAGCGCCACATACAAAGCTACCAGTAGTTATCGAGACAACATTTTGAAACTTTATACTTTTGATGTAG
>NW_026534326.1:1691462-1692750 GCF_026225885.1 Hylaeus anthracinus | reverse complement strand
AAAAATTAGCTATGTATCAGTAGTTATCGAGACAACATTTTGAAACTGCATAAAAGTAAAAAATTTCAAAATTTTGTCTTAATAACTACTATAGCTGGATTTTCAGAGTTATGTTTCCTTTAGATCAGAAATAGTCTGCCATTAAAAGTAAATAGGGACTTAGTCTCCATATAAATTACGCGATACCAATTTTCCATTGACCTTGCATTTTTATTATGCATTGGAAATTATTCCTACAAATTGATCACGATATGGTATCGCATGCTCGAATAAAAAAAAAAAAATAGGAACATTATTTCTCCGACAAATTATATTAAACAGAAGTAGGCTAGAGTCATAATAGAAATTGCATTCGAGCCTGTTTTTATTTATAAATAAATATATTGTTTACCCTTAGAAAGGCAAAGAATTGGTCTCTATAAATAATACATAAAATTCGAAGGGTTTGTATATTAAATGAAATCAGGCTCCAATTGCGATGGAATTTTGTGCCTGTTTCATTTATAAATAAATAAATTTTGTTTACCTTCGAAAGGTAATTCAGAATTCGTATCTATAGGGGGGTTCACTACTACGCATTAAAAAAAAAAAAAATTGATTTTAATTCAAATTTAACCTTTCCTGAATCGATTGATGTTAATTTTATATTAGTGGAAGTGGCAGAAAAGAATTTTGAAAAAAAAATTTTTACCGTATTTTACTATATCGATGCTATATTGCCTTCCACCCATACCCTGTCGGTAAAACAGACTGTTATAGGTGACGGATTTTTTTTTATATTAGTATACCTATTTTCGAAAATTGGTACGAGTGTATCTTTTGGAGAGTGGTGCTAGTAGGAGGAGCTACGCCCCTGCCCTGTCCTAGAAAATGTTCACTTTTGTGCTCACAATTTTCGAATCAGTGAATTAGCATTTTCAGATTCTACTACCCGAAATTTACAAGGATTATTAAAAAAAAAAAAAAAAAAAAAATTCGTTCCCCACAATACAGCTCAATCAAATTAACATCGATAGATGCAGAAAAGGTTAAATTTCAATACAAAAACAGAAATTGTTTAAAAATCGATATTTTTCGGAAAATATGTATACAGGGTGTCCCAAAAATGGTGGAGGTCATTGAAAGGAGTGATTCGGGAGGTGATTAGAAACAACTTTTTCCTTAACGAAAATGTTGTCCGAGGTATTGTTGAGGAGATATTAACGGAAAACCCCGACCAATCAGAATGCGAGTTTGCCGGTGGAGCGCGGCCAATAGCGCGTAGCTTACGACCGCGGGCGCTCCACCG
>NW_026534326.1:1687319-1691062 GCF_026225885.1 Hylaeus anthracinus | reverse complement strand
CGGTGGAGCGCCCGCGGTCGTAAGCTACGCGCTATTGGCCGCGCTCCACCGGCAAACTCGCATTCTGATTGGTCGGGGTTTTCCGTTAATATCTCCTCAACGAAGCCTCGGACAACATTTTCGTTAAGGAAAAAGTTGTTTCAAATCACCTCCCGAGCCACCCCTTTCAATGACGTCCACCATTTTTGGGACACCCTGTATAGCACATAGTGACCCATTTACAACATAAAATTTGTCCGCGTGGAGGGGGTAATCGCTTCCGTCTCCCCCCGCTCCGTCGTACGCGCCACCGACGCGTTCCCATTCGGCGAGGGCGACCGACCGCGGCCGAGCGTCGCCGAGAAAAAATTCCACTCGCTCACCTGGCTGAGCGACGCTCAGTCTCACGTCCTTGGATCAGTTCGCGTTACGTCATCTTGGGAGAACCGCGAACAATTTCTGTCGCGTGTTCGTGACCGACAACCACCATGGACACCCGATGCGTGCAGACAAGAATTTTCCTGGTGGACCCCGCGATCGCATCGGATAATCGCTCGGCGGTGGGGAACAGTGAGCGGGGGGTGAGCGACGCGTGCGCTGAAAACGCCTCCCCTACATAAATATCTCAAAACACGGTCCGACGGCAGTAACACGGGCCGCGCTATCAGCCGCTCGTCGCCTTTACAGTGCCTTTTAACTCGCAACGCGATACGCGACGGGATCACGATACTCCGGTCCACGCTCCAACCATCGATCAAACGATCCTCTACGGACAACACTTCTCGCTGAACTCGACCAACTAGCGGTGAGTGGAAACAACGATTTCCATCTATCAACGATCTCTACTATCGATCTCCCATCGATCGCATCGCGCTCGTTGCAAAACACCCTAGAAATTGGAGCAAATTCAATCGTTACATATTTGAATTCATTTTGTACTTTTCTGAAATAATCTTGAATTATTTGAATTTGAATTTGAATTTGAATTTGAATTATTTGAATTATTTGAATTATTTGAATTCATGGTGAAATTAAATATCGAAGGTTTGTTTTGTTACTGTGCAGGTTGATTTATCTTTAATGTGTAAGAAAATGGCGAGTGAATGCTTTTAATTTGGACCTGATTTGATTTAATAACAAAGAAGCAATTTGTATTCGGTTCCTAATTCCTAGTAGTTTTCAGGTATGCTTGCTATCTGTAAAGAGAGTAACACGAAGTAATATTTTATAGCTGCTTCGAATACTGTATAGATAGATAGATTCTATTGGAAATTGGAGAAGATTAGTTATTTATCCTGATGGAGCATAAAGTAAACAGTTTTAATCTGGAAGTATGCGTTGAGGAACGAAGAAGTAATTTCTAACTAGTAGGTTCCAGACACTCTTGCAATCCGTTGAGAGAATAACACGAAGCAAAATTTGATAGCTACTTTAGACACTGTATAGTACTGTATAGTACTGTATAGATAGATTCTATTAGTAGAGTGTAAAGTAAATAGGTTTAATCTGGAAGTGTGCATTGTAAAAACAAAGAAGCAGTTTGTACTCGGTTCCTAATTCCTAGTACATAGTTCTCAGGTACGCTTGCGATCTGTAAAGGGAGTAGCACTAAGCAAAATTTGATAGCTACTCTAAACACTGTATAGGTAGATAGATTCTATTGGAAATTGGAGAAGATTAGTTATTTATCCTGATGGAGCATAAAGTAAACAGTTTTAATCTGGAAGTATGCGTTGTAAAAACAAAGAAGTAATTTCTAATTAGTAGAAAACATTGAGTTTTCCTTATTGTTGCAAGTTTCCACAGACAATGCTGTGGAACTTTA
Source organism: Hylaeus anthracinus (assembly GCF_026225885.1). Classification (NCBI taxonomy): domain Eukaryota; kingdom Metazoa; phylum Arthropoda; class Insecta; order Hymenoptera; family Colletidae; genus Hylaeus; species Hylaeus anthracinus. Next base: position 1,689,258 of record NW_026534326.1, on the reverse strand, counting down.
TGCAAATTCGTATACATATCTTTATAGAGGTACCCAAAGAACAGAAACTTGGAATATACTATGACTTCTAAATATTTTATATTATATGTAACATGTAGTTTACTTTTTATATTTCATATATTACATCGTTCCATAAATTCATGCCACTCAAATTAATATATGAACTCCTTTAAGTATTCTAAAACCTATCACTATACTGTCACTACAAAATTTCTGTACTTTTTATATATTTATATACATACTTTTTAAATATTGCTTCAGCCTGCTGCACGAACTTATGGAACGACCTGATACACTCATGCATTTGTTCGCATCCTTTGTGTACTTACAGTTGTTCGCAGTGTAAACATTCGCAGTTCAGCAATAAGTATAACGAGACACGCGAATACGAAATGAAATTCTATTTTTCTATTTAAACGTCTGATTCGTAATTGATGGCAATTACTAATTGGAACGCTGCATTAATGACATAATGGCTGAGCTATTATCTTTTGTTGTGCATGTTCCCCATGCGTTCGGGGCGAATTGAGGATTTTCTACGAATGGTTCTGTGGTTTTGAAAAATATGAAATGTGAATGAACGATAATAGGCATAGCTAACGACATATAATAGCGTAGCTTTAGGCTGAATAGCTATATTTAATTCTTAAATGGAGCTACAGTACTACTACTATTAAATTTAAATTATTAAATGTAGCTACTAGTTTAATTTAGACAAATTTCTTTAATAGACGTAGAGGGTACGAATACTTATATGGGACTGATTGTACATAGCTACCTATGTTTCAGTAATTTCTATTCCAATTAAATAGTTTTACCTTGTTTTCTCACATTTTGTTCGCATAACTTACTAAAGCTACGTGCAAAAATATCGCTCTTTATCGCAGTCCTCTTGAAATTTATTTAAACCAATGCAACAACAAGTTTCTTTTATCGATTAGCGTTAAGCCTCAGCCACTTTATTTTTACTTACACCTTCCATTGGATGGCCAGGTTTCTGTCGAGATAAGTACCTCTAGGTCTATCTACCGATAATAGATAGCCGACGCGTACAAAACAGATTTGTCGTCCCGCTTTCACTTTCCATCCAAAGTCTAGGAAAATATAGTTGGCCTGTAACTAAGGACTACGATCATCGAGTCCAACAGTCTAAAGAAACATTAACAATCTGAGCTAGAACTGAAAAAATCCAGTAGTTTGTATATTTAAATGATAAGATGTGAGGAAAAATGATTTAAGGAAAAATGATTTAATTGGAAATGAGAAATCGAGTAAAATTTATTACATTCTTTATTAATTGCGTTGAATATTAGGAGGAGCATCGTATCATTTTTATAACAGGAGCTCCCCAAGGTGCCAGCAGGCCAAAGCATGAATATTTCATAGCATTGTGGATGAAAGATGAATCATTTCAAGATTGTACGCTTCAAACTGAAACAATGCTTTCGCCTGCTCGACGTCTACGCGGAGTGTCCCTTTAAAGTAACATGCAAATCTTTATTTCTATCGTTGCATTTGGAGATTAACTCCTTCTCGACACAGTTCCCTTTTTATCGACTTCTATATCAACTGCAGGACGAGTTGGACACGCTGACCTACATAGAATAAAAAATATGGAGAACTGCATACAAGTTTGTGTACACAGAAAGAAGTAGAAAATAACTATTTGAGTGTACGTAGAACTGTGTAAAAGCTTGCGTATGCAGAAAGAATTAGGAAATAATTAGTTGAGTATATGGAGAACTGTGTAAAAGTTTGCGTATGCAGAAAGAATTAGAAAATAATTATTTGGGTGTACGTAGAACTGTGTAACAGTTTGCGTATGCAGAAAGGATTAGAAAATAATTATTTGTAGAAATATAGAGAACTGCATAAAAGTTTGCGTATGTAGAAAGAATTAAATGTAATCATTTAGGTATATGTAGAGCTGCATAAAAGT
>NW_026534326.1:1684180-1687309 GCF_026225885.1 Hylaeus anthracinus | reverse complement strand
CTATACAGAGAACTGTGTAAAAGTTTGCGTATGTAGGAAGAATTAAAAAGTAATGATTTATGTATACGTAGAACTGCATAAAAGATTGCGTACTCAAAAAGAATTGGATAGCAATCATTCTTTTAATTTCTGTTGGGGATTAGTTTCTCGTGAATTGTTAATGGTGTTTAGGATTGCTTTACGTAAAAGCTATTGCATTTGATGCATAAGTAGTTTGATATGGGAGCGTGCGATAGTGATTACTTTGTGAGCGATACCGAGAATTGTATTTGCACCAGAAATACGAGATATCAGAGGCGTGCTTTTACACGACTGATTGAATTGGAACGACCTTTACTAGATATCGCAACTTATCGCCGTTAAGAATCATTCCTTAGTTATTATGGTATGCAATTTCCTTTGTTGCAATACCTTCACGGAGATAGACATATATTGTTTGCAGATAACAGTTATGAATAATTAACAAAGGACCGTTTAACTTTTAAAGACGCTAGAATGTTTTGTACGAATATTTATAAATATTCCATTTTAATATCAAAAAGAGTATATTAAATTTAGATTGAAAATTTACATCTTTCTAGAAAGTAAAATCTTCTTTTGTACATGCTTGAGTAGTCTAACGATAGATTCTTTTCAAATTAGTGCAATAAATTTGTTTATGCAAACGTGTGGAACGTTTTTCTTTAGGCGTCCTCGAAAATTGAAGGAAAGTACCAATGCCAGAGACTGTTCTGTCAATGTTTGCTTTTCTCAAATCGACCAGACGTTTAACAGTCAGTTAACACAGGACATAAAACATTCCACAGGCAAGTTTACTTCCCTTGATTAGGTCTAAGTAGCTACTCGTACTAAACATAGTGTTGTTAATCATCGGAGATGTATCACAGTGCCAACTGTGCATACTCTGGTTCCCCCGATGGAAAATTTTATGATTTCTTAACTCAAAATTCTGTCCGACTAAAAAATGCAACAACAAAATTCATTACGATGGACAGCTTTTGGGCTTGTTTAATCCTATTTGGCTCATCGAAGGCTTTACTTTCTACCAGGATGGTATCTTGGGAAAAGCACGTTCGCTCTACAAGCTCAACGAGTGACGAGCTTGCGTAAAAGCTGATTCCCACGCGGAAACGGCTTGTATTTCATCGAGCGCGACGTTTCCACGCCACTTCAACCCGGAAGTGTAGTTTACTTTCAATCTAGCGCACTTTGGACTCCTAACTATTTTCGCTGGCGTGTTATCTATACCGACAGGCTTTCTTAACGTAGATCTGTGCTGAATCTAACTGCGGTCACCTGCCAATTACATTTGGCATAACTCCACCCACCTACAATCATTCTTACGGGTCTCTTGGACTAAACATCCATAGGTATATACCAAAGGTGTACGTTATTCTAAAACTTCCTTACCAGTGGTGTCCACTGGTAGTCTATCCTTGCGTATAAATATTAAATTTATATAAATTTGTTGTTCGATGTTGAATTGTATGTTTGACTTGTCGTAGAGTGAAAATGGGAGTTTTGCTTAATACGTAAACAATTCAGGAATAAGTAAATTGAGATTTCGTTGGAATTGTTGGTGATTAGGTAGAAAATTCTAACTGTGGATAAAGGTTCTAAAAATAGCGAAAGAATGATTGGCTGTTCTTTTACAGAGGCAGGTTCTTTATTCGTTGGACAATAAATCTTGCCTTTACAGAAAAGCATAATAACTACAGTATATTTTATATTGTTCTATTCCAAAAAGAAAACTGTGGAGTAGGATATCATAGATGTATAAATGTGTATTGTAGATGATTCACTCAATTGCCTGTAGGTTAATATTTCTGATGATTGTTAAACACATGGAATCATTCTTACGGGTCTCTTGGACTAAACATGGATATATAGCAAAAGTGTACACTATTCTAAAACTTCCTTACATACAATCATTAAATTTATATAAACTTGTTCGATGTTGAATTGTACTTTGGATTTGTCATAGAGTGGAAATGTGAGTTTTGCTTAATCCGTAAACAATTCAGGAATGTAATAAGTAAATTGAGGTTTCATTAGAGTTGTTAGCGAATAAGTAGAAAATTCAAACTATGGACAAAGGTTCTAAAAGTAGCGAAGGAATGATTGACTATTCTTTCAATAAAGCAGGTTCTTTATTCATTTAACAATGAATCTTGCCTTTACAGAAAAGCATAATAACTACAGTATATTTTATATTGTTCTATTTCAAAAAGAAAAGAAATACAGATAATTGTGGACTAGGATATCATACATGTGTAAATCTAATTAATTTTCCACTCTGCGCAACAATGTGTATCATAGATGATTTACTCAATTGGCTGTATTTTAATATTTACAATCGTTAAATACATGCTAAGAACAACGTGTTTAACAATCAGTCAGCGAACACGAACGTGCCATGTTCAATTGTACATAGTACTTCATTTGACGAGCAAATATTACCATCATTTATAGATTGTTAGACTAATAGATAAATCGTGTATCGCGCATGTAACATTGTAACGCGAGCCGGGATAATTTTTGTCGGGTCGGCTCGTGTGTCAGAGGTCCATCTGTGCGATAATTAATAGCCCTAATTGCTTCCATGGCTTCCTTTCAATTTGAAACGGAGGGTACGCTGCTCAGCGTGTGATCGTTCATTTGAATCCATCGGAAAGATACTCGCACGACCATAAACGGCTAGGAAAAATTGTCTGAAATTGTCCAAACGCGATTGAATGTTTTGCGTGCTGAGAATGCAAATTATAGAACTCAAGGTGATGAGAAATAAAAGCGCTGTTGATTTAAAATACATCATACAATTCTGGCATACAGCGGGACAAAATGCGAAAAATTAGTGGATTTCTATGACACTTGGTATATAGAAAGTTTTCGGATCGTTGGTTCCAAATTTGAACTCAAAATTTAAAAATTCAAAATGGCGGATCCAATATGGCGGCACGAAATATAAAAAGTGGCTCGATTTGGATGAAATTTGTTATACTGGAGATTTTGGGGTCGCTGATTTCAAATTTGAACTCAGAATTTTTCAAAATTTTAAATGGCGGATCCAATATGGCGGCACGAAATGGGGAAAGTGGCTCGATTTGGATGAAATTTGATATACAGGGG
>NW_026534326.1:1647019-1684170 GCF_026225885.1 Hylaeus anthracinus | reverse complement strand
GAAATGGGGAAAGTGGCTCGATTTGGATGAAATTTGATATACAGGGGGTTTTGGGGTCGCTGATTCCAAATTTGAACTCAGAATTTATGTGTCCACTTTGCATACAAGTATTGCACAGTACCAGCTGGTAAAAATAGAGATGATTGTTTACAAATATTGTATTAATATCGTACGCTTAGATATGGGCATGAGGAAATCAATAATAATTTGCTTTTTGTATTTTAAACGATAAGTAATACGACTAATTTTTTGTCTCAATGTTTCATTGGTAATTGAGAATTTTCATGAACGCTGTCTGCAGTAATAAGTATTTCGATGATAACGTTATCTATAATTGGAAGTCAGCACAAGAACTCGAACGAAAATTAATGTATCTTGTAAAAATAATAGTTACATAAGAAACGACTGTCCTTTAAATACCGTACGCCATATTTTTCCCCTGACATTGATAATTCTGCTGGTATCAATAATGTTTGCATTGCAAAACGTATTGAAATCAGCCAGGGAAATTTCTATCTTAATAACGATATTCGAAATATTATTTAAGGTTTCTTACAGAGATTTATTATAGAGAAAAAAGGATTTGTAATTAATGCATAAGTGGACAATTATATATTCTGTCAAAGAAAGAGGAATGCAGCCGAGTCGATGGATTAAAAGGGGGTTAAGTTCTTAAACGAGGGATCTATAAACGTAAGCGACATTTTTATCGACAAGAATAGGTTAGTGGCACGCTTTAGCATAATATCTGGCTCACTAATAATTCATAAGCTCACGTGTTGCATGCGATCGAATTATTATTCAATCTATCATGATCTCTGTCGACGAAGTCTTCCTTTGCGCAGTGATCGATTATATCTTTCCGCAGTGGAAATATTTTCTGGCTTTAATCGCAATTTTATGCGTTCAAAAAAAAATGGCGTCGAAGTGACCCATCACGGGGTAGATAGTTTATTTGCGAAAGAATTTCCATTAGCTGAATATTTCATTTGTCGTTACTCTCTTATACAGGGTGTCCCAGAATTAGCGTAGCCTGAGACGATTTTTGAAAATTGCTGAAAACAGAAAAATATTAGCTTTCGAAGAATGTTATGCGAATGTCACGATAATTCAACGCTTATTTGAACAATTCAAAGCTGGTGAATTTTTTTTGTTAAAAATTTATTCGACTTTACATGTATACAGGGTGTCCCAGAATTAATGTAAAAACCAGAAGTGAGGGGTAGCTGAGACGATTCTGAACAACAATTTCTTTTGGAAAAATGTCGGATGGCGCTTCGTTTTTGAATTGTTAACGGAAAACTACCAACCAATCACAGCGCGCACTACTCGGACGTTGTGATTGGTCCGTAGTTTCTCGTTAATAATTCAAAAACGGAGAATCGTTCGATATTTTTGCAAAGGAAATTGTTCAGAATCGTCTTAGCTACCCCTCACTTCTGGTATTTACACTAATTCTGGAACACACTGTATAATCGTAGACACGGCCTATACAGGGTGTCCCAAAAATTTTGGAGTTCCTTGAAAGAGGTGGTTCAGGGGGTGATTTGAAACAACTTTTTCCATAACGAAAATGTTGTCCGAGGCTTCGTTGAGGAGATATTAACGGGAAACGTCGACCAATCAGAGCGCGAGGAGGCCGCGCTCCCGGACCAATCAGAGCGCGAGTATGCCGGTGGAGCGCTCGCGGTAGCGTACGCTACGCGCTAGGCGGCCGCGGTTCCCGACCAATCAGAGCGCGAGTATGCCAATGGAGCGGCCTCTGATTGGTCAATGTTTTCCGTTAATATCTCCTTAACAATACCTCGGACAACATTTTCACAAAGGAAAAAGTTGTTTCAAATCACCTCCCGAACCACCTCTTTCAATGACCTTCACTATTTTTGGGACACCCTGTAATCACGGATCTACAAATCGAAGTGAAGCGAAGATAACATGAAAACATGCCCTCATGCGACGTCACAAGATAATATTTCTACATCATTCGAGACTATTTTATTTTGTAACTAATAATTATAACAAATTATAAGTAATAATATAATGTCAGGCTAAGTATATGTTGCGATGCGGGGAAATCCGATCCAGTGAACGATACATTGTGCAAAGCAACAAAAGTAAGCGTGAGTTAACTGCTTATCACGTACAGGGTCAACATTTCGTAAGTTACGATAAACGTTGATACCTAGAAAGAGGAAACAGCGCATTTCGTTTAAACATCTCTAACGATCACTTTGTAGTAAGTGATTTAGATAGGAGGTAAGACCAGGGCCGGCGCAAGCAGCTCCGGGACCCCGGACCCGCGATCTGGGAAAATTACCGAATCAAAAGGCATCGATTTTCATTAAACCATTTACAGAATGACGACACCATTAACAGATATGGTGTGTATTATTATTATTATTATTATTATTATTATTATTATTATTAAATAATAATTATTTATTAATATCATAATAATAATAAAGTACTATTATTTAATATTCATCTTATAAAAAATATTAGGTCTAGCGGAAAGTTCTACCGTTTTTAAAACAACACAAAATAACAAATGTCTCATACCTTGAACAAATTTTGTTGAATAATATAATTTTTTTTAAATGGTCCACCCTGTACAATATGCAACAGCATTAGTAAATAAACAATTTCTCCCCACAAAGTTTAAACGTTGGACTCGGATGCGAATTCGGGGCCCTGCAAAATTTTTGAGACCCCCCCCCCCCGCCGCGCGCGCGCGAAGGGTCGCGCCGCCCCTGGGTAGGACGTTTATTACGCGAGCGTCGCGTACGCATGTAGAGACGTTGTAAATATTGTCGCGGGATAACTGGCAGGTTTATCTCTCACGTGCGGTAAATAATTTCATTTGATGTAACCCGTTCCGTACACGCAATTGAAAATGGTCTCACGGTAATTGCGGGCAACTATCCGCGGTTGTGAACCGGTTTTCGAGACCCGACTATCCTATCTATATATTCTGTTTGAACAACCAAAACATCCTCGCGAAGGTCGTTCGGCGGTAATACTCACGTAACACGTTGGTCTCCGTTGCTTGTTATCCACGTTTAATTACATAAATTGTAAACAGAAATATTCCATTTTTAACCAACTTCGAAGAAGGAGGAGGTTATTCGATTCGACATTTTTTTTTTTTTTTATGTTGGTAGTCGCATCGACTAGACAAATGCATTGTCAGCGACTCAAGAAAGACTTAATTATATCTATCGATTATTGTTTGTAAACATCCGTAACTAGACACTATTGTCTATATCGATATTAGATCCCGTTATCGTAAACATTTCATATCGGTGCCTTTCGATATGTACACAGCTTTCTTTATCCAACCCGATAAAACGTGTTTGTACAAGATAGCACTTATTTTTCTGGCCGTAAGTGTAAATATTTTCCTGTAATCGTACAACCTATATTATTCAATATACGAGTCGATATATCGCCTTGGATATCGTCTTTATCGACACCAAACTGCTTAAAGAATTAACTTAGAATTAACTTTACGGGACGGCTCGATAAGAAAGGGAACACCGTACATGGAAGGTTACATTCTATTTCAGTCGTGATCTAGAAGTAGGTCGGTGAACTATTTGCGGCGTCATAATTTATTCATGAGCTTTCGCGTCTCTACAAAAAAAAAACTTGAAAGCTGTTCTCTCTTGGGGGGAGCCTGTATCGAAAAGAGTAGAAGATGGAATATACAGACAACGGTGATGATTCGACACTCCCAGTTGCGCAGGCGCGTTGGTTTTAGATAACGGTATGAAATATTCGACATGGGACAATGAATCGTATCAAAAGGACCTAATGCAAAACGGATGAAAATGCTCCTAAAAGCTTTTGAGTATACAGTGATGAAATAGTTCATAAAAAGATACATTGAATATGTATATTCAAAGAGTGCAGGTTACGTTGTTGACGCATGCGCAGAGGGAACGAATGTCACCCAATACCTCTCTCTCTCTTTCTCGCACAGTCTTTGGACACACTTTTCAAAAATTGTGGAGGTCATTGAGAGGAATGGTTCCGGAGTTGATTTGAAACAACTTTTTCCTTTGTGAAAATGTTGTCCGAGGCTTCGTTAAGGAGATATTAACGAAAAACCCCGACCAATCAGAACGCGAGTTTGCCGGTGGAGCGCGGCCAATAGCGCGTAGCCCACGACCGCGGGCGTTCCACCGGCATACTCGCGCTCTGATTGGTCGGGGAGCGCGGCCGCCTCGCGCTCTGATTGGTCAGTGTTTTCCGTTAATATCTTCTCAACGAAGCCTCGGATAACATTTGCGCAAAAGAAAAAGTTGTTCCAAATCACCCCCCGAACCACCCCTTTCAATTTTAAACTTTCAACTTCAAGGACCTCCAACATTTTTGGGACACCCTGTATACTCAAAGTTAACCCTGTAAACGCAAAGCTTTGTTTTCGAGAAAATCGATTTTGGAAGTACGCGGGCTAAGCACACGCTTCGGCGATAGCTCTTATCTTCCTCTCGACATTTCCTTATCATATTTATACATACGCGAAACATACGAAGTTTACGATAGGAAAGTGGCATTTCTGATAGTAAATTATCGCTTTCGAATATTATGTTCGAATTTAATCCATAGAACCAAATCTCAATAATTCCGTGGAAATGGGTTTTCGAAAACAAAGCAACAGAAATAGTTTTTTTATTTCTCTTGGTAAAAAGAAAAGGTTTGTTATTCTTCGGCTGATACGATTTCTAAGGATCGTAATGGATTAAAGAAAAGTCTAACGATTGTATTGGTAGAGGGGACTTGGACTTTCAAAGCGTGTATCGTTTCAGACAGAAGTATTCCAAAAATATTCGGGAACGTCCTTCTGCTGTAAGAAATATTCGTACACGCGCGTTTGGCTTTCCGGTTAAAGACCCCTAAAAGCATTGTGTGAGTGACCGCAGACGACCGTTTGCATGCATGATCGGCGTGCACGCGAGAAACACGTGCCCGACGCATGATACCTCGTGTGCGAGCTACATAATACACGGACACACCTATCTCTCTGGTCCACCAAGAATAAATCTGGAAAATATCGTCAGCGTACCCGTGCATCACCTTAACACGTCACGGCGGCACGTTCTCAATGGTGCCAGGGACGGCTCAACTAGTGCGCGCGCACCGTTTCTAGCTTCAGGGACGTATCTAATGCTGCCGATAATTTTTTCGCAATCTCCTTTCTTTTTTAACCCACCAAACAAATTTAATTTTTGCTCCGTTTAGATGACAAAAGTTCCATTATGGTACACATTTTTTTCTATCTTTTTTTTTCAATTACAAATGAAATTAAAAAATTTTTTTTTTTTGTAATTTTGTGACAAAAGTTTGATCATGGGACAAACTTTTATCTTTTTCTTTTTACTTTTTTTTTTAATTAGAAATAATTTTTTTTTATTTTTTGGACGCCACGATAATCTCGCCCAGGGCGCCGACATTGCTGAAACCGCCACTGTCTGTATTATGTTACAGAGTCACGATGTCACGTTCCATACTGTGGGAGTCGCCTAACGCAGCCTTGGACAAGACCTTGTTGAACAGGTACTTGGATCTGCCCCAGCCGGAAGATAAAGTACAGGCGAAGTACATTTGGATCGACGGCACTGGCGAGCATTTGAGGAGCAAGACTAGGACGGTGGAATTCGTACCTAAACATCCATCGGGTTGGTAAACAATTTCCGATTATATTTCAGTAATATCGAAGCGGAAGTGAAGGATGGAGGATCGAAATTCAATTAAAATTGAAATTGAAATTGAAATTAAAATTCTCCGAAACATGTAGACGCAGATACCGCGATCGAATATATAAATGTACCGAATTTATGAATGTACAGTTGCAACGTTTCGTGAACGCGAATCGAATGACATTGACAATGACAAACGATTGATGCACACGTGCAGAATCGATCGAGTGTGCGCGCCGCCATGTTCATTATTGGCAGCCTCCCCCTCCGCTCCCATCTGGGAATATTAATATTCTTCGAGAAGAATATTTACCGCGACCACTTATCGAAGGTTGCTCTTTGTTTAACAATGAATCGCGTGCTCGAGTCGTGACTGGCTCGCAGAATGCAAAACAAATGTTCCGAACGAAATAAAACAGACTCTCGCCTAACGAATGTTGAGCGACGAGCACGAACGGGCTTTCGCCGCTTCGAGCCTTTATCATGGGGATAATGCCGGGCACGATTAGATACTTCTGTTGAACGTTGTAACAAATAACATATTAATCTCGCGAACGATGGATCGTTTCTAAACGTATTCTAGTTAATTGAATTATATATCTCGGGAAACGTGATTCGCATTACGAATTGATTCGCATACGCATTGAATATCACGTGGGTTTCGCTAACCAATCGCGTAGGTAGGTAATTAGATTCTCGTTTGACATTGTCAATATCATTTGTTTGCATTCGTGAAATGTTGCATTGTTGATGAATTAACCCTTTGACCCTGGGACGACTTGCTTGGAAGCAAAAAGGGGTATCTTACTTACCCCTGCATAGTTTTACAAATACAGGGTGTCCCAAAAATGTTGTAACACATTGAAAGGGGCGGCTCGGGGGGGTGATTTGAAACATCTTTTACCTTAGCTAAAATGTTATCCGAGGCTTCGTTGAGGAGATATTAAGAAAAGACCCCGACCAATCAGAGCGCGAGGCGGCCGCGCTCCCCGACCAACCAGAGCGCGAGTTTGCCGGTGGAGCGCGGCCAATAGCGCATAGCATACGACCGTGGGCGCTCCACTGGCATACTCGCGCTCTGGTTGGTTGCGGAGCGCCGCCGCCTCGCGCTCTGATTGGTCGACGTTTTCTGTTAATATCTCCTCAATGAAGCCCCAGACAAAATTTGGCTAAGGAAAAAGTTGTTTCAAATCACCTTCCAAACCACCCCTTTCAATGATCTCCACCATTTTCGGGACACCCTGTATATTCGTGATTTCGCACTCATAGCCACAATAGCCATAGCACCCTTTCTGTTATCGTAGTTACGGCACTGTTAACGGTCACTCTGGCTGCGTATGCGTGCTACCCTACAGTATACAGTACTAAATTAATTTCAAAATTGCACACGCTTCTGTTTGATTCTCACGTTACAAAAACCATTATGAATTAAATAAATAAACTATAGTTTCGCTAATCAAACTGCATAACAGCAATTTCGACGATTTGGTGATCGAATTCTGCAATTTTTATGATTCTGGTCCTGTGATGCAAGGTTTGGCTACCAGTTGCGCATGCGCACCGGTTGTAGCGTCAGTAAAGTATCTGATATGAACACAAAACTGGCGCCCTTGGTCGCCCCAAAAGAAAAATAGAATTATAAATGAAAATTGCAAATACTTCGTAGCATGCAATAGAGATAGGATTTGAAGTAGTTTTACAATGCACATTTTTTATAAATAAAAAGAACGGTTTTCCTGGTTTCGGCGCCAACCGTTGTTGCTATGGGATCGAACATTGTTTCCTATAGCTATGGCACTGCCCGCTCAGGTGTTATTGACGCGCATGCGCAAGTAGGAGCCGAATCTGGTAACACTGATCTCTAAAGCAGCACAAGCTTTTTCTCACTTTTCCTCTTTTGGAAGCTTGTTAAACACTACTCTATAAGATGATATAAAACCAAAATGGATGCCTAGATTTTAAAAACTTTTGAGAAATTCAGTAAGTAAAGGGTTAATTAAGACTTCATTTAATAGAGAATTTCTATTACATTTCTACTGCGGTTGTATTACATTTGCCATCTACTAGAATGCTAATTATGTCAATAAATCCTTCCTCTAATCCTCCTCTTCCTCCTTCTCCTCTTCCCCCTGAATTAAGTATCAACAATACTAAAGTATCCCTGAACATTTTCAGAATTACCAATCTGGACGTACGATGGCAGTTCCACGATGCAAGCAGATGGAGCAAACAGTGATATCTACCTTTGCCCGGTGGCGATCTACAACGACCCATTCCGTCGTGGGAACAACAAGCTGGTGCTCTGCGACACTTACCACAGCGACAAGACCCCGACAGCGTCCAACAAACGCTTCGCTGCGAACAACGCGATGGAGAGCGTGAAAGATCAAGATCCCTGGTTCGGTATCGAACAGGAGTATACCTTCTTGGACATTGATGGTAGGCCGTTGGGTTGGCCGAAGCATGGCTTCCCAGGTCCCCAGGGTCCATACTACTGTGGTGTCGGTGCAGACAAAGTGATCGGTCGCGAAATCGTCGAAGCCCACTACAGGGCTTGTCTCTACGCCGGTGTGAAGATTGCTGGCACGAACGCAGAGGTTATGCCGTCTCAGTGGGAGTTCCAGGTCGGCCCTTGCAGCGGTATATCCGCTGGGGACGACCTGTGGGTCGCTAGATTCATTCTCCATCGTGTGGCAGAGGAGTACGGTGTGATAGTCTCACTGGACCCGAAGCCTATGGAAGGCTCCTGGAACGGAGCTGGGGCCCACACGAATTTCTCCACGAAACCGATGCGCTCCGAGAACGGAATCGCTGAGATCGAGAAGGCCATCGACAAGCTGAGCAAGCAACACCTCAGGCACATCCAGGCGTACGATCCTCGTGGAGGAAAGGACAACGAGCGTCGTCTAACTGGAAAATGCGAGACCAGCAGTATACACGACTTCAGCGCCGGCGTAGCCAACCGTAACGTTAGCATTCGCATCCCTCGCGGTGTCGCCGAGGACAAGAAGGGCTACCTGGAGGACAGGAGACCCAGCAGCAACTGCGATCCTTACTCCGTCTGCGACGCCCTCGTCCGTACCTGTATTCTAAACGAGTAAACAAACACGTCTTAACGATGCTAGATAGAAAGGAGGAGCCGGTACTAAAATAGTGATCGCACCTTTGTCGAACTTGCTTTGTACAAGTTGAAAGTCTGCTAGGTAAAGTTGATATTAGAGCTCGTATATTAATGTTAATTAATATTTGTTACATTTCTCAATGTGTAAAAGTACGGCGAGCGTGCGTGAGGGCTCTGATCGATAATTTAGTACAAAAACGCGAGAAGGATGTACTTTGAGGGAAACGGAATTGATCGAGGACCAACAGTTGATACACAAAATATATATATATATATTTTCTTTTTTTTACAACGAACAGAATAAAACGATTTCGCGTCACCAATCCGTGCCAGCTTTGCGATCACCATTCAGAAACGTGCAATAGTTAGAGATTAATGAGAAATAACAAAAGTAATTTTCTCTTATCCGATATATGAATTATAAAATTGTTACGGATCGAGGAATCCGAGATTCATATTTTATATTTTTAAAGAGTGCTCTAGGAAGGTTTATTTTAGAATGTATTCCGTGCACCTAGGATTAACGCTTGTTACGTCTATTTAATTCGATAATTTCGTCGACAATAAATCTAATATCGTTCCAGGCGTTAACTAAATTAACACAGAGTAAACTTGGTATATTATACATTGCATTCCTCTAAGCGAACAGCTTGAAAGTAACGAGTCAGTCAACTGTTCTCACCTGTGTACTCGAGACCTTATCTAGAACATCTTCCAGTGATAAAAAGTCATCGGGGTGAACGCGACGAGCCTTTGGAACACCATGGAGTCGCGTCTTATCTTTTTCTTTGATACGAGTGTTCATGATTAAATTAAAGAACGCCATAAGTACGTTTCTCGAACGAATCCGATACCTCTCGCGCTACCTGAAAATACTGGAATGCCACGATCGGTTGTGTAACGTAACTGTAAGTCAATCACGAGTTTTCGCGAATGCACAAAAAAGTCCGGGAAACCGAGGCGTTCCTTCGCCGCAATTATCGTTCGTGCAATTTCTTGCGAGTGTTTGAAAGCGACCACGTCGCTCGAATCGATTACATTTAAATATCACGTGATATAATGAAACTAAAGGAAAGTTGATGTAGCATGTACATGGTGTATTTTCATATTTGTATGGTATATTTTCATATCTGTATTTTCTATGCTAACTCCTTTAATGTAATTGTATACCATGACCATTGTTGACAGTTTTGTTGGTAGTGGTTATCGTTGTTGTTATAATAATAATGATAGTAATAATAAAAGGCGATGTTTTGGACGAAGGATTTCTATTATTCCGTTAGCGTCGAATTCACTTTTCCCTACGAATCCCCTACTTCCATTCGAATTCGCCACTTATTTTATTCTTGTTTCTCGATTTACATGTAAACTTATATCGCACGCAACCTCTTAGAGACTACCTTGTACCACAAATACCCAGTAAACGCGGAGAGGGAATACCATGTGATTATATAGCTTAGATGTTCGTTCCTTAAATGCACTTGCGTTTGACCTCCCACTGGAAATTTAGGTAGATCTTTATCGTAAGCCATTTCCAGATAGATGGGAGCTG
Organism: Hylaeus anthracinus; assembly: GCF_026225885.1. Lineage (NCBI taxonomy): Eukaryota > Metazoa > Arthropoda > Insecta > Hymenoptera > Colletidae > Hylaeus > Hylaeus anthracinus. The sequence goes on along the minus strand of NW_026534326.1, from coordinate 1,673,795 downwards.
TCCCTGCTTTCTCAGCCATTGCATTCACGTCTCTGTGAATTAATGTTAAAGTTAACAGCAAAATTAACGGGACTAGTAACTCTACTGTATAGCACTACCGTACCTGTAAGACCATATGTCAGTGTCTGTCCTGTGTTTGGGAACGAACGGTGGTCGATGTTCGTTCAGCCTTAAAATTCCTGTAATTTCTATTTCTCCTTTTATTTGATTTTCCTGCCTCTTCGCTAAAGATTTATGGGTTCTTGGAACCCAGCCACGATTTACCAGAATCGTCAAACTGTAATAGCGGAATGTTAGCAAAAAGGAAAGGAATGTGTATTTATTTAGGATCGTTTTATATCACTTACTCTCGATCCGATAATTTAAAGGGTGTAATAACGCAATACCCTTTCTTAGCATCTTTATTCCCGACTAACGAACCGCTGCCTTCGGTTTTACCATCTACTATCAGATTTCTAAATCCTACAACGAATTCTTTCTCGTATATGAATTCACCTTTCACTTTGATGGGGTAATACTCCATCGATTCTAATTCCTCTAAACTAAATCAAATTATATGAATTCATTCGTTGTATAATGCTGTATTATCTTGTATATATTTAAATAATCTTACTTAGCCGGTAGTTGAAGAGGATCGTGAGTAGTACGTTCGTTCAAAGACTCTATTAGATTCAACTTCCATCTGCGTCTTTGAACTTGCCACGTACCAAGTATAAATGTGGCAATCGGTACGCTCTGAATTAATAACAAACGTTAATGTTGCTAATTAATTTTCAAAAATAAGACAAAGATTTATTGTTCTACAACTTGTTCCCAGTTATATGACAAATGTTTTTCTACTTGCCAGTAAACAATATCCATACAACCCAATTTTGCTTGTTTGTACATTGCTTTTACTCTTGATGTTGTAGAGGTTAGGTTTAGCTAGCTTTTCGCTGTAACATCTTTTAGGAATATTCGTGATGTTACACAATTGAACGAGATTAATGTTAAATCGTTTCCCTAGTCTTGTCAGAATTATCCCAGCTGTTAATTTCATTTTCACTGCTGAGCGATTTAAGACGATCGTTCATTGATAGTGATTGATAGTTTGAAGTAAATACGGAATACCACCGATAGCGATACCAGGGATGACTTTAAGGTAGTTTGGTCGAAAGTGATAACAGATAACAAATCGTCTCATAATTTTGACGACTTACAATTAACATCTTAATTGATGTCTGTGTGAAATATGGGTTCAATTTAGCGTTTAGTTCGCTAGATATGTTCATTTGAATTTTTGAATTTCGTGATTTTTCGTCGCCGTTTGACAGGAGGCTTATAGTCTTCGACTATATACAGGGTGTCCCAAAAATGCACAAAAATGTTGCAACACCTTGAAAGGGGCGGTTCGGGAGGTGATTTGAAACAACTTTTTCCTTAGCGAAAATGTTGTCCGAGGCTTCGTTGAGGAGATATTAACGGAAAACACTGACCAATCAGAGCGCGATGCGGCCGCGCTCCTCGACTAATCAGAGCGCGAGTATGCCGGTGGAGCGCCCGCTGTTTCGAGAACGTGGCAACGTTGCATATAAACATGGCTGTTGCGCGGTATTTCGAAAAGAGCAAGCAATTCAAGATTCTAAAACGTAACAATTGAAGATTGTTTAATTTTGTTAATTCTTCAAATGAGGCTTTAATAAGTATTAATAAGATTTTATAAAATAATGACATTGTATATAACTTTGTGGAAATTTTCCCATTAATTTCCCTTCATTTTCTGGCATATATCCCATTAATTTCCCTTCATTTCCTTGCACATTTCCCAAAAATGTACTAGAAACTAGAGGGAAATGTACCAGAAAATGAAGGGAAATTAATGGGAAATGTACCAGGAAATGTAAGGAAATTCAAGGGAAATGTACTGGGAAATGGAGTAAAATTAAAAGGATATGTGTCAGGAAATGAAGGGGAACCTTCAGTTGTCATTTCGAAATTGCCGCTTCCTCGATTTGTAGAACGACTATATTGGATGAATTGTTGGGTAGGTGAGACGATTCTGAACAACAATTTCCTTTGCATAAATGTTGAACGATGCTTCGTTTTTGAATTATCAACGAAAAACCATTGACCAATCACAGCGCCCGATTAGCGCGCGCTCTGCCCGCCATTACTGTCAATAGGGATTTTAATATATAAATAGGGAGAAATTATTTTCAACGGTTGGCAGCACGGATATTTTATCCCGTTGTAAGCTGTATTGGTCTTTCGCTTCCGGTCAACCATGGTAAGTGAGATTCTGCTTGGAAGTTAACGATATTACACGTAGAATTTTTACACCGGTGTAAACTTTATCGATTCGATCATGTTTCTTCGATTATTTATCATGTGCTTTAATTTGCCTCTCGTGTTTTCCATAAGGCGTAGAGAATGTGAAATATCTTTAGATATAACCCCTAAATTCTAGCACATGGTAGACTTATTTACGCCTGTGTAAAGCATGTTAGGCTCGAACAAAAGGTAAACGCTTCCAATTTCTACAAACATTCAAGTATTTTAATGAATAAAAAACGAGAATTAATTTTCGTTTAATTTTCCTAAGATTTACTGGCTCGTGCCTTAAACCAACTTCCTTTCAAACTGATCATCCTGAATTCAATCAATGCTTATCCTTTAATTAAAGAATTTACAAACATTATTTTTCCATTTGTAAATTAGAAAATTCAGAGCACTTTTTAGTCAACTTATGAGCTCCATTGCAACATTGATCGTTGCATGACCGTTATCTAATAACATGAGGATTAACAAACTTCTGCTCCCAACAGCCGTTCCAGAGATTCGTAGAATCTGGCCGTGTCGCCTATGTGTGCGATGGGCCACACCAGGGGAAACTTGTGACAATCGTGGATGTCATCGACCAGAATCGGGTAAGAACAATGTTAACTTAGTATTATCAACTTATATATACAACATTGCGCAATGATGATCCATTTATCTTGATAGGAATTGCCGGCTGACGTTTCACTGATGCCAATATAATTTAACTGACACCAGATTCTTCGAGTTCAGCATAGAAAATTCAACGAGAAACATATTGAACTCCGATTGCGTTTGCAGGTTTTGGTGGACGGGCCCTCGACGAGCGTTCCACGCGGAGAGATGAGGCTGAACCAGCTTCACTTGACCAAGTTCCGTTTACGTTTCCCGTACACTGGATCCACCCGAGTCGTACGCAAAGCATGGGAAACTGCAAAGATCAGCGAACTGTGGAAAGACACCATGTGGGCGAGAAAGGTCGAAGCCAAGAAGAAGGTAAACGCCACGCTTAAAACTTAGTATATATAATTTATATATAGTGTAAACTATATTATATATAATTAGTGTATATAATATTGTTTATAAATAATATATAACAATTTTTAGTCGATTTTTCGATGACAAATATTTATCGATTTCAGCGTATGGAGCTCAGCGACTTCGACCGCTTCAAATTGAGAAAAGCGAGGCAAACTAGAAATAAGATCAGATCGGACGCGTTTTACAGATTGAAAAAGAAGATCAAGAAAGCTAAAGCCCCTGACGCGACGAAGACTGCGAAGACGGAGGAGAAGAAGTAATTTTTTATTTTATGAAATAAATATAAAATTATAAAACAGCACGTTCTTGTTGTTGTTGTTGTTGTATGTACACCTCTCGGTTCTTTAATTTATAATAATAATAGTCTGTTACAAAGTATAAAAATCCGAGCTACTTAGGCAATTTTTTTTTTTATTGTGTTTTAATGTAGTACGATACATAGAATTCTGAGGGGTCATTCTACTTTAATGGCCAAGAAAAATATGCTTTTTCGCTCATTTCTTTCGAAATGATATCACAAAACGATTTACTTAAAACTTCATGCGTATATTTATTATGCTTTTAAAATAGATTATTCTTTAATTAAAGATAGTTCAATATAACATTCATATTTCTTCTTGAAAAAATTCTAATATAATTCTAAAAGCATAATAAATATATGCATGAAGATTAAAATAAATGGTTTCGTAATATTTAAAAAAAAACTTAGCGAAGAAGCATGTTTCTATTGACCAATAAAGCAGAATGATCCCTTAAACGAAAAGAAATGCAATTTTGTGATACAATTTACACAACACGCGTTCATATTGTAATTATTTTATAATAATAAAATAGTCTTAGAACTAAAACAAGCTTCGCAACTGTACATAATGTAACCGAACATTTAACTTCTTCGAACAGTTATTTAAGCATTTTATTTTAACAGATAATATCGAATTACATCTAAGGACATAGAATCTAGGTTCACCAACTCTTTTCTTGTATTCTCCGTATTTTCAAGGGGAGTAGACTGACTATTTCTTTACAAAAGCTCAATTCACATTTAATTAATTCCCTCGCGTTGCTATGCTTCTCGCAGTAATCGATCACGAATTTGTAAGCGTTCAGACTGTTTTGCGTGTTCTCTATTAAGACTGCTTTGTCGGTGGATATTATTGAATTGTACAATCTACCGATGTGAAAGTGAGCCATCAGGGCCGTATGCAACACGTCGTCGGGAAGTTCGGTTCCGGAATTGGAAGTACCAATTTCTAAGGAATCGATGAACGATTGGAAATTCTTTATGGAACTTTTGATTAGGTGATTAATCTTTGCCACTGCTTGCGGCGTTCGCTTCGTGTCACGGGAACGATCGAGCTTTATCTCGAGAAGATCCGAGTAGGTTGTTCCTAATTCGATCCAAATCTGCCTGCAAGCGGATCTGTAGTATCGCGGACTTATCTCCTTGATGACATCTTCGAGAATGTTTATTCTCTTTTTGTGCATTTTCGCTTGTCTGTCCTCGTCTTCTTCGAAGAATGCTAGGTACATGTACGCTTGGGAAACATCTTGTACGATGGCTATGTGATCGGATGCATGATCCTCTAATGTGTAATACGACTTTGCTTGGTCCAACCATTTCTGGACGTTTAAAAACACTAGTCTGGCATCCTCGAAATCTAACAGGTACTTATCAGTGATTCGGCTCGCGATTGGCTCTATATCTTTCTCTAAAATATCAAATTTTAAATCAGTCAGGTTTGGCATTGGGGGATTTTCATTATCCAACCCATCGTTCCCTTGCTTTGTTCCCCCATCATCTAGAAGTCTTTGTTTCGATATGCACATAAGTAAAATTCCATATTTAGCCCAGCATCTAGCTACGTCTGCGCTTCTGTGCTTGAAATTTTCCCACTTGGCTTCCATTTCTTCGCTTCCTCCGTCGTTCAAACTTTGAACTTTCAATATGTCTTCGTACTTCTGTAATACATAAGACGCGGCTGCTAAATGATGCTTGGCTAGAGGAATGCTATCGTTCTCCATGAAGTATTGCGACAGGGTAGCTGCGTTTAACGCCCAATCGATATAATCCAGGTCTTCAGCTATGGTATCGCCACCCAACTGCCTGCGTAAAGTCAAATGACAGTACATAGCGGCTTTGTGATTGTCTTCCAGAGACTTGTATACTTGAGCTAAGAAGTACAGCGTTAAAGTATGGATACTCTCGAATGTTTCTTGAGGACATGGTTTGTTTTTCGTTACTTTAAAGCCGATCATAGGTAAATGAACAGGAAACTTGCATACGCCATCCATGTTTTTAAAATCATAGTAGATCTTCTCTGCGCGTTCTAAGAAAGTCTTAGCCTGCATAGGTTCATTCCAATGAGACCATATTAAACCTAACTGATTCAGAGCAGAGATCACTATGGAAACTGCTGATGGATCCAATGTTTTGTCTTTCAATACTTGCAGACATTTTGTGCATGATACTTCTCCGGCTTTCAATTGCTCCGTATCGACATATAGTAAACCGAGCTGTAATTGTATAAATGCAAGCGATGTTTCACCCTCTTCTGTAGATGTGTTTGTTGTAAGATGATCAACTATGTCTCTTTCCATAGTTTGCAGAATTTCTATAGCTTCGTATTTCATTTTATACGGTTCGCTCTGTATACTGAATTTCTTATCGTCATCCAACAGTTTCTGGATGGACTTGAACTTGGTTTGCATGTCTTTAAACACGTCTACTTCCTTATTGGATTCCATATCTGTCATGATTAGGCGTTGTCAAATATAAACCAATATAAACTATTAAATGCAGTACCTAGAACACAACAAATTCAATTGTCCCTTTTTATAGGTTATAATTACCAATAAAAATAATAAAAATTAAGATATCATTGTGTACAAATTATTCGTGAGTCTAATGATACATCACGGTCTAATACTGGATATGTATAATAAGACAGGCGACACGGAATATGTGACAGCAGAAAAGTCTGATAAATCCTTGGGAATTTATATATATTTTATTTTCTTAGGTTGTAAGCAAATTATGAGTAGTCTATGCAAAGAAACAGGACTAATAGTGACGTTTAAACTAACGGCTAACGACACTTGTGGCAAAATGGCAATGTTTACAACAACATAGTTTCGTATTTCGATGGTGAGTGTCGCGGAGATAGCACGGAGAATTTTATCGACCGATTCTGAACACGTGACATCAAGATGGCCGCCGCTTGCGCATGCGCACTGTTCCTAGCGTCAGTGAAGTATCTATTACGACAAAGACAGTGGTGCCTTGATCGCCCCACAAAGAAAATACAAATAATGTAATTCTTCGATGCTAAATTAAACTTATATTTACTTCAATCGTAAACGTATTAACGATTTCGTTACTATAACATATGCGTAATCCGCATATGTCCTCGGGCACCTAAAAACAAGAATTTCGTTTCTATAATAGTACTCTATTATTATTCTAGGGAATTCTTATATATATCTAGGGAATTATTCCGAAGATATCTAGGGATGTCGCGATTGTAAATCGCCCATCGAATTCACCTCTTGTCACCAGAGTAGTGTCAGCCGAATGCAGCAGTCATGGCGGCTTGGATTCCGAAGGCTGCTATACAGGTTGCGAGTAAGTTTATTATAATCCTGCTCGTTCGACGTCTCACCTCGATGTCCTTTCAATAACGGTAATCCTGAGCTCCAATTATTTAAACGCTGCCGCGCGATTATGTGAACTCGATGTCCTGTAGCGTCTTCGTTATTCTTCTAATTATATAACGTTAATACTAAACCTACCGACCTTTCATTTATACCTTTTTTTATCCGAATCAATTAAATGCTCTTATAAACACTTTCTCCAATTGGGTACAAAAACCTTTCACTTTACACTACATTGAACAACGCATGAAACAATTGTTTATAATTTATGTATCGTATATAAAAACTGCACAGAGAAGTTTGAGAACTGTCATTCAGGTCATGGTAGGTTTAGTATTAACGATCAACTATTGGGTGACGCAGAAAACCAGAATGCATACGCTGCGTGTTACGCCGCACAGAGCCGCAGCTGCTCCTCGAAGCCCAAGATCATCAAGAACCCCACTACAGCCAAGTTGAAGAGAGGCACCGGAGGTCGTAGCTCTTTCAATGGAATAGTCTGCACCATTTTCGGCTGCAACGGCTTTGTCGGACGATACGTGTGCAATCGTCTCGGGAAAATCGGTACGCAGGCAAGTAACTTGCTGTATCGTTATTCGAATTCTTCTTTCTTTCTGTAAATAGGAATTATCTATTAATATCGGAGCTGAATAATATCAAACTTTGATTTTATGTAATAGCTCTGTCGATTTCAATTTTTTTTCTGATACACAAATTAACAAACTATGCTTTCTTGCAGTTGATTCTCCCGCACAGATGCGACCGTTACTTTGTAATGCCTCTGAAGTTGTGCGGAGACTTGGGACAGGTTCTGTTCCATCCCTTCGAATTGAGGGACGAGGAGTCTATAATCAGAAGCATTAAATACTCCAACGTCGTCGTTAACTTAGTTGGCAAGGATGTGGAATCAAGAAATTACGATCTCTACGATGTAAATGTGGAAGGAGCTAGAACGTTGGCTAGGCTCGCCAAGCAGTGCAACGTGGAACGTTTCATTCACGTGTCTTGTTTGAACGCAGAAGAACATCCCGAAGTAAGTTGTTCGTTAGTGAAGTTGTAAAGCATGCAAAGGTACAGAGATGATAATTTGTATGTTGAAAATGTACGTTCGATTTCGTTTGCTAGCCACGGATTTTGCCAGAAGGCTCTACGATTCTTAAAACGAAATGGCTAGGGGAGTGCGCGGTGAGAGAAGAATTCCCAGAAGCTACCATTATTAGGCCATCGGTTATATATGGACAGGAGGATGAATTTATGACCCATTACATGCATGCGGCAAGACGATCGTTGGGGTAACGTGTTTAATTAATCTTCTATCGCACATTATTTTGAAGTGTAACTTCTAACGAGTAAAAGAAATATATATATGTCGAATTGAGTAACCCCCTCCTTTTCGAAGTCTGTTAAAAAGTTGACTAACCTTCAAAAATTCTTAGCTCTCTAAATAATGCATATTTTTACAACGAAATATATAGAAAGTTTTTTCTGAAGTGAAGATGTAGATGTAATTTCTATTGTTTATGAAGGAAAAGAATTCCTAAAATGAAGAATTCGCAAGGAGGTTACGCTTCTATGCATCTTCTCTTTTTTCTATTCTATTTATCGATTCGATTTCTTATAGGCAAGTGCCATTATGGGAAAAAGGCCTGAAAACTGAAAAGCAACCTATACACGTGTCCGACGTAGCTGCTGGTATCGTTGCCATTGCACGGAACTGTCACACAGCTGGAAAAACTTACCAATTCGTTGGGTACGCAGTACAGAAAATCTTTATAATCGATACCAAAGCCAGAATGTTTTAGTCGAGTTAAGCTCCCATATCTGTTGTGTTTCGCAGGCCAAAACGCTACCTGCTACACGACCTGGTCAAATGGTTCTACGATCTAGCGTGTCGCGGAGACGAAGGAATTGGTTATTCCATAACGCACATAAAGCATAATCCGCTATTCCAAGTGAAAGTCTCCATAAACGAGTTCTTCTACAAGATAAATCCTGCTGTGAGAACGACTTGGGAAGTGCTGGAGAAAGTAAGCGTTATTGGTAGCAATTTAAGAAAATTATTTGGAATTTTTAAGACTCTAGGATTTTAGATTCAAATATTACAGATCTCTAAGGCTCTAAATTCAAGGATACTAGATTTCTAAGACTTTAGATTCAAAGATTCTAGATTTCTAAGACTCTAACCTCAAAGATTCTACATTTCTTAACCTCTAAATTCAAGGATTCTAGATTTCTAAAACTTTAGATTTCTAAGCTCCGAACCTCAAAGATTCTACATTTTTAAACCTCTAGATTCAAAGATTCTACATTTCTACGAGTTTAGAGCCAAATATTCTAGACTCCCAAGCCTCTAAATTAAGAAATTCAACATTTCTCACCCCTTCGACCTTAAGATTCAAGATTTCAAAGACTAGATCCAACGATTCTATATTTCCAAGCCTCTACGTTCAAAGATATTAATTCAAGAGACCTGATATTTCTCTAATTTCTTGTAGCAACACGTCTCCGACACCGTGCTGCCAAACTTGCCAACCCTGGAGGATCTAGGCATAACACCCATCGACATGGAATCCCAGATACCTTGGGAGATCAAGCCTTACAGATTCTATAACTACTACATTGAGAGTTTGGGAGAAGTCGTAGCACCGCCGCCACCAAAGACCATTCCCTTGCGTTGAAGACTTTATTATCAATGGAGATTAGTGTAAAAACAAACATACGCCTTGATGGAAATAAAGAGTACATCGTTTCAGATGTTAGCCCTTGTTTGGATACATTGAACCTGTCGCACGTTCTCTTCGATTACATTCCTCTACAGCAAAATGTAATGTAACGCTAGGACACGCGAGATAATCGTCTTTTACTGTTTATTAAATGACAGACTGTTCTAACTACAATAAAAGGTTACAGTGCCTAATTATTGTTTTTCGTTATACGTTACGTGTTAGATGTTGGTAAAAAATATAAGCTAGTTTGGTCCTCGGTTACTATGCTGACCGAAGGCCATGCAGATTTTACATTACAAATGGCGAGGGAAGAACCGTTTCCCTTTTCTTTACCTTTTTTTTTTTCTTCTCGTAGTTACAAGCACGATTTTTTGTCCACTGGGTTTTAAAACAGGGGAAGCTTTGGGAGCGTTACGTTAGAAATATTCTTGTCGTTGAAAATTTAAAATACCCCTCTCGTACATTTACCGTACAAACGTTGTGTTTACAACAAATGATAGCTTCTCTCTTTTTGGACTTTGATTTCAATCGTCGCGTGGAAGAGGCGTTCGATGTACAGTAGAATTTCGATTATTGCAGGAAACCAGAAAACTACGAATGCTTCTGATTAGGCGAATTGGAAGTGGAAGTTTCAATTGTCAATACCATGCAATAATGGAGGTTTTACTGTAATGCCATTTCTAAGAACTTTCTTGCTCGAATAGTCTGTGACACATTGTCTGTGTTACATTGAGAGTCTGTTACATTAAAAAACGGTAGTACTGTGAATTTAGGCCGAGAAACGAAGATGGAATTGGTTGATATTAATCTGAATGAGATACTCTGACGTTTCGCTAACTTCTTCAGGGTGTTACATTGTAGCGATTGCCAGGAATTGAATAAATATTTTACTACTGTATATACTGTCAGCATATTTTCCAACTAAAACAGAAGTAGAATATACATATGGGCATTCTTTATTTATTTACACCCATCGAAGAAAGCAAATTTGCATATTTTAGATTACAGAAAATTGTAGCTTCGAGGTGAAGTTGTTAATACTGTGACGACAATGTAAAAAACATGATAAACTTAACACAGTTTATTCGAAAATAAAATTAGGAACAAAGGGTATCTTTAATCAGTCATTTGAACCCTGAAGAAGCTGGCTGCAACATCGGAGTGATTAGTATCAACGAAAGCCACAAATATCTTGAAATTTCAATTTGAAAAATTGTTCATGAAATGTAAGCAGGTTGCTTATGGTTCGTTAGGAAGCTCTCTAGATCGCTAGCTTTAGATTCTCTCGCAACGAGTAACTTTAATATTTTATATATTTCACCTTGTCACTTTGTAAATTTGTCTATGACGAAGGATAAAGTAATCGAGATGCGTATTCAAGCATTAAACCTAGTTAACAAAAGCATAGTTTACATGTTCGATTCACAATCTTGCTTGCAAGATGAATTTCAAACATCTTTCTTCGTAGACAATTAAAGCGACAATTGAAATTGTAGAACGTTAAGATATTAAAGTTCTTCGCTGTACATGTAACAAATCTGCTGTGATGAGAGTGGTTCTTTTAGGCAAGGAAGACTACGCACACGTAGAACGATCGCACAAAGAGTTAACTCCCCTAACAAAACTACCCTGATATGTTTATCAATGTGTCTATCGTAAACATTGAAAACAACTTATTGGAATTTCTAACCAAGATCTTGGTACAGAACTTGAAATATATTCTGATATGTTCAATGCGATTTCTTTTTACCTAAGATGAAACGTTGAAACCAGAAAAATCAATTGAAAATTGTCAGAGAACTGAGAGAACAATTATACTGCGAAGAAGATTTATCTCTATAAATTCTAATTTTTTTTGACTACGCACCACAAGTTTGAATCGAATCAATCTTCTAGATCAAAGAGTTAACTCTTTCTAAGATCAAGCACAAATTATCGCGATTCATTTCCTTCAAATCGCGCGAACTTTCTTCCTTCGAAGGATTCTTAATACGAGTCGAACTTATTATATTCTTAATCTCTACATACTTTCATTATCGTCGACGAGAATTATTTACTCGAATTGATAACCCTTCGTTTTGTGCACTCGACACAGAACGTTTCGATTAATAATTGCCTGGGCATGCATTAAACCTTCGCAGTCCTACTTTAACTTTCCAACTTCGTTCAACAAAAGTGTATCGAAGTAAGAACATCTGGACCGTAAAGGCCTAAAAGCTGCACCAAAGTATTAAATCTTACTCGAATCTATCGTATAATTAATTACTGAGCTCCACAATAATTTAGGCAACAGAAGAATGAACAAAACAAAGGGTTAACATGCTGCGAAGTGGACAAGTGCAAACACAAGTCACACTTTTGCGATCACTCCTAATTTACAGAATAAATCCTAAACGGATGCAGTTTCACTAACCCAGTTACACCGGTCAGTTTAAAGCTCGTAGTCGCATTCTTAAGATTGTGCGAGTTACAATAATCGAATACAGTGAATGTCTGAAAGAGTCGTTAATAATTGTTAATTATCTTGCGAAGCGATGCTGCAACAATAGTCAGCCACGCAAGGCTCCAAAAATTACAAGACCGGAACAAATTTAATTTGATATTCATAACTTTTTAGAGGGTACATAAAATCTCTACGCTTGATTATAAATTAATTTTACTCTTTAACAAGGCTTGTCTCCAAAAATTAAAAGACCGTAACAAATTTAAATTAATATCTACTGTTGTAAAAGATAAATAAAATCTTTACGTTTAACTATAAATTGTCATTCTCTAAGAAATTAATTTTAATGCAATGGATGACTATTTGCGCAGTTTATCTCTTTTCATCTAAAATAAGATCCAAGTATTAATTTCTGCACCATTCGTATCGTACAAAACGATTCGCTATGTACAGAAGGATAATTTAAAGTAAAAGGTGATACGAAAAATGATATCAAGTTATACAACAGTTTTGCTATACTTTCGAAAAGTGTTGTTTATGTGGAAACGATGTAAATCAATAGAGATCAGTTCTTTCATCGATAGCATGTTCACCGATGGGAATACTGATACCAGTAGGTAATTATTTACAATAGCGTAGACATTGTTGACTTCAATGGCTTTGCAGTTTGTCAAAGGAGAGTTCATTTCAAGATATTATTATGAATTTGAGGAATTATGTAGTTTACAACATTTTGATACTTTGTGAAGGAAGGTCATTGATTGCTTCGAAGAGCAAACCATTTTACTAGATGTAATAATTATATGAAACGTGATCATTATTAGGCTGTCGATTTGATATATTTATGGGATACATAATTATGAAAAAGATGTTTTATGGGAGCGAGTACAGAAAGTGCACAGTTCCTCGAAAATACTTTGTCGAATATATTACGAATATAGTATCTGTACTATAATTATACTCACTTGTAATATATTATGTTTTCTTTAATGCCCAATAACAGAGATTGTTATTTCTGTGTGAGTATTAAACTAAAAACACTGATATTTCTGAGGCGGTGCAATTGCTGCGACTACTGGTTTCAAATTTTAGGAATCATACACATACACAAACCAGAGGTAATGATACTATTCTGCATATTTTTCCCCAATTACTACACCTTACTTGGTGTTTAGAATTAGAATTTACTTAGCGATCACCTGATTCTGATTCTTAATAACCATATCTTGAAAACTAGACATTTATTCCAAAGCTATCAAAGTCATTCAGCTCTCCATTATTGTGAATAATTACCACATATATGTTAAATATATTATTTTAACATCTTTGGTAAAAGATTTATGGAAGTTCAAAGCTACCTTTACTATTCAACGATCCACACTAAACCCAAACTGGAACTGGTATGTTTAGAATTAGAAACAATTAGCAACTTTGTACTCGAAAGACAACTGAAATCCTCTCCTCTTACCTCGAGCAACAATTTCAGTGATATGACGTAAGTAGCTCATCGGAGCTTGAGCTCGACTCAATGAAACAAGTTCATCGAGAACAAAAGAACAAGAAAGAGAGTCGTTGGCAGTGAAAATATCCCCACAACTCCCGAGCCCAAGTTGTCCTGGACGACGTTGTCGTGGCACCTGGCGATCAAGTCGAAGTCCACCAGGTTCATGGGTTTCCCGTTGTACTCGATGGGCGAGATACAGTAGTTCATCTTCTGGAACTCGGTGACCGTGCCATTAACAAAGTCGCTTTCGAGCACGTTGTGAGCCTGACAATCGCAAGGGAAGTGATTGTCGACAACGCTGACGGAACCGACCTCCAAGTGGATGTCTCTGGCGTGGCGAGGGGCCTCTAGCACGTGATTCCCGTGAAATCTCAACAATTCGATGCTGTTCTCGTGCTTGAGGAATAGTCTCTCGATGAGGTCGATCTTGTTGTTCAATATGTTCAGTCGGTCCACGTGGTCCAGCCCGTCGAAGGCGTTCTTCTCGACGATGCCCAGGTCGCTCTCCTGAATGTTCAGAGAGTGGACGTACGACAGGCCGCGGAAGGTGAAGGACTGGAGCGAAGAGAGGTCCATGTAGGTCAGTTTTAGGAGTCCAACGTGCTGCAGGCCGTCGAACGCGTCCGGCTCGATGGTCCTGATGCCGGATGGGAAGATCAAACGGACCACGTTCGTCAAGCCAGAGAACGCGTGACTCTGGATTCGGAGCAACGGGTTGTTGCTCAGCAGGATCACTCGTATGTTCGACGTGCCAGCGAACGAGTAGCCCTCTATGTAACGGATCTTGTTGTTCGCCAGCAACAACACAGACACGTTCTGCAGAGCAGCGAACGAGAACTGCTCGATGAAGGGCAGGGGCGTGTGTTGAATTGAGAGCTCGCGCAGCTTGCTCAGACCGCGGAACGCGAACGGACGTATGGTGGAGATGTTGTTACCATCCATCGTCAACTTCCTCAGGGACTTCAGTCCAAAGAACGCGTCGCTTTTTATTATCGGGAAACTGTTCTTCGTCAGGGAGAGCTCCTCCACTGTCTGGGGCAGGTGCTGCGTAGGGATGTCTTCCAGGCCCCCTGTGTTGCAGAGAACCTGCAAATAGTTAACGCATGATTAGCTCATGTTTCATTAGTGTTTCATGTTTCATCATGATTATTAAATAGACCTGAACAACTTGTTCGATATGATACTTGATTTCATTCGACAGCTCTTAACCCTTGGGACTCGAGGCCTTTTTTCTGGTATCTATCAGCAACTCGAGATGCTTTCTTAGCATTCTCTGGAGATCCTTAATTTCAGATTTGAGAATCAGGTCACCTCTGCCTTAACGACAAGCATTATATTGACACTTCGGGTTCCAAAGAAATTAAACCTAAAGTAAACCTAGCGGTCACTCAGAGTCACCTCTCGAAAGGATTAAATTACCATTCAACAGCAGCAGCTGACAATTATCTATAAAATAATGTCTAACTTCAAAAGTATAACTGTCTTTCCAACAATACACTTAACCCTACTTTGTATATTTAACCCTCTATCGAATCAGTTTTAGCTGTGTGTTTGTGTATTGCGAAGCTTGACTTCTTAAGCGAATTCCCTGTGATTCATAAACTGATGTTTGATCTCGACATCCATCCAACTCTGTGAGATCAGAGCCGTAATTGTGCGTAACACCCTACTGTAATATGCGAACATGGAATGCTACATGCGATCTGGTGGTATTGCAGGCCTTAATCTGAGCTTAACTAATGACTAATCGCTCATCTGGGTGCATCGGTTGAGGATTAAGTGCTGATGGAATCTTAGCCATCTAATATTGACCTTTCGACAACTCTAGAGAAATCTCAGTTGGAACTTTTCTTGATTTTCATATAAAATCATGCCTACTTCCTAGTCTAACTATATATCTATATCGTATTATAGTTGAGAATAGTCACCTGCTTCGGGGAAAGGCAAATGCATTTCGTAGGGCAGTCCCAAATTTTGGTAGTAGTGGTTTCCTGTTGTAGCGTAAGTCTTGGGCTCAGCGTTGCTGTCCACAGCAAGTAATAAATGCAGATCTACAATGAAAAAAGTTAGTAAATTAATTATTTTCATTACAAGATTCAGCTATCGTTTTTGTGTGATTATAGGTACGTAAGCAAACATTTGCAGTAGTACTTATTTTTGTAAATTTAGAAGCTAGTAATATTTTTTACGGAAAGTATTTCTTTCAAACATGTACAGATTGTAAGTAGAGAATTGACTATTTCGATTACAATGTTCAGCTGTTGTTTTTGTGTGATTATAGGTACGTAAGCAAACATTTCCAGTAGTACTTGTTTCTGTTGTTTCATCAATCATTAATACACCCAATTCTGTTTTTACACCGTGAATATGTTTCAGAAAAAAAGTGTGAAAACATGAGAAAACACTGTGTAAAAAAAAACATTGCGTATATGTAAAGTAAAATGAGTTGAATACAAGGATTAAAAACAACAATTACGTATATAATATGGAAAGTTCTTATGAAGACACAAATCTAATCTATTGAATTTGATTTCTCAGATTTTTTTAACAGTCCTGGATCAAATGCAATCGTCCCAAAAATAAATTGAATACTCTGTTACTGTGAAGCATGTTAAACCAAAAGAAGCCTGCGTAAGACAGAATTGGGTATACATTTCATGAGATGTATTATTCCAAAGGAAATTGTAATAGAGAAAACAGATCTCTAAGTTTTGGAACCTCGGAGATCATTGAATCTCTTTACGATGGATGACTCCAGAGATTTTTTAAACAGTCCTGGATCAAATGCAATCGTACCAAAAATAAACTGAATACTCTGTTACTGTGAAACGTGTTGAACTAAAAGAAGCCTGCGTAAGACGGAATTGAGTGTACATTTCATCAGACGTATTATCTTTAGGTTTCAGAACCTTTGAAATCATTGAATCTCTTTACGATGGATGACTCCAGAGATTTTTTAAACAGTCCTGGATCAAATGCAATCGTACCAAAAATAAACTGAATACTCTGTTACTGTGAAGCATGTTGAACCAAAAGAAGCCTGCGTAAGACGGAATTGAGTGTACATTTCATTATGTATTATTCCAAAGGAAATTAGAGCCATGTTCGTCGCGCACACACGCGAGACAATCTGATTTGTACCTGCGCTCTGCAATACATCAATCCTGGAGTTTTTAGGGCGCATGCCTCGGCATCCAGGGAAACGTGACGAGCGACTGCCGATGTTCCAGCGTGTCCTGGAAAGCGTGAGACGAGTAAAGGCGGATGATACCGCGGTGTTGGACGATATCACTCGTTCCCGTTCACCGGACCGCGGAGAGGCGAGCGTCGGAGGCGCTCGTTAGAGAGGGAGACGACAGAGACTCGCGCCTCTTAGGGGTCGCCCCCAGAATTTCTGCGAGGGGAGCGAAACGAGCAGGGGTGGAAATTCGGTATCCGTGGCCGCGTACGCTGGTGTTCACTGGCATTCACCGGCTGGGGCTCTGAGCTTTATTTCTCCTTACCGTCCCCCACCGACCCCGTTTCGCCGATCTGCGCAAGACCATAATTATTCTCTCGGTGCGCGTACCCTGGAATGAGACTTATTAGAGGGACAGAACTATAGGAGGGATGACCAGAGGCGTACTGACCTGTGATAATGCGGCGCGCTCCGTGGGATTTGATCGTTCCCTTGGTCGTTGATGGTCGTTGACCACCGTTCATACGACGCCATGCTTTTTGTTTTTTTTTTCCTTTTTTTCAGGGGGTGTTGGTTGCTCGGTTTCGTTACGACGAAGAATAGATCCGGGAAGTCTCTACGCTGAGGGATGGTCGACTTGTAATAACAATCGAGAATTAATTGTATGGTTCAATTGAGAGAGGATCGATATTTTTAAGAGTAGAAATTTCTACTTACGTAATTATTTGAATTTAATTATTTGTAATTTTTTAATGGATAGAAATATTCTCTCGTTGTTTCGTTTGATGGTAGTATTCTTCGGAATATCTTCGATAGGATGAGTTTAAATTCATCGGTCGAGTCTCAACCTGATGGACATTACAATATTTTGTATATACAGGGTGTCCCAAAAATTTTGTAACACCCTGAGGGAGGTGGTTAGAGAGGTGGATTAGGTTGATTTGGAGGTTAATACTCTAACGATAATAATCAAAATTTATTGGTTTTCGAATTTCGTATATACAGGGTGTCCCAAAAAATATTCTAACTCGTTGAAAGGAGTGGTTCGGGAGATGATTTGAAACAACTTTTTCCTTAGCGAAAATGTTATCCGAGGCTTCGTTAAGGAGATATTAATAAAAAACGTCGACCAATCAGAGCGCGCGGATACCGTTGGAGCGGCCGAGGTAGCGAAGGCTACGCGCTGAGCAGTCGCTCAATGTCCTTCGATGCACGTCGAGTCACTTGTTCGCGTGTACGTGAGCGGCCGCTCAGCGCCTAGCCATCGCTACCTCGGCCGCTCCAACGGTATCCGCGCGCTCTGATTGGTCGACGTTTTTTATTAATATCTCCTTAGCGAAGCTTCGGACAACATTTTCGCTAAGGAAAAAGTTGTTTCAAATCATCTCCCGAACCACTCCTTTCAACGAGTTAGAATATTTTTTGGGACACCCTGTATATACGAAATTCGAAAACCAATAAATTTTGACTATTATCGTTAGAATATTAACCTCCAAATCAACCAAATCTTCATTATAATTGAATCAACCTAATGGACACATAACAATACATCTGTGTATGCAGTATTCAGAATTAATTAATTAATATTATAATTATATATATATACATCTAGTTTAATTCCCATTCGTAATAAATTAAGTAAATATATAATTAACTATTCTCGAGATTAAAACGAATTTTAATAATTTCGTACGAGTTAAATTGAGTTTCGATCGAGGCGACTTTTTTGTTCGCGTTTAAACGATTCTTCGCGTTTGATCGCGACGATGTCAGAGTCAGAGCAGAGAGAGAGAGAGAAAGAGGGGCGAAGGGAGAGGGGGGAGGGGGAGGGAGAGCGAGAGAGCACCGATATCGCCGCGGGGAAGAATTTCAATTAGGCTACGGAAATGGGTAATCGCGAGTACACAGCAAAAACAGGCGCTGAACTAATTTTACATTATAACATCGTGCCATTACCCAGTCCAGGGAACATAATAAAGCTACCGCTCGATCTAGAAAAACAATTTAGTTCAATGCTACAATAACGAATTATTTTCGTACAAAGTAGCCTAATCGATTTATTACGAATACTAATAGCAATAATAGCTTAATTTTTATTTTCCGACGTGCCTTCCAATATTTATCAAATTTCCAACAAACATTGGGATACGATAGAATTGTTCTTAATGCGACATATTATAATTATCAGCAATACTTTATCATTGCAATTGGCTGATATTCGCATCCGTTAACTTTCCAAAGCAGTAACGTATTACAGAGTAGCTAACAATTATTAATTATGTACGAGTATACGACGATTTAACTACTAGCTTATTTATGATAGAGTCTGGGACTTATTGAAAGACTTTTTACCTGAAACAAATCTTTGCAGCTAACGTTAATTGGTATAAACATTTTTCAAATAAGCTTTGAATACTTTGAATACTTTGAATACGCTAAAATTCCCTAAGGATTCCCTAGGAACATCGACGCACCTTCCAGGGCAGTGACGTCATATTTGGCACCCAGTCACGCATAAATGAAAATTGGAAATACTTCTTAGCATTCAATAATACTAATCGTATGGATAAATTATAACATAGAGATAGGGGTTGAAATAATCTTACAAACGAAACGCATTTTTTATAACGGAAAAAAAACGGTTTTCCTGGTTTTGGCGTCAACCGTTGCTGTGGGATCATACTTCGTTTCCTATAGCTACGGCACTGTGCGTTCAGCCATTTTCAATGCGCGTTCACACGCATGCGCGAGTGGGAGCCAAATCTGGCATTGAAAATGTTGTAACAGGTTGATAAGGGGTGATTTAAAACAACTTTTTCCTTAGCGAAAATGTTGTACGAGGCTTCGTTGCGGAGATATTAACGGAAAACCTCGACCAATCAGAACGCTAGGCGGCCGCGCTCCCCGACCAATCAGAGCGCGAGTATGCCAATGGAGCGCCCGCGGTCGTAAGCTATTCGCTAAGCGGTCGCGCTCCACCGGCATCCTCGCGCTCTGATTGGTCGAGGCTTTTTGTTAATATCTCCTTAACGAAGCCTCGAATAACATTTTTGCTAAGGAAAAAGTTGTTTCAAATCACCCTCCGAATCACCCTTGAAACACCCTGTAGATGAAAAATTGTATATATTAACTAATATATTGTATCGTTGGAAAGCAACGAATCATGATAATTATGTACAGCATATCTCGATACATAAATCATATTTTAGTTTAAATTTTCACTTTTCATTAGAATTTCCCTTTCAAAAGACGAACAAAGAGTTCGAAGAAATAAACCATTCACGATTATCATTTAACTACAGCTGTAAATAACTCTACTAAAAGAGTTACAAATTATTCACCGCTAAATGACTAATAAGAAATCTAAATGTACCAAGTTGACCCAATTTTCTAAAATTCTACTTGCACTTTTCTGTATACAAGAGCAACCTACTTTGATCGACAAACAAACATTTTATACTTTATATACATGATTTTGTTACTTATACTGATATGTATATGTAGATGTATCAATATAAATATGTAAATACATTGGATCTGTTTCATACTTTTCATCAAAAACAAATTGTAATCCCTCGATAATCTAAATAATCCAACTAATCTAAATTAAAATTCATTCTAGTTTCGAGACGAGTTTAATACATTTACGACATTTATTACAAATAGTACTTGAAGTAATGGCTTACTAATGGAAAATTACGATATGAGTCCTTTGACTCCTTATAAATTTTTAAAAATATTTAAAACATTACAAACGCACAGTTGATTCTATTCCAGAACAAAAACAGAAACAAAGGATATATTTAATCAACTCTATTCGATCCAACGTAGAATTCAGAATAAATCCTGTTCGCTATACTTTCTCACATTACAAATATTTGTATTACAATTGCATAATATAGGTTGATGCTTTTTATTATTTATTTTGTTTATCAGGGAATTTGCACGCACAAAAGAATGGGAGAAAACGCTTAATTATCGCAGTTTCTCAGTATATTATATTTTATAACAAACTCGTACAGTTCCAGTAACATGCATCCACATAGTGGAGATGAAAAGCAAGAGCCGTACTTTATGGTGGTAAAAACTTACAATTAATCAAATGTGTATGTACGTACGCGTGTGAATGTGTATGTGCAAATTCTTTCTCAACGTAGCAAAAATCAGTCTTAAGAAATAATACGAAGCTAAGTTTACGTACAAATAAAAGGCAACTTCGTTCTCCCTCCTCTCTCGATTATTTACAATCCTAATACAGTAGCTAGAATACCTAAAGTCCTACGCTCTCGTAAGGCATCCAAGATTGCGTCTACGCATTGATTAAAATCATTAACGTTATGCCATACGAATTAAAACTTATCGGTTCTCAGTACCAGACCACGTAGCTTTTTTCCATGTGCATTCGATATATTGCTATGCTTCTTCTTTCTTACTTTACGGAATTAACATCTAAAAAAAGTTCGACAGGACATCTTCGAGCGCGGATTTCAACATGCTGATATGTTTCTGAATACCTTATCGATTCGTGTATCATTTTCCTACGTACTGAGAGTTTCCATCCTTTACGCTTTCTTTCTTTCTCCATTTACTTTGAACACGTAACTTTCACACATTATTACGATACGTAACAAGTATTCGTTCAGACATTTGGGTATATATTCTAAAATCCCTGTGTTTAATAAAAAAAAATTGAACTAAAGTTTGTTTACGCCTGTAAAACTTCATTTCTTTACCTATGTCAGACTTGTAGCTTGTACTATTATCACCTCTCTCCTATTGTTATAAATAATATTTTTATATTTGAACTTTACTATTTCTTTGTTTATCTATATGTATATATATGTGGCTGCGACAACCACTAATTCAAGGATCAGTCATTTCTTTCTTTGCGATTAGTGTGCAGGTACAATGTTACGCAGTTTATTATGAAACTAAGTAGGTTAAAATTTCACCTGAATCTCATCTTCTCTGCGCAACAGGCAGAAGGGGGACCTGAACAGTTAAAAATCAGGAGTAAAATGAATTTAAAACGAAAGATGAAACCCAGATGAGATTTAAAAACCCATGGAACACGTTATCAATCGCTATTCTTTAAAAACTACTATGGCATTTTCTATGTATATAAATGCTGAGGTAAACAAGTTTCAAGGCAGCTTTGGTTTGTACTTATTGAAGAGTATCTTGGTATCGATACAGAGAAACTT
Source organism: Hylaeus anthracinus (assembly GCF_026225885.1). NCBI lineage: Eukaryota > Metazoa > Arthropoda > Insecta > Hymenoptera > Colletidae > Hylaeus > Hylaeus anthracinus. The sequence continues at coordinate 1,651,753 of NW_026534326.1, read as the reverse complement.
GTCTGGAACTCGAACAAAGTCCTAACCCTTCGCATTCCCAAGGCAAGATGAACTATAAACAATGAAATATAATATTTTCATTGCAAACTGCGTTGGTACAAATGTGTAACTCGTGAGAAAAGGTTGTATAAACTGACAAAGATCTAATAGAAACCTTCTTGAAGTCGAGCAACCTCGATTACATGGAGTGCAAAGGGTTTTGGAACACTGTTCTGTTTGTTACGAACAAACTTCACTATACAAAAGGTCTCATCGTCAAGATGTTCCTTTACTATTACTGCTTAAACTGATTGTACTATTGTACTATTTGTACTTTTCATAAAATCTGAGATCAATAATGAACGTGTGATATACCTCTACGTGGTATATCTTCATTATAATGAATTTAAATATATAAGAGTCTCAACCTGATGGACTATTACAATATATCTCTATATACGGAGTTCGCCACTAAATTTTGTTTACACGAACGAATGAATTTACATTCGTGACTCGAGTCTCAACCTGATGGACATTGCGATATATCTGTATGTACGAAGTCCTCCTTTGAAAATTCTCTATATAAAAAAAAAAAAAATCGATTTACGTATCTCCGCGTCGAGAGTATCCCCAAATGCGTAAAACTCGTGATCTACGCAACTTTATATGAAAAACACATCGAACAATGTAGTCTCGATACAAGAGACAACGCGAAATATCGAATACAACGATTTACAGAGACGACTGAGACTTTACGTAACAAATTAGTGTCTATGAATCATTGTATCCGTAACATAATTAAGACAACTGCTCTCTCGTACTCTATAACTATATCATAATTAAAAATTTATATCTTCTCATAATATAATATACTTTTCATAACTTATATATAATATATATATATATATGTGTGTGTGTATATATATATACTCTTCTCTCGTGTATACATATATCAGTAAAATAAAATAAAATAAAAAAAAAAAAGAAGAAAAAAATGAACACGGTTTCGTCGAGCTGGTAACGCAGGTTCGGCTCATTCTATCAGTCTTAAACGTTAATGAACGATCATGTTCGTTGTACGATGAGGTAGTTCGTTATTGTATGTATAATCCATATAATATTGAGCAATATTGCAGCTGTATCCCAGGGCCATGATCAGTAACGATAATGTAATCTTATAATTACCAACAAATTAACAGCGATATCTCAGTCGTTAACGAAATTAATTGTGTACAATTCTTTTTCTCTTTTCCTCTTTCGCGTAATAATGTCCCATCGACAGTATTTAACGCCGAAGATAGGAGTATATCTTTGTTGAAAGAAAAATAATAAAATTGCTAAAATAATATACAACCCCCCGTTTTACACGTCTCGATCCATCGAACTCGATTAAACCTCTAATAGTACTATGTCGATTGCCAAAGGAAATGAAAAGATATCGAATCACAATAATAAGTAATAAAAAATTGTACATGCATACTCACTGGTCCAGAAGTTTTAAAGCTTAATGCGATTCGAATATATATTTTTAGAACGAGATAATAAAATGAATCGTGTAAGATTGTTCGACGGAGGATCTTCAACGCCCGATTAAGTGTAAGTGTCGCTAGATAACTTCAGACAAGGATTATCGATGCAAGTAAAAGGCACAATTGTCAGCATTAGGCTTTAACAACTTTGGAACGTAAGTTCCTATTTCAGTCTCTAATATCCACAACGCATTAATCAGTCTTGTGTAAAATAGAAGAATCTCAAGAACCTCAAGAATCGGTATCCTTGGTATCCTTATTGGTTCTAACGAACGTCTGCATTCTATGGGTTATCGTTACAGTGGTAACATACTGCTAATCCCTGAGTCTCGCCAAACAACCTGCTTACTTAACTGGCTACGATTCGGTTGCTTACTCCTCCATTTCGGTAACACCTTGCTCCCCCTGAGGCACAAACGTGAGATTGTCTTTACAAATAGCGAGCTACAAACATTACCCAACAGAGTTTCACCCATCAGCTTCGTAGGACAATGTAGACTCCCACGTATAATTTTGTCTAAGCCCCGTTCTCTTAAATTACCTAAAACCCTTACAATTGGTGCTGTTATAACCGAGATATAGTACGTCCAGTTGCTGTTGGGAGCCTGACGAGCTTCCCAACGATATCGAGAAACAACAAACATATCCTCTGTTAGTTGTGATTGCAGGAGTCCGAGCCAACACCCTCTTCATCTTTTATCACCGACGTTGGCGGTACTATCACGCGGACGTCCGGCTTGCGGCTCACGGAAAGGTCCTCCACTTGGTCCTCGTTGCTCTGTTGCTTGACGGAATGCATCACCGGGCTGGGACTTGGACTGCACCGTGTTATGTCCAGTATGTCGCGTTCCATCTGACAATCTCTAGGCTTGTACGTTTCCATTATCGACCCGGGACTCTCCATCGCCGTGTTACTGCTGTTCTCGTTTTCGTTCTCGGAGAAGGTACCGCCGTAGATGCCACCGTTCGCATTGCCTCCGATCCCGTATGGAAAGCACGCGCCGCTCCCGTTCGAGCCGCGCTTGAAAGGTCGCGACGTCGTGATACCCAGCTTCTTCACCTTGTCGTAAAGGGTTCTGGAAGGTACCCCGTACTTACGTGCCGCCTGCAACGCGCTCATCCCAGCCCGCACAGCCTCTATCGCCGACATTATGTCGTTTCGCGTGTACTGTTTGTAACGCTTCCATTCCGGCTTCTGGGTTGGAACGTAGTTTGCGATACCTGGGAACACGGGACAGTTTCAGTTTCAGTTTGGATGTTTTCGGAGTTCTCAGGAATTCTGTTTTGGAGTTATTCTGTTTTAGGGAAGGGATGTTCTTGCTTCTGAGGAGGAGGGGATTTTGGAATTCTTTTTGTTTAGAGGGAAGGTCCTCTTCATGGCTCTTGTCATGAAGACTGCATAAGGTGATCCAACTCCATACGAAAGTTACTAGAAAACTGTTATCAAAATCCCGAGCTTTAATTTCTTTAATTTCTACCACTCGGGGCGCTAGTGCGTCGTTCATGAGTCTTCATGGTTCTTGCTTTAAGAAAAGGGGAATTCCCTTTCTTAGTTCCGGAAATGGCCGTAGAGAGGCGTGGAGGTCGTCTAAAACTGGCGGATTGACGCGATTGCACAGATGCATATGTAATTTGATTTCATAATAATTTACATTTTATTCGTCCCAACGAATGAGCCTTATGCTACGTGTTACATGTAACCAAGTCAATCTGTAATTTTTTAAACGACCACCACGCCTCTCTACGGTCGCTTCCAGAACTATGTTCCCATCAGAGTTGCCTTTCTTTAAATTGTGGGCTCCCAAATCTCCCAATAACCCTCATAAGAAGCTCCCCATTTCTCAATTTCAAGAAAACAAAACCACCAAACCACGAAGGGACCTAAACCTCAACCCTGGCTACCCATGGACTCGTCTCCCATCATCTCCCGCCTTTCTCTGCCTTTCTCTGCCTTTCTCCTGTACCTGACTTGACGTCCCCAGTGTAAGACTGCGGCGACGGCTGCTTGTCGTCCTCGTCCATCATGGAGACGTCCGTGTAAGGGCTGTGGGCGGTTTCCGGGTGCGTGACGTCCGTGCTGCTGCGTCTCTCGTTCTCGTTCGAGGAGCCGTTGCTGGTGTTCCGAAAGTGTCCCTCGTCTGGGTGCAACAGAGGTATGCCTTGTGAGCTATCCGCGTGGCCTTGGCCCAGGACCGTCCTGAGGATGGGCGTGTCCCTGTTCATCAGCATATTGGAGAGTTTCTTACGTTTCAGGGGAGAAGTCTCGAAGCCGTTGTTGTAGGAACCGGTCAGGATAGAAGAAGAGTGTTGAGAATGGGAGGTTGTCTGGTGACTGGAGCTCGTGTGGGAGATGGGAAGCCCTGAGAGAGGCCACATGGGTAAGGGGAGGCGATTCGAGGCCTGCTCCACAGGAGATCTCCCATACATGTTGTAGGAAGTGCCCGTAGAGTGAGGCGGTGAGGTGTGCCCGCTGCTGTGAGCCACGCTGCTTGTGGTGCTCGTGCTGATAGCTGGTGGAGGCGACATGGACGTCTCCACCTCCTCGCGACGACCCTGGGAGCCGTTCTCCTCGACCAGACCCTTCACCTTCAGCACCTCCGCAACCTTCAGCAGGCCTGCCAGCTGCTCTTGAGCCACATTCACCTCCCCACGGTACATGTACTCCAGGATGGCCTTGATCTCGGAGTACTTGACGTCCTTGAGCACGACTATGGGATGCTTGCAAGGTAGATTGATGAACAGGGTCTGGAAGTAGGAAGAGCACGCCGCGAGGACCATTTTGTGGCACTTTACAGAGACGCCACCGTCCACGGCCAGGGTCACGTCGGTGAACGCCTCGTTCTGCAGCAGCTCGTCGAACACCGTCAGCAAATTCGAGCGGTGGTTGTTCCATCGCAGGCAGTACTGCTGCGACGTGCTCGCCATTTTGGTCGAATGGTGGAGACGAGTCTGAAAGAAAGGAGACTGCTAGAATTGGTCGGTGAGCAAACTTATGCTGTAGGATTTATTGTATCGGTATCATATGTTATATGCTTACTTTTTATGTATGCATCGTAAGTTATGTGTATTAAAGCTTTCCGTAAGTTATTGTATTGAATATTGGGATTCGTTGTGGTCTTACGACAGACTTGATGTTTCTATATATTTTGTATTATTGCAAATATGTAAGGCTTGTCCAAGGGCCAAAGAGAATGTTAACAATGTCGAGTCTGGAAGAGGTGTGACT
>NW_026534326.1:1638053-1647009 GCF_026225885.1 Hylaeus anthracinus | reverse complement strand
GGGCCAAAGAGAATGTTAACAATGTCGAGTCTGGAAGAGGTGTGACTGCATCGTGCAAATTCATTTTGGTCCTAGCAATCGTTATACAAGAATTGCAATTAAAATGCTGACGCTCTAACATCAATCAAAATCATCAAATACATAAATGTTAATTGATAATCAGACCAAGTAAACAAACTACCAATAATATTTGCATTAACTCTTACAGCAGTCTAACAAAATATAAAATGAATAAAAGCAGAATGTAGCTTCGTAACAAAAGTGAAATTTTTCGCCTAATCAAGAACCATAAGGTCTTTAACCATAATACAAGGGTGGGGAGGGTAGGAAGGAGGGGAATAATTATCGTCCTTGAGGGTGAGTCACCCACGGGAAACAACCCCCATTTTCTTTCAACCGTTTCTATTAATTCTCCGTAAAATGCGTAAAAAGACCGCCATGGCCGCGCATGCGCGGAACGCTAGCTGCGCGCGCATCCAAACATGGACGCCAGGGTTTGAAAGATTAAATCGATTTCTTCGCGAGGATATTAAACGTGTAAATAAACAGACGCGCGCAGTTTTTTGGCCACGAAAATATTCGAAAGATGCATTATTATTATTATTATTAATTTAGAGAGATTATTATCGAAAATAGAGAAATTAAAGGGAAATAATATTAAAAGAATATGAAATATTTCAAAACGCTATCTGCGCTAAGCATAAATCGATCGAAAATATTTCGCGAATTGCGATACTTTCACGATGTCCGAACGTTTATTTACTTTGCGATATCGTTTTGCGAACGCGAGTCCAACGTTTAAATTTCGTTCGTTGATAATTGAAAATATTCGAAGAAAAAGGGATGAGTTTCGGAACGCACCGCGATTATTAGTAGTCGGCGCGAAATGGATTTTAAAAATGACATTAGTAGCGTTAACTTTTGTAGAATGTAATCATCGGTATCTATTCGACGTCGATTCAACGTTACGATATTTAAAATAATTCAGAAGCTAATGGTGGATGGCGGTTTGTTCAAAAAGATTAAACATTTGTTTACAATTATTTTACGATCGGGAGGAATTTTCATTTTCCAAATGAAAATAAAAATGAAAAATGGAAAATAAATCTCGATAGAAATAAACAAGCTTTTGCATGGTAACAGGTGAATAGAAATCCTGTATAATAATTCGCTACGCAATATTAACTACTATTTCGACTACTATTTAACTACTATTTCAATCTCAGCAGACCGTATTCTGAAAAACATTACCGTGGGAGTAACATGACTAGAGATTGACGCGAGTACCAACCGAGCAAAAACGAACAATTTCGCGAGAACGTTATCCAGTAAAGACTTACTCGCTGAGACGGTGTTCCGTTTCTCGAAACGAATGGGCGACGTTCAAATGGCCGCCGAGGAGTTCGCTAGGAGACGCGCCAGCTTTGCGTGCATGTGCACTCTTGCATCCAGGTTCTCTGCGAGAAACACAACCGCGGTACGAGATTCGATTCACCCTTGGGCTCGCATGGCGTACGGGGCTGGTGTGCGCGTTACGCGCGGAAAAAAAATGAAAAATGTAATTGACGATTCGTCGTCGAAATTTTTGGTGCACACCCGCGACACGACGAAATTCGAAGCGCAAACAGAAATCCTCTCCCACGGCCTACTCGGCGACCACTGACGAGCTGTGCGTGGAAAGACGCACTCGACCGAGGCTGGTCATGGCTCCACTCGCATAGGGGTAGTCCTAAACGTGTGTAGTGTTGCTATACTCTATCTTCGTCTCTCTCTCTCTTTCTCTATCCCTCCCCTCCCGGCACCGCGATGTCGCGCGCATGTGTGCGCGCCGCGCAGTGGCGTAACCGGTCCAATTTCCCGTGCGAAAATTTTTCAAGAATTCTCGAGGTGCATTTACGAATGAAATTTCGTTGAATTATGTTAATTGGTTAATCAGTTGTTAATTGATTCCATCGGTTAGTGTTTTAGGCGAATAATATTAGGTGGGGAAATTCATTCTTTGTATTTTAGATTCGAACGTTTAGGTATTTATATCTTTTTTTGGTAGGTTGAAGATTTTATAGGCTCTGGACAACAAATTATTATTGAATGAATTTTAATTCGTGACTCGAGTCTCAATCTGATGGACGTCACAGTTTATCTATATACAGGGTGTGCCAAAAATGTTGGAGGCCCTATGAAATTCTACAGGCAATAAATTATGCTTATTGTTGTTGGAGTACCTTCTGAGTCAATCAAGTATAAATTCATGACTCGAGTCTCAATCTGATGGACGTCACAGTTTATCTATATACAGGGTGTGCCAAAAATGTTGGAGGTCGTTGAAACTTGAACCTTGAAGTGGTTCGGAGGATGATTTGAAACAACTTTTTCATTAGCGAAAATGTTGTCCGAGGCTTCGTTGAGGAGCTATTAACGGGAAACGTCGACCAATCAGAGCGCGAGGCGGCCGCGCTCCACGACCAATCAGAGCGCGAGTATCCCGGTGGAGCGCTCGCGGTAGGCGCGGTACGCTATGCGCTAAGCGACCGCTCTCGTACGCTACCACGGCCGCTCCACCGGCATCCTCGCGCTCTGATTGGTCGACGTTTTCTCGTAATATCTCCTCAACGAAGCCTCGGACAACATTTTCGCTAAGGAAAAAGTTGTTTCAAATCACCCTCCGAACCACCTCAAGGTTCGAGTTTCAACGACCTCCAACATTTTTGGCACACCCCGTATATACGAATTGTAGTAGCAATAACACATTCCTTGTTATTATTCTTCCAACAGATTCCAAATATAACTCATAGTTACAAAAATTGTAAAAGAATGACAATAATCATAATAGTCTACCGATAGATGTGCATATGTACTATATGTATGTATATCGAGACATTCCTTTTCATTCCTGAATTGCTGTTAGTTTTACCGTCTACAGATACCGAATTTGTTTAACTTTGCTATCATCGAGCTCCCCCGATAAGGAACCAAAGTTTGGCGAAAACGGAATAGAAGAAATTCGTGGCAATGTTTTCCTGCTTTGAATGACGAAAATTCATCGTAACGAATAGCGCGAAGGTTTCGCCACTTCCCGTTTCCTGAAACCGTGCCACAAACTTTCACCGAGTTCTCTAGGTTAGGAGTGTCGAACTTGAAAGAATAGAAAACCGATTAAGAGGCGCGGTAATTGCCATTCGGCGATATCCGTGCCAATGGGTAAGCGAAAAAGGAGACTCTCGAAATTATGCGGAATTCCTTCGTACTGCACGTGCTCCGCAAAATTATACAACCACTGGACGTACAGTTTGTATATACAGAGTATATACTTTGCACGTATAGAGAGATAAACAGTAACGACCATCAGGTTGAGACTTGGTTAATTATCGAGAACCGGATAAATCGGTACTCTAACGTACCAAAAATAAAATAAATAATAAATGACCCAATACAAGGGCACAGAATTAATAACGTCAGTTATACAGTCGGTTTAAAATTGAATACGTGGTGTAATCGATAGTTGTAATTAAAGAAGGCAAAAAAAAAAAAAGAAACGCGAGAAAACGGGGTGTTACGCCACTGAAGAGCACGCACGAGAGGCTTGCACAGCCATCAGTGTTCCCGGTTGCACGATCGGCCAATCACACCGCGTCTAGGCCAATATCCTGTGGAACGCAACGCATACACTCGCAACCGGTGCATCTGTGCGCCCGTGTGCGTACGTGATCATGCCTGGCCGTCGCATGCGTACACCCACATAGTCTTTAGCGTGGCGACGCTAGCGATGGCCACGAGATAGCACAGGTTCCCGAAACAATTTTTTCTTTAAATTCGATTGCAGTTACAATCATGGACAAAATGAAATAAATTCATGAATTAGTTACATAAATTAACATATAAATTCTAGTAAAAGACAATTTAATTACCAAAATAATTTTCTATTAACTCGTTAATTCCAGAATGTAATTTAACACGTTACCTATTTCGATCCTAAACAAATTAATTTATAAAATCGAAATGTTAGTTCCTGAATGAATTAATAATATCGTATTAATTCCCTATTTGCCGACTTTCTGTGGAAATTGGGTCGTTGAAATTTGTTCGCGACTTTTCGAGTCGTGGTTTTTTTTAACAATTTCGTTTGTTCGGTTCAGATCGTCTCGAGGCCATCGCTAACGCGTCGAAGACCGCCGAGGACGAAAAACCTGCGTGCCTGTATGCGTCCAAGAAAATTGCCACCACGCCCTGGCTTTCGATGCAACCGCTGATTGCGCCTGCGTCCTCTTATAAAATCTTTCGAAATTTTCCCAGGCTCCCAAAGTCCTGGCCAACCACGCAAATCAAATATAAAACTAGCGGGCCTTGACTCCTCCCCCGCGTACAGAAAAAACCCGTGGTATTAAATAAATACCAAAACGAAACTCATCTGCGCAACGTTTTCTTAATAAATAATAATAATAATAATAATAAAAATAATAATAATAATAATGATAATAGAACAGACGTCTAATAATTAAATAATCGAAAGTTTGCATATAATTTTAATCTACAATGATTAATTTATAAACTCTGTTATAGTTTATAACTTCATAGCACTATTTGAGTTCCGACCTGATCATAATTTATTTATACAAGGTGTCCCAAAAATGGTGGAGGTCATTGAAAGGGATGGTTCGGGAGGTGATTTGAAACAACTTTTTCCTTAGCGAAAATGTTGTCCGAGGCTTCGTTGAGGAGATATTAACAGAAAACCCCGACCAATCAGAGCGCGAGTATGCCATTGGAGCGCCCGCTGATTGGTTGGGGAGCGCGGCTGCTTAGCGTGTAGCCAACGCTACCGAGACGCGCTTCACCGGCATACTCGCGCTCTGATTGGTCGTGGTTTTCCGTTAATATCTCCTCAACGAAGCCTCGGACAACGTTTTCGCTAAGGAAAAAGTTGTTTCAAATCACCCCCCGAGTCACCCTTTTCAAGGACCTCCAACATTGTTAGCACACCCTGTATATAAAAATTTCAGTAGTCATACAATTTTGCTTACTATACTTCTAACAGATTGCAAGTTGCAACAATTATAGGAGAATAACAATAAACAAAATATTATATTTGCAACAGGCAACGTCCATCAAAAATATATTTACTCGTCGCTTCGTTACGTTAAACTTTAACAGTTTAAACTACCAATTCCCTCGATAACCAAGTCTCCTAACCTCGTAATTATTAAACTTTAATACGTGTAAATTTTATATACATTTACGTGTATAGAATTCGTAGCCCGAATTCAGGTTCGACGTTACTCGGAGACGGAAATAATAACAAGGCATCGAATTCCGTAAATTAGCGTGGCTCCACGTTTTCGGGAACGGGGTGTAGAGGAGGGTGGAGGGGGAGAGAGAGACGGCATTCGGCTGGCGGCGTCGGATATGGAATTTCTTTCTATGGCGCAACGGTACAGGGATTCACCTTAGCAGCTTCGCATTCCCCCTCCTCCTCCTTTCCTGCTTTTTTTCTTCGCCTAGAGCTCGTAGCGTTCACGCATACATCCTTGTTGCACGACGAGCGCGCATAGATGCGTCATAGGTTAGAACAGGAAAGACGTAATCGAGATGTCCCGCCGTTAGAAAGAGAAGGGAACATCGCGATCCTTTATCTCTGACTGTTAATACAATTTTGCACGCGTGGGAAAAATTAAAGTGTTGTTAACTATAGAGTTAGCTATCGAGTCTGTTCTATCGCGCATTAATGCAATTTATGTGAAATATTACAAAACAATCGAAAGCTAAGCGAATTAAGAGAATAAAGAGTTAAAGTTAACGAGAGGAGGTGTTCAAAAGGCGCGCGCTTGGACGCATGCGCTGGTAGACAAGGACGGATAGCGCACTGCGATTTTCCTTCTCCTTCTATCCCTGGCGCTTGACGCATGGTAACGCTAGACAAGGACCCACCCTCTGCCTATCTTCGTCTTCCAGCGCATGCGCGTGCGACTATCAATGGCTGCCGAGTTCGCTTCGTATATATCACGAATTTATGAAACCTGCACACCTAGTATACGCATTTATACAGTATATATGCGTTACATAAAACTCTCAACGATAAAATATTACGATACGATCGAGAATTAGGCGAATTTAATCCAAGAAAGATCCCGGTGCACGTGCACACATGTCCTAACCGCAATGCGATTTTTCTTCTCTTTTCAACTCTAGCACGACTCCTATGACTCGTATGACTCTATTCTATCTACGATATCTGTACTGTATTTTCTTTAAGGTACCTCGCTATCGCTTCCATTTATCGTGTTCTTCTTTCGCTGCACGAACTCAAGATAAGGCGAATAAGGGAATCCAAGGCGCATATTTTCGACCCATACTTCGCGAGCTTCTGATAAACAGGAAGCGACTGCTGCGTGTGCGCGGAGAAAGTGGGGGTAATGCGTGTACGCGATGCCCAGGCTGTTTCGCTCACAAGTGTGCGTATGTGTTCGTATGTGTGCGTGCGCGCATTAAAAGTTCGTCACACTTTCGAGGTCGCGGTCGAATTTTCTGAAAATGCATTTTCTAACACAGATTAGGAGCATGTTTGCTTTAAGGCAAACGAGCATTAGCGATTGGAAATATGAATGGTTCCTACAGCAAAATTTTCGTCTCGTTTTCCATGAGATTTGGGGGAACGTCGAAATCATGTTAGGGTCTACGAACTGCACGGGGAAACGCATACGGAGAGAAACAGGTTCTCGCGAGGGATTCAAAAGCTGCTAGCATCCACCTTTTTCGGTCGAAAACGGTCTAGACTCATGGGAAAGTTTCCCCACTGAAAACGTACGCCTACATACGTCGCTTTATACCGGGCATAACTCGCGAAATATTGGTTTTTCGACGTTTATGCAAGGGAGCTTTTTCGTAGAGAATTAAATTATCTACAAAAAAGGATTCATGGAAATTTGTCACGAAATCGATCTTTTCGGAGATATTCGATTATTTGGGTTTCTAACCTATCTGAAATATTTAAAAATTAGTTTTCCGGAAGTAACTCTTAAAGCATTGATTCCCGAAATGTATGCAAGGGAGCTTTTTTGTAGAGAATTAAATTATCTACAAAAAAGGATTCGTGGAAATTTGTCATGAAATCGATCTGTTCGGAGATATTCGATGATTTAAAGATAAATAAAGGTAGGTTATGAAAAATAAGAGGAAGGTATGCTACAAACAAAACTTATACGCGATAGCAGATTTAGAGGTTAGAAGATGTGCAACGGTTGCCAGGAGTCGCAGCAAGAAAGTTCGGACGACGAAGGGGCAGTCGGTAAAACAGGTACGATAAGAAAAATCAAAATAAGGTTCTGGAAAGTATCGCATTTCTACAGTTATATGAAACGAAGATTCGTGAACACAAGAAAGCGTCTTAGGTTGGAGAGAAAATACGCGAGAATCGGGACTTCCTCGCTATCTGTAGACCCGATAAGTAAACAGTCGGTATCCCTCTATCATCGCTTTGCTCGCGATAGATAATGTGCAACGTTCCTATACTTATCGCTAATACATTCCCAGATGCTTTTCCCAGTTCACCTAAAAAAATTATTCAACCGTCTTCCTTTCAACAATTACTTCGCTTCTTTAACAAAAGACTCGCAATTTCCCGTTTCGATAATTGAAATCCGTCCACCCAATCAGGAGTTACGATTTTTCCCATTTTAATCGAGAATTTCTCCTGAATTCGTTGACCATTATTTTTCTTTAAGAATTTTTTCCACGTAAACCATCAAAGTTACTTCTATATATTATTTAACAAAAAGTGCTTCATTTTGACCGAGGAAGCGAAAAATAATTTTTATAAACAATTTTCGATCACGATGCATTTTCTCCCTTCGATTTTCTTTACCTAGAGGATCGCTATTCAGGACGGATCCATGGCGGTCCCTGGAAGCTTTTTCGCTGGTCCTACGTGTTTTTTTTTTTTACGGAGTATCCGGTCGTTTTAAGACAAGAGGGAGCAGCCTGCTGCTAAATCCGTCGCGCAGGGTGGATGCTCCGTTAAGTGGACCCGCGCCACCAAAAACGCACTAATTTGTGCAGCCCTGATCGTGCCTCGTAGCCTTCTCCATCTACGTCGCTATCTCACCACTTGGCACTGTAGACTAGAACTCACTAGAACTATAATTCTGCTGTAAGCCAAAGTGCACTATCGCCACGAACCCGACAATAATTCTAATAGAACTCTAACCTAACTATAAGTCTAAACATAAATTAACTAATTCTGTATCAAACTTAATCAGTCACGTGAAATATCAACAAAAGAACAGAATTTTGTTAATTGAAGAAATACGTAGGCTGCAATTGACAGAAAAACTCGTAAAAAGAAAAAAAAGAAAAAACAGTTAAAAAGTACTGAATGAAAAAATTTGTAGGTTAGAGGGCGAAGATATGCAATGGAACAACGTGAAAAAAGCGTGGAAGGAGTGTCTGATTTTGATTAGCACCGTTGTATACATTCCGTGTATATAAAAGGGCCTGTGGTTCGGTAGGATTGCAAGGGCATTGACCGAGGGTGCTCCCCGATCGATGATCGCAGCTACCTGCTGATACATTGTTGGCCCCTGTACAATGGCAAAAGTATTCTGGGTCCGGTGGGAACCCTCGGGGTGTCAAGTGCAATTATTCTGTGCAACTGAATGCACCTCCACCGTTCAAGATCTGGCCCTGTGGCTCTCGGCCGGCCTTTCACTCTAACCACTTGGGTGTAACGCCCTATTCACCTGCGTCACCGGGTCTCGATGCGTAATTCTCTCCTTTTCGGATCGAAACCGTTGCGCAAGGGAGTGCAATGACTGGTCAAGGAAATAAAGTTTCGGGGAAATTCGGACGGTGGAAGATAAGGTCTGATGAGTGGACGATACGTGTATGGGGCAGAATTGTATTCACGAATAACGAATAATGAATAACGAATAACGAATAACGAATAACGAATAACGAATAACGAATA
>NW_026534326.1:1636438-1638043 GCF_026225885.1 Hylaeus anthracinus | reverse complement strand
ATAACGAATAACGAATAACGAATAACACATAATGAATAACGAATCATAATGAATAACGAATAACGAATAACGAATAACGAATAAAATGAAATGTACAGTAATCCATTCGCGACATTTAACACCATAGTTCGAAACATGGGTAGCCGTGCAAACAACGTTAGTAAATATTCATCTTCAGATGACGATAAGACGAGAGCGATAAATGCACGCCGAATGTTACATCATAAAGACGTTTGTTCTCTATTCTATGCTCCTAAACCCCTAAGAATGAATTTTAACACTCAACGGATAGCGTAAATTTTGCTTTATAGCTTACCACGCTATATCAGCAGACATTCTCTGTCCGACAGAGCCGAATCGACCGGTCCGTTGTTAAAATTCAAAAATCCATTCTCGCTAACAGAAACCACCGCAGCGAGAACGCGGACCTCGTCCTTATTAGGTCGTAGAATTTCTCCCCCCGGGAAGTTTCCATTAAAAAGCGAGAAAACTCGATACGTTCCGCGAGACAACGTTGCCAGATTTTGGTCGGTAGTCGACGACTCACGACGGACAGCGATAGCGATAGAGGAGGGGAGGATCTCTAGGATAAAAGAGAGACCGGGGAGGGGGAGGGAATCGGTGGCGACGTTTCCCAACTTGCAATAAAAAGAAGCAAGTAAGGTGTACCCTGCGCCCGCAGGGCCACGGTTTATCTGCGACGGACGAGTGTTAGTGGGTCGACACCCGCAAACCGGTCCTGGTCACGTGGAATTCGAGCTTACGGCGCGACGTTGCCACGTGCATGCACGATTTTCCCGAAAGTGCATCACCCGCCATCGCCGCTACGCGCAGCCAGACACGCGCTAACCTCTAGCTAACTCTGCCAAGGGGGAGTATGCGTGACGAGTGCGTGTATGGCCCCCTTCACACACGCACACATGCGTCGTCCCTGCCTCTGGCACGATTTCAGGAAAACTGTGACTCCGGGGCACCGGTTTCACCAGCCGAAACGCTGAAATAATATTCGGATGTTATTCCATAGCGATTTCCACCCTAACCGCGCTCGTCGACACGCGATGGGACGATTATGATGGTCGTAGCATTCTTTCATTCGAGAAAAATTACTTCCCTTTTTTTAAAGAATTATTTGCAGAGATGATTTGCAAAGAGGATTTGCAGAGACGATTTACAGTCCGAGCCGAGTTCTGAGCAGATATATCCTGGAAATATATGAGAATTTTAATCTATGCGGTATTCTTTTCCTTGGCAAATGAATGAGTAAATAAATGAATAAATAAATACGTTTCGTTTGACGATTGTGCCTTTTCTTTCATTTAGTAATTAGACTGGGGAGATATTTATGCATTTATAGGAAATTTCAATGCATAAGTAATCGCAAAATGCATATATTATGCAATAATATTCAAAGTAAAATTCATATTATGATATTCGTAGAGCGATATCAATTTTTCCAGGGCACGTCTGCAATTATTCTATTTTGCACAAGGATCTGCAGTGTATTTCCAATCAATTTAACCATGCTATTATCATGAAATCAATGTTTGCAGGGCACGTCTGCAGTTATTCTATTTTGCACAAGGATCTGCAGTCTATTTCCAATCA
>NW_026534326.1:1624448-1636428 GCF_026225885.1 Hylaeus anthracinus | reverse complement strand
ATGCTATTATCATGATATAAATGCTCGCAAGGCACATTTGCAATTATTCTATTTTGCACAAGTATCTGCAGTCTATTTGGAATGAATTGAATCATGCTATTACATTTATACAATAAACATATATAAATGTGACACATACAAATGTGAAACATATATAAATTTGATTATAATCAATTTACATGTATATATATGTTATTATGTATAAATGTGTTAGCATGATTTTAAATTGATTATAATTGAATTGGTAAGCCCACGATAATTTATTCTGCATAAATATCCCTAGTCTATTTATTAAAGAGATTCCAAAGCGGTTTTCCAGCAATGTAGAAGCCTGAAAATATACCAGTGTTCGGGCTCCGCCTAGAAAGTGGCGCATAATTTACGCATCTATGCGCACTATGTTGGACAACCCTACCCTCCAAGGTCATCCCTCCTCTGTCCCTGCCTCTCTCCCGCGCCTTTTCCCTACGGGGCCCTTTTTTTATGCTAGCTCGAATGGGATGGAAGAGTTTTTATAACGGCGTGTCCTTGGAGCCCCGACAATGCCGAGTTTCCTGCGAGGCACCTGTTCCGTCGCTGCTCTTTTCTTGCCGCGCCTAATGTGCACATTCGAGGCATTTCTTTTTACCTCTTCATCTATTTCTTCATCTCTCCTGCGAGTTAACGGCCAGAAATAGCCTCTGGACCGAACCGTAACGGAGCTTCCTTTGTAACGTCAGATGGGCCTGTGCGAAAGTTTTGAGTTTATTAATAATTTTTTAATTAAGAATCATTGGTATTTTCTTTATATTTTAGCGATTCGTGTTGCATTTTATACAATTTAAAAGTATAAATACGAGTACATATTGAGCTGAGTCTGCTGGTTATTTAATTTTATACTTGAGAATGATTTGTCAGTTCATAAAGATTAATACTAACAACAACAGGTCGATACAATAAATTCCTCAATATTCCTACATCTGGAAAATGGTATCGAGGCCATCCAAATAGATCCTAATCCCTCATATACCGTTCTAATCAAAATTTAACCAACTCAATCCTTACCTACATTCTAATTGCATCATTGCAATCTGAAATAAACAATGCATCATTCACACAAGGACACAGCCAATCCTAAAATTTATTAAACAAATTAATTTTTCTCATAAAACCAACATTACCCAAGTTTAACAACATTCACACAATGGAGTCGATGGACTCAACTCAGGTATCTTTCCAAATTGCCAGAATCTTTCCAATTGTTCCAATCCTACGTCTATGGACAGTCCTCCTTTACCTACATTCTAATTGCATCATTGCAATCTGAAATAAACAATGCATCATTCACAGAAGGACACAGCCAATCCTAAAATTCATTAAACAAATTAATTTTTCTCATAAAACCAACATTACCCAAGTTTAACAACATTCACACAATGGAGTCGATGGACTCAACTCAGGTATCTTTCCTCCTGAAGAAACGTCCAGTCTCGTGGAGCGATTACAGGACCGTGATGTAATCTGGAAGGTCGAAGAAATGCCTAAGGTTGGTGTATTTTGTACGGGCAGGAAAGTCGTTGAACCACATTGCCGTAGGAGCATCGACCAGGGAGTCGACGGCCTGCGAATAAAGGGAAACCTGTTTCTCCTCCTTTGATCGCAACTTCCACGCCCTTTCTTTGGGCTCTTCCCTTGGGACTTATGTGTGTTACAGGGTCAATGTAATATGTTGCAGGACGGAAGCGTCGCGGTTAATAACGGCCCCCACGCCTCAAGGGATGATGGCGTAGAAGTTGTGACCAATAAGGAACCATTTTTCAGGTCGTCCAATTCTGGGACTCTAATTTTAAATAATATATTACTGTCATTTTGTAAGTAATAATTGCAATATTGAAAGTATTACTGGTATGAAGGTATTCCAGATCATGGCAGTAGTAATATTGGCTACGGTAGCAACAAATACTCCTTAATATTATTATTGCAAAGGGAGCCTTTGTATTACGCAAACTCATATAAATACTCTAATTTTAAATAATATACTACTGTGCTATTGTAAGTAATAATTGCAATATTGAAAGTATTACTGGTACGAAGGTATTCCAGATCATGGCAGTAGTAATATTGGCCATGGTAGCAATAAATACTCCTTAATATTATTATCATAAAGGGAGCCCTTGTATTACGGAAACTTATACATACATATTTGAGACTCCTCCCATTCATACAGTTAGTTTGGGTACATCGGGATTGCCAAACCCGTACTGCAGCTATGATTGAACATAGCTACAGCCCCTGAAGGGATAAATAAGAGTGCCGTAGTAGATATATTTGTATGGTATAAAGATAGTTACATGTATTTCAATAATTGGTGTCGATAACATGTGTTTATTGATGAAAAATGTGTATTTAAGCTTCCTATGGAATAATTTACATTAAAGTTCAATGAATATGGAAATTTGTAATACATTTAAATTGAAGTAATATTATAACAGAGTATGCGAAACAATTATCTGCAGCAGGCCCTATCGTTTAAAAGAAGTTATTAGTCCAAATAGATACCTGAGAAAATACTAAATCAGTATTCATTTATGAACACCAATTACTAAATACTATTATACAATACTAAAGTATTATACATTATTATTATACAATATAATTATGTATTATTATACATTATTATTATACAATACTAAATTAACCTCAAAATTGAACATGCTTTAATTTGATTCTCGCATTACAAAAATCATTATGAATTAAATAAATAAACTACAATTTTGCTAAACAAAATGCATATTACAGCAATTTCGCTAGGTTAGGTTTTTAGCGAACCTAACCTAGCCAAATCAGGAGCGTAGCAACTCGTAGCTCCCTGGTGATCAATACCCAAAGCTTTCCTACTTTTACAGCTGTTACCGATGGAGCAGCACTATCGATAGTTATCGATAGTCGTAAAGCAACCATCGATACTCCTCCAACGCTGTTGCAATACAATTAAATTTACATGGTGAAACGTCTCCAAGACATCTGTCAATTTTCCAAAATTCCTCTTCAATTTCTGAGAGCATAGCATGCTGACACCAACATGGACTCATTGGTGCTGAAAGTAATCTCTGGCACAGCCGAGGAATTCTCCAGAGACATTGTCACATTCCAGGAAAATGTAAGTGCTGAAATTAAAAATACTTGCCTAAGAATTTTTTAGTTTCTCAGATTTTTAAATCAACTTTGAGCTTGAAATAGTCAACAATACTTCAGACGTTTGATTATGCCAGACTTTTATTTTGGTGTTTCAGTATGGAAATAGAGTTACGTTTGAAGAACTAAATAAGGACCAGCTACGAGAGAAATTATGGGAGATCCTGTTTCATTACATACTTGACAAATCGCAGTCTTCCATTCATCGCAGTTGCTTGTTAACTTTACGGATTCTTAGGTATTGCTACAACAGAATATAACAGGAACCTGCAATATATTTACATGTATCGGCAGTTGCAATGGTTGTACATTTTTATTTAGCAAGTCTATTAGAGAGAGTCTCACACGCATTTTTATTTCTAGCAGCATTAGAAACCTTTTCCGATGCCACTTGTATCGCTGCTTGATTAGATGTATACCTTTGCAAATATCATAAAATAATTCTGTTGTTTTCTCTATTAACATAGCCGAGATAGAACAAAATTAAATGAATTACTCACAGATGAAAAAATAAATGTAATATTAGATAAAGCGGCTCTCAAAGATGCAGATGTACAGCAACAAATATCTTATTCCGATGGTAACTACCTTACTTTCTACTATTCGCTGTAAAATTCTTTTCGATTTGAAATTATTTACCTTTCAGTTATCATCGAGTCTTTGAAGCTGCTATGCAATCTCATATTTAATAGCACAAAAGTGCAGCAAACGCTACCAAGATCTTGTTTATCCTGCCTGATTAAACACATGAGGGAATACAATGATGACGTTCCCCAAGAAGTAATGTTATTTCACGCGAGAATTGTATTTCTAATCACTGCCTTGAACAGCTCTATGCAGCAAGTTGTTAAAACAGAACTGAATGGCGACGAATGCTTGATAAATATATTAGAAAACGTATGTACTCGATGCGAGCAAGAGCAGATGATCAAGGTACGTTGATAATTACAGAAATTTAAATAGTTATGCTATGGCTTTTACTCTCTATACTACTGCTCACAGGAGGACCACTTAATGTTGATCTGCGAAGTATTGAAAGCACTGTTCAACTTATACATGAACTCAGCTGACTCCGAAGAGAAAGAGGAGAAGAACAAACAGTTAGTTAGAATTTTGTATAAATTACTGCTATTGAAATGCGAGAAGGAAGATGATCTCCAGAGGTAAGGTGCCTTATTGTCGTCACTTGACCCTGTTACAATTTTATAATGATTTTCCATTCCAGTAATATCGCAAACCTACTGACAGTACTACCATATGATTGTTATTCGACAATCATACCTCCTGCGCAAGATGAACACAAACAAATATTCCAAGAGATAGATATGAGCGCTGTGGCCATTTTAATGAAATTCCTTGATAGAAGACTGAACTGCAAGACTGATCTGATAGGAAACCTTAGTCCAATCGTCACTGCATTCATCAGACTGGCGAAATCACAGAGACTGATACGTAAATACGCCAGACAGCAAGTAAGAGAAATTCGTATCTTACTGTTTCTGTAGATTAGAATAATTAAGAATTAATTAAGATTTAATTAAGAATTCTTGTTTCTGTCCAGATTTTGCCTCCTTTGAGGGATGTGATGCAACGTCCAGAGGAAGGGACGACATTGAGAGCGAAACTGTGCAAACTGTTAACTTCTCCTACAACGGAGCTACGAGATCTAGTTGCAGAATTCCTTTTCATACTCTGTAAAGAGAACGGTGTGTAGTTAATAAAGAGTAAAGGAACTAGTTGAATCATATTCTTCGAATATAAACATTGATACTTTCAGTCAGTCGCATGGTCAAGTACACAGGATATGGAAACGCAGCAGGTATGTTTGCGAATAAAGGATTGCTGGGTCCAAATAAAGGAAAAGCAGTTTATTCTTCTGAATCGGAGGACAGTGAAACTGAAGAGTACCTGCAACATAAGGAACAGTGAGTAGAAAGGAAAGAGAACATTCCTGAGTTTTTAGGATGAAATCATTGCATCGCAAGTCCATTGCGTCTAAGAAGTTACACTTCTAATGTTCTGCAGACTTTTTATGCTAATACGTCTTTTTATTGAAGGATTAATCCAGTAACTGGGTGCTTCGAGCATCCAAAACCTAATCCTCTAGAAGGTATGTCCGAGGAACAAAAAGAATACGAAGCCTTACAGCTTGCAGGCCTCATCGATGCATTGACAAAGTTAGTATAGCGAGCCACTAGAGTCCCTGACTCTGTAATATTATATTTGCATACTTCTAATACTCGTTGTTCTTAATTTACAATTTTCAATGTTATCGTTTTAGACAAGGTTTGGTGCAGCCTTGTCGGATTGGAGATGATGGGAAGCCAAAGCCCATCGAACATGTCCTCGAGTTACAAGAACAACTGCCAAAACAGCAATACGGTCGAAGGGACTCTGATTCTGATTGAACGCTGCAAACCAAAAATGACGAACCGTATACATTGTAAAAGCACAATTTACCAAATAAACACACTTCCTGTGACTTCCATATTTCTGTTTATTCATACCTTGACCTTTACTACCTGATACAAGGTGACTCGCAGGCTGAGAATCTGGAAACACTCTGTAATTGATGTAAACAGTTCAATTTATTAAGGAAGTGGTGTAAATAATCTTTGTCTTGGAACACAGAAAGTTTTACTTTGACAGTTAATAGCATAATAAATAATGCTTTATCGATCAATAAGGATTTTCCCTGTTCGTAGACTTACACCAGTTCCGTAACAAATGCTTTTCGATTCCAATCTCAATGATAGATCTCATCGCTGGCTCAGGATACCAACCTGAGAAGCAGTGGATCTTCCGCTGTGTAACAGCACCTACATTGTGGCACTGGTACATGTTTCCTAGCGAAAGAAGAGGTCGAAGGGAACAATGATGATCGGTTTGCTTACTTTATTGAAAAAAGAACAAAGAACAACATTACAAATTAAACAATTGGCAGGAAATAAAAAATATAACAGTTTCCAAAATCACATGAAATATTTAAACATTACAATTTTGGTAAATTATGTTATGTGCTTTCGTGAGCATCACAATATATTATTATTGCATTTTGCAGCCTATGCGCAAGACAAGAACGTATGTTTCTACATGTTTCAGAGAACTGCATAGTTTTTTGAGTAACCAGCTTGGAAAGGTGTTCGCGCGGCGGGGGCGAATTGACGGTTCAAATGGCGCGCGCGCGCGCGCGCGCGAGAGAGAGAGAGAGTGAGAAAAATTGTTGTTTCTACAGTTCACGGGAACAACAACGATAAAGAAAAAAAGCCTTTCTCTGACCCCCTGCGACCGCGTGAAAACATTTCCAAACGCACATACACGCGCGCGCGAATACATTTGACAAATATATATATATATATAAGTAGCAAATGTCTCCATATATCTTTATATTACGTAATAATATATAGAATCGTAGATTAAAATATTTTATTCATTTATTTTTTTCTTTTTATTGTTGTTTGTAAAAGTGTATATAGATGTGTATACGTATAATACCATAAATTTGAATATTCCATATAAAAATGAAACTAAAATTTAGTAGGTACGATGTAGAAGAAAAAATAATGAAAAATATAAGAGGAAAAAACGTAATTATAATAATAATAATAATAATAATAATAATAATAATATTAATAATAATAATAATAATATTAATAATAAGCGAAAACCCGCGTTAAACGAAAGGAGAGACCTCGGGTTCAATACACATATATATGTATGTATATATACATATATATACTTATTTATATTTATATATGTACGTACATATACACACATATACATACTTACAAAGCGGGGTGCATGTATGTGTGTATACATAGGTAGTATATAAGACTAGGTTTATCAAACTTTGGGGAAATTCAGGGGAAAGGAGGGGGGAGGGGGAAGTAGTTGGGATGGGGGAAGGGGCGCAGGGGATTGAAATTAGAATTGTCCAAGATATCGCGTGTTTGAAGGACTTATCAGAGAAACGGATATACATATATGTATGTATGTATGTTTGCGTGTATGTATGTACGTGTACAAATATATATACAGGGTGTCCCAAAAATGGTGGAGGTCATCGAATGGGGTGGTTCGGGAGGTGATTTGAAACAACTTTTTTCCTTAGCGAAAATGTTGTCCGAGGCTTCGTTGAGGAGATATTAACGGAAAACCCCGACCAATCAGAGCGCGAGTATGCCGGTGGAGCGCGACCGCCTAGCGAATAGCTTACGACCGCGAGCGCGCCATTGGCATACCCGCGCTCTGATTGATCGAGGAACGCGGCCGCCTCGCGCTCTGATTGGTCGGGGTTTTTCGTCAATATCTCCTCAACGATGCCTCGTACAACATTTTCGCTAAGGAAAAAGTTGTTTTAAATCACCCCCCGAAACACCCCATTCAAGGACATCCAATATTTTTGGGACACCCTATACATATATATATTTCTGTGTGTGTGTATATATTATATTAATAAATATATAATATATTGTATCCTGTAATATTACAATTATATTATTAAAATTGCAATATATATATATATGTATATTATTATATATATATATCACATAGTATTACAATTGTATCATGATAATAACAATATACTATATATGTACTAATATATGTATTTATATATACTTATTGAATTATATTTGAAAACGAAATTCGGGACTATAAACATATACATATAAGTATAATTTATATTTATATATGTATATGTATAGTTTATGTCTAGAGGGTTGAGTAGTCTGAGGTTAAGGGGGACAATCGATTACACGGTCGATATAGAGACGGTTGCGCATCTCGCACTGTAACGTTTCACGCGTAACCGCTAAAAATAATACAATATCAACGTTTCCATAAAACGCGAATCCCATGCTCCTTGGCATCCCATTAGCATATATAAAAAATATATTTGGAATACACGCATTCTCCATATTGCATTTACGATTCACCGTTTTCCCTTGTCTTGTACTATCCTTTTATACAGTTGTCTGTTTTGTTTGTTTTCTTTATTCTTCGTCGTTTTTTCAACCTCATCTACGCCGTTCGCTTCGAAGTTTACAAGCGACAGTCGGAACATTCGTTTTTTTTTTTTTGGTTCAAAAATCCATCCCCGCACAGAACAGTCCCTTTCGCAATAAAAAATACCAATGGAGGTCTGCAGGAAAACATGGTCTACGCACAAGGGAATATCATTAGTTTTATATTCCTCGTTTCCATTTTTTTAATTTTAGGTTGTCCCTCCTTTTCGTCTAGTTTCTCGTTTTCTCCTTTTGCTTTAGTTCCCGCTTTTAAATACCTAACTGATACACGCGATACCTAACGGATATATCGTGTTTACATTATTTATTATATCGGACGTTTACTCGTTTTAACCCTTTGCACTCCCACATGCCCAGATAGTCGGAGACTGACCATAGTAGATAATAAATCAGTATAAATATGTTTCTATTTAGCTATCTTCGTTTGTGTATACTTATATTTTAATGAAAATAATATATACATATATAACTTACATTGAGCACTCCTATTGAATATGCTTGCATTTAACTGTATTCATTTATGTATGTTAATGCTTGAACGAAAATAATAAAAATTTCATAACTTAAAAATGTCCACAAAACATCTGCCTTACATGTATACATACATTTATTATACAGGGTGTCCCAAAAATGTTGTAACAGCCTGAGAGGGGTTCAAGAAGTGATTTGAAACAACTTTTTCCTTAGCGAAAATGTTGCCCGAGGCTTCGTTGAGGAGATATTAACAAAAAACCTCGACCAATCGAAGCGCGTAGCCTACGCTACCCCGACCAATCAGAGCGCGGTCGTCTAGCGCGGAGCTTACGCTACCGCGGGTGCTCCATCGGCATACTCGCGCTCTGATTGGTTGGGAGGCGCTACCACCTAGCGCGTAGCCTTCGCTACCGCGGGCGCTTCGCCGGCATCCTCACGCTCTGATTGGTCAGTGTTTTTCGTTAATATCTCTTCAACGAAGCTTCAGACAATATTTTCGCTAAGGAAAAAGTTGTTTCAAATCACCTCCCGAACCACCTCTTTCAAAGATTCTAATCCCCAACATTTTTGGGACACCCTGTATATGTTCCTGGTCACCGCGGTGTTCAAAAACGCGAGAAAAGCGTCCCGGTAGCGAAGCATAATAATCGCGTTAACCGGCGTGGAATGCAAAGGGTTAATTCCAATATACGAGGAGTTCTCCTTAACATATGGCTCGGCGTTCTTTCCCTGTTTGCAATAAATTTAAGCACCGTATGCGGGAATCAGTCAGTAAAGGACCGCTCTGTCCCGCTCGGGACACCATTTTTGATTTTTTCCCAACGATAACTAGAGGACACCTTAATTCTGTCTAGAGAAGCTCGTAAAACGATTCGAGGTCCCAATAAGGGACACGAATCCAAGGTTTGATCATTGCTTTGTATTTTTTTTTTTTTTTTTTTTTTTGGAACAAGTGCGAACGCTTCTGACTAATCCTGACAACCTATCATGATTTCAATACGTGGCTCGAGTTCACCCCTTTTAGAACGCTTTATGACTAGATTGTTTCAAGAGCTTCCAGGCACAAATCTTGGCGATTGGGGGGAGAAACCCTGACTCGAGCGAAGGATTTATGAAGAATCAGAGGAGAGACGAGTTTTAGAAGATAAGTTGCAGAAGATGGTTAGCCACTTCGTTACGGGTGCCGAGTGCCTGCCGAGTACAGTGCCGTATCACACAGCCGCCGACTGTAGCCGACTGTAGCCGACGGGTGCCGACTATAGCCGACGACCGCGCGACGATCCGAGATGACGTCACTCCAGCGGTCTGGCGTAAGGAAAGGGCTAACGGAGGGAGAAAGTACAGGGAAACAATTATAGAGAAAGATGATTAGGCCACTGGTTATAGCTCGAAGTAAGGGTCTTATGAAGAGAAATTATAAAAACCCTGACCTAGAGTTTCTGAAGAACCAGAGGAAAGGCAAATTCTAGGAGTCGGTTAAGAGAGAGAATTAAAGAGAAATTGTAAGCAAAGAAAAACATGTTCCATTAGGTCAGCGATTTCTCAAGTCTTTGGAAGGGTTATCGGAGGAACCCTTAGGGCTCTTCAACCGAAGTAGCTAAATCTGCTAAACGACGAATTGTAAACAGCGAAGAATGTACAGGGTGTCCCAAAAATGTTGTAACACCTTGAAAGGGGTGGTTCGGGAGGTGATTTGAAACAACTTTTTCCTTAGCGAAAATGTTGTCCGAGGCTTCGTTGAGGAGATATTAACAGAAAACACTGACTAATCAGGGCGCAAGGCGGCCGCGCTCCCCGACCAATCAGAGCGCGAGTATGCCGGTGGAGCGCTCGCGGTAGCGTAGACTACGCACTAGGCGGCCGCGCTCTCCGACCAATCAGAGCGCGAGTATGCCAATGGAGCGCCCGCTGATTGGTCAATGTTTTCCGTTAATATCTCCTTAACGAAATCTCGGACAACATTTTCGCTAAGGAAAAAGTTGTTTCAAATCACCTCCTGAACCACCCCTTTCGAGGTGTTACAATATTTTTGGGACACCCTGTATGCTCGAAGAGGCATCGGAGTAAGGGAGTACGAAGAGACCTGTACGACGAAACCTTCCCAAATGAAACGCCGAGCCAGACACTAAGTCGAGAAGCATCCTACACAAGCAGATCTTTCTCTCGGCGTGAGCAAAGCATTGCGAACTTGCTTCGAGGACGTTCTCAGTTGTCTCTAGTCTCGATGGGGCTGTCACCTCCGACCAAGACGGATCCCCGAAGGAATACCAACTGTGCCGAGAGGCTTTCTGACAAGTTTGGTTGGTAATACAAGAAAAAAAAGAAACACACACAGAGAGAGATCACGGAAAACATTTCGAAGGGCGTGGAATGCAACGGTTTCTTGGTGTGTCCATTTCGTGGTCAATTTGATATGTCAAAGAAAACATCATCCGAACAAAAAATGAAAAAAAAAGAAAAAAAAAGAAAAAAAATATAGAAGGAACGTGTCTCGTTTAATATTAATATCAATGTAAACGCAGCTTTGTGTATATATATATATATGTATATATATTTTTTTTGTATATATACAAGGTGTCTCGGAATTAGTAGATAGTTAAGACAATTCTGAACAACAATTTCCTCTGAATAAATGTCGAACGATGTTTCGGTTACGAATTATTAACGAAAAACCGCGGAACAATCACGGCGCGCGAGAAGCGCGCGCTCAGACGCGGGAGGCGGCCATTGGGCCAGGACGCTCGGGTCAGCCATTAAACCAGCGCGCGCTGTGATTGGTCGATAGATTTTCGTTACTAACTCAAAGACTATTCGTCGTTCGACATTTTCGCAAAGGAAATTTTCGTTCAGAATCGTCTCTACTCTCCATTTCTGGTTCTTACGTTAATTCTAGAACACCCTTATACAAACATATATATATATATATCTGACGAGTGAGGGGTGGGTGGGGGAAAAAACAAAAATCGTTCTTCCTTAATTTCCCGTCGCCCGCTCTCTTGTACGACCCGGTTTCTCGTGTTAAGTATATTATTAAACGTCAAGTAACTAATGCAAATATAAATAAAGCTATATAATCGGAGACTTATCGAGGAATGAAATAAAAGTTTATTTAAACGCGGACTACGCGTCTTCTCTCTCCCTTTCACTCTCGACACTCTCGTTTACCACTTATCACCTATATAATCATAGAATACGTTTAAACATTTGTACTTTAACTGACTACGTAAGGATTTTTTTTTTTTAATAATCGTTAAATCTTGTGTGTGTGTGTGTGTGTGTGTGTGTGTGTGTGTGTGTGTGTGTGT
>NW_026534326.1:1622876-1624438 GCF_026225885.1 Hylaeus anthracinus | reverse complement strand
TGTGTGTGTGTGTGTGTGTGTGTGTGTGTGTGTGTGTGTGTGTGTGTGTGTGTGTGTGTGTGTGTAGTGTGCATACGTATATAGATAGATATCTTATGTATAAATGTATATATAGATATATATAGATATATGTGTATACATATATGTATATACAGGGTGTTTCGTTTAAATACGTGAATATCTCGCGGGGGAATGAAGACATGAAAAATATGTTTCTATGAAAGTTGTTCGGTTGTGACAGATACATTGTACAGTGTAAAGAATTTTCCTGCCTTCAATTACTTCATTTATTGCAATCTAGAGGGTTAAATTAAAGTTCGAAGATCGGTAGTTTTAACGCAGGCGGTGGAACAAGGATGGAAGATATACGCTCTATCCTTCTTCAACCAACGGCGTCAAGTCTACCAACTTCTAACTTTAATTTTACGCGTTGTATCGCAACGAATGACCATGTATCGTAGGTCCATGAGAATTCGTCCAAACGAATGCTATCGTATTACGAAAAGAAATATATAGGGTGTCGTTAAAAAAAAAAAATGAATTCCTTCTTCAAATCGCCCCCCCCCCCTCCCCCACTATTTTATCCACAACGAAATTATTCACACCATGGAATTCGTTCATTCGAACCAAACAACTTTCGTGGAAACATTTTTTTCATAGCTTCGTTTCCCTGCGAGATACTCGACCGTTTCGATTTAAACACCATGTATATATGCATATATATGCATACATATTATCTTTTCCTCCATTTCTCTCGTTTTTCTTTCTGCCGTTAGCGTCGTTAAACCCTAGAACCACTGATACACATTATACATAAAGGGAAACCCAACGAACGAATCGGTATAAATTAATAATCAACTAGAAATGAAAACGAAAAAGAAAAAAAAAACGTTACGCTTTTCTCCCCTCCCTCTTCCGTTCGTTGAACAGAGAACAGTCTGTCGTTCGTCTTCCCTATCATTTTCTTCTCCTTCTTCTTCTCTGTGTACGTGTGTATAATAAGTATATGTATATATATCGTGTGTGTACGTGTGTTTTGGCACTAAAGAATTTAAACTACGATGCAGCTGCGAGAAATAAAATAAAAGAAACGTAAAAAGGTGGACGCCGATGAAATATACAGGGTGTCCCAAAAATGTCGTAGGTCCTTGTATGGGGTGATTCAGGGGGTGATTTCAAACAACTTTTTCCCGAGGGAAAATGTTGTACGAGGCTTCGTTGACGAGATATTAACGGAAAACACTGACCAATCAGAGCGGGAGGATGCCGGTGGAGCGGTCGCGGTAGCGTAGGCTACGCGCTAGGCGGCCGCTCCACCGGCAAACTCCCGCTCTGGTTGGTCGGGGAGCGCGGCCGCCTCGCGCTCTGATTGGTCAGAGTTTTCCGTTAATATCTCCTCAACGAAGCCTCGGACAACATTTTCGCTAAGGAAAAAGTTGTTTCAAATCACCTCCCGAACCACTCCATTCAATGACCTCATTATTGGGACACCCTGTATATCGTGTTGACGCTGATTAATAATAATAATAATAATAATAATAATAATAATAATAATAATAATA
>NW_026534326.1:1593816-1622866 GCF_026225885.1 Hylaeus anthracinus | reverse complement strand
TAATAATAATAATAATAATAATAATAATAATAATAATAATAATAATAATAAGCTCGACGAGGATTCGTCGGTTTCCTCGTCCCGTGGAAGTCAACGAACAACGCGAATCGCTCGTTCACCTCTCGATCGGGAGCCACGTGACCCGAACACGTGACCCGTAACGAGGATCGTTGGAAACGCGACGGGGTCGTTTTCGACGTAAACGCGTCGCGAAGGTCGAACCGGGTGGGGGGTGGGGGGCTGGGAAGAAGAGGGAGACTTGTTGAATTTTCGAACGATCAGGCTTCGACGGGAATAATATTGTCTTGAGATCTGCCCTGCTCTGTCTTTTCCAACTAGATTAAAACGAACTAATAATGCCGAGTCTTATCTCTAAATTAACATACATTAAGGGGTACCTACGACAGTGGGAACGAAAATGGCTGATAACTCTTAAAAATCGTGGGGGTTGGTGTCGATCGACGAAAAAACAAGAAACAAAAAAATAATAAAATTCGAAGATTGGGGAGGGCGGGGGGAGGGGGGAGTCGAGAGGCAACGAGAGGGAAAAATGAAAAAAAAAAAAAACCTCCTTACGAACCTCCTTACTCTATTGAGTATTCCCCCCTACCCCCTAAAATAAAAAAAAAAAACGAGAAAAACGTAACGAACACGCGAAAAGGAACTCGAGTAAAAAAAAAAGAGAATAATATTAATAATATAAATCGTAATAATAGTAGTAATATTAATAATAATAAATGAACGGTAAAATTCGTGGGAAAGGGGAGGGGGTAAAAAGAAAGTAAAAAATATCAAAGTCACACGGTGATTTGGAGGGAACAGAGAAAAAAGAAAAAGAAATAAAGACGCTGTAAATAATACGAGACGAGCGTCTTCGCGAAAATAGTAAAATTGGGAAAAAATACACACCCAAAGAAAACGGAATACAAACGACGCTCGACGCACTAAACAACACACACATCCGGTATACGGGGAATGAAGAAAATGCCGTTCGATTCGGAAGAGGAAAAACAGAGACAAGGAAACGCGCTCGAGCACGGAGAGATATTTACCGTAGACGCAACAGGGGAGACGGACAACCGCGCAGTGATGCACGCGAGGTGCAACTGTCTCTCTTCCACTGTTGGAAAGAGAAGGGGAGTAACGCGATCTCTGTCTACCAGCGCATGCGCAGTGAGACTCTACGCAGCTCCGCGCATTGCGATTCTCTTGGATTTGTAAAACTGTCATGTATCACGTATTAAGACAATTTATATATATCCTACAACGCTCGTGACGATAAAATATTCATAAAATATTAATAAAATATTACGAGAAAATAATGTATCGAGCGAACATAACGTTAATTCGAGAGTTAACGTTAAGATATTCGAAACGCGCGCGGACTCGTGCTCCGGTAGACAAAGACTAACCTCTTCATTCTTATCTCTGTCTCCCTTACTCTATCTACAGAGTGTTAAATCGGAACGAAACATCTCGTACAGTTACAAAGCTATCGAAAAAAATGTTTCTACAAAAGCTACTCGATCGAAACTGTCATCTATATACAATATGTCCCATTCGAACCAAATAACTCTTGCGAACAAATTTGTTCGACACCTCTCCTCGCGAGATTTTTAACCTATTCCCATTTAAACACCCTATGTAATATCTCTACGAACTCGTAAAAATTCTGGTTTCTCTTCGAATCCTTCCTTCCTTTCTTTCTTTCCTTTCTCGTTTACAGTTTAGGTGAATTTTTTTCTAACGCGCAAAAGTCATGCTCGATAAAAGATTCTCGGCGAATCGGCTGCAATCGCCGATTTATTTATTTTTTTTTTTTTTTTAACGCCACCGTCCGGGGTTAAACTTTCATTTTATTACGCTCCTTCTAGATATATTAGTAATAGATATTAAAAGAAAAAAACGAACGAGCAATCGGAAAGAGACGTACTTTTTTTTTATTTCGTTCGTAGTTCTATTATTATTATTTTTTTTTCTTTTATATCCAGGACTCTAGGAAGACTATGATTAACCGTAGGCTAGAATTCAGTTAATGTTTTGTGTGTTTTTGTATTCCTTATATTCTTTTTTTTTTTTATCATTTTAAATCCTATCGTTAATACGTGTGTACGTGTCCTATGTGTATATCATATATTTTTTGTTGTTGTTGTTATATATATATATAATCGTAATGCGTAGATGCCCCCGTTCGTATCCGCAAAAAAACACGCGAGTCTCAATCTTATTTCATCGTTATCATCTAACGGTGATGCGATCATCGAAATCAGGAACATTCTGTGAGATTTTTGTCTGGGTTCGTCTTTCGGAATTTTTTCGATCACGATATCCGCGTCTGTTGTTTTCGTTTGCCGACCGGGCGAAAAAAACAACGCAGTTTTTCTGTTTCCTCGGCGCCCTTTACGGACGACGACGCTTTTTCTCGCTCGTGCATTTCGATTACACGACCGTGGCGGACGCAGCAACTTATTCGCGGCGGAGTTGGGCAGTGCTTTCTAATTATTTAGAATAATTTGTTTAGAATAATCGCGATTAGGGAGATTAATCTGTAGTCGTTTGAAGAAATTTAGGAGCGGGGCACTCGGTGCGCTGGGCGCGGGAGTGGGGAGGCCTTTGACGAGCTGCGCGCGCAGTAGGACGCCATGATGGTTTAGTGAGCAGGGGAGGCTCGAGCGACCTCGGGGCCTTTCGGTAAAGGTCACGGAGATTTTTGGAAACTATGAATCGATAATTTGAAATTTTCTAGAGAAAATCAAAACTGAAAATCCACCGATTGATTATAAGCATACCATCTGTCTCATCAAAGAAATCTGAATTAAACGAAACACTTGACGTTTCCAAATAAACTATTCGTCATAAATACACACACATGTAAAGCTTATTCGTGGGAATATTTACAAAGAAACATTTATATTGCTTTAATCGTCGTTTAATTTAGAATTTCTTCGATAGAGAGTACGAATACTCATGAGAGTAAATAAAACTGAGCTTTCTATCTTTCTCTTTCTTCTTTTCTTTCTAAGTCAACAGGCCAGGAGCGTAGCTAGCGACGACAAACACATCTTTAAAAATCCTTAAAAAATTAAACACCCGGTATATTAACAATTTCCGATTAGATTGAACAAGCTGTTGCTCGCCACGGTCATTTATGGATCTAGGATTCGAATCGCGAAAACAATGGACGATTGCATACGTTGAATCCTATTTTTTTTCTCTGTCTCTTTTTTTGGTCTTTTTTTCCTTTTGAAGAAGCTGCACACACACAGATAGAGCACGTCATCGTAAATGAACACAAAGAACGATCAGAAAAACTGAAATCGTGTCGAAGAAAGTTCTTAGGTGGCACCTAAAAAAGGCCTTGGAAACTGTGTTTCAGCGATAAAAACATTGTTATTAGTTTAAAAGTAATACGTAGAACATATCCTGAAATACGTTATACGATAGACTGACAGTAAATATATATATATTATCATGTATACATATATATGTATGTATATATATATATATTATTCTTGTCTGGTAAATCGCTTATGGTTTAAGGGTGATATATCCATTATCTTTCTTTGTCGTTTAATAATTAGTTTCAACAATGTAAGCAGAGTTCTTTTTTTTTTTTACCTTTTCATTTATGTAGTTATGTAGAGAGTGACTATTATAATTCTATACATATTAGGATAATAAGACTTTTGAGATTGTAAAAATCATCAAAAAATCTATCACAATTACCATTTACGTAACAAGTAATTCTCGTTTCCATTTCATTTCATTTCTTTCTTCTTCTTCTTTTTTTTTTATTCTTCTTTAATATTATTATTGTAATTTAAACATCAAGGCAAATAAGGGGTGAATTTCAACAGTGGCCTAAATTAGCCAAGTAGTCTTCCACAGATAAAAATATGTAAATAGAGTAAATCTATACTAAAATATTCAAGTATATATAAGGTGAGCGTAATATAATAATTTTGTGAGGTAAAAGACCCTCTCATTAATGGTCATCCATTCGTTACACTATGAGTTTAGTTTTTACTTATTTATCTGTTCTTTTTTTTGGTAATTTTTCCTGTTTTTTTTCTTCTTCTTCTTCTTTTTTTAATTACTTCTAAATACGACTGGCAAAATTGTTTGCAACATATTCTCTTTTACTTTTCAATTTTTTGTCAATATCTTATTTACTTTTTTTTTTCTTTCTTTCTTATATTCAACGTACCATTAGAGACCAATAGATGGCTTTGCGTCCAGGTGTTATTGTGCATGAAACATAAATACACCTTCCACAAGGCGTCGCTAACAGCATCTCATAGGTACCTCTAATTATATTTACCTAGCAACAACATCAGAGACTCTGTAAGGACACAACTTATCCTGACGATACTATTATCACAGGCATTATTTATATAACTCTGCTAACCATGACTATTAAATACTTCAGAATTACTCCTTTTCATTTTTACTTTTCCACCCCCCCCCATGTTTTTCTTTTTAATATATATAAAATTAAAACTTCTAATAATAAAAGATGATTACGACTGATTAGCTTAGGTGTACGTACGTAGGCTTCGTGCAATTTTCTACAAATGTTATGCGTAAACTTCTGAGTAGCCCCCAAATCCCAAAAAATCATCTGCGTTTAGTCAACTCTTGCTCCTAATTTTTTCCCCCGTCCCCATCTAATCATTCGTTCCCTTTTTCTTCACCTTTACCATGGGAAAATCCACAGACACCGTACAATCAAATTTCTCCAATATGCAAAAAACAAATCTGTCGAAGCTATCCAAGTAGAAATATATATATGGATGTGCTTTCTAACATTTGGTATGGCAAGATAGTTATTCACATTCAATTGTTATTGTAGGTAATGTTAACACAGTATATATATATATATATAGCAATCTGCCCAATATATCCGTATATATATATATACATATATATACACACATATATATATATATACATATATATATATACACATATATATATACATACATATATGTATATATGTTGTATACACATTGCATATCATTTTTCTTTTTTTGTTTAGTTTTAATCAAATCTTAAGGCTGATCATGTAAACAACCCTAAAAAATATGTGTATCTTCTATATATGTATTGTGTTCATTTTACGTGGAATTTTTTTCATATTTCTCCCATTCGTGGATCGTGTATCGATATCATATATACATAAATAGAAGTCGTTTAGCAAACTGTACGTTACTTTTTTTCTTGTTTTCTTTTCTCCTACGTCGTCATTTTTTTTTTTTGTTTTGTTCATTTTACCACTTTTCGTTTATACATAGATAAAGTATTGTTCCTATGGTAATCGGTGGTATAATTTTTTCTTTACGAACCTTGTATAATGCGGTTACAAGATCGTTCCCGCGAGAGCGTCGCAAAATTTAGGGAACGATTCTGTAACTTTTCTCTCTCTCTCTCTTTTTTTTTTTTCATATGTATATAACAAATACAATTTACATGGTATGGATATATTGTTAGTCGCTAGCACCACGAACCGATTATTCACACACCCACATACATATATGTACGTATCTGCCATACATAAACATATATATACACACACACACACACACTATATATTTATATAATTATTATATAATATTTTATATATATACATACATACATACATACATATATATATATATAGTATGATATATTATAGTATAACTATATATATAAAATACATACTATATATTATTATATAATATTATTAAAATTATATAAATATATAATATATGTATACACATAAACACATATTATATATACACATATATGTGTGTATGTTGTATATATATATATAATGTGAAGAGATTCACATATGTACACGTATGGTATTTATGCAATGTGTATGTACACATGTATATGCGTGCGTGTATGAATGTATATATTTATATGGTGGACCATAATAAAGCATCCTGAGTAAATATTGTAACCATTACGTGTCTCGTCCTATCATTAATTATTTTTGTTGTTGCTGTTTTTTTTTTGTTTTTTGTTTTTAAACAATGGACAAACGGGATCCATAATCGGTGGCCTAGACGAGAGTCATGCTTGCGACATTGCCCACCCCAGGAGATTACACACGTTGCGTTACAATTAAATGTTTGATTATTCAACGTTATCGTAATCTATATACCCGACCAAATTAACGTTCACCGCAATATAATTCCTCTTCCTCTTATAATTCATCTTCATCTCTTTCCCCTCCCCTCCCCTCACGGAATAAATTACTTTAAATTCACCAGGAACATAGCTTGGTATCGTTTTCTTTCTTATTACCTTTTTCTTCTTCTTCTTTTTTTTTTTTTGTTGTTGTTGTTGTTGTTTCTTTTCGTTTAGAGATATGATATGATATAAGAGCAGGAAGTACTACCGTGTTTGTCGTAGCATGCATTATTTCTTGTTCATGCACTTAAGCACAGAAATCCGCTGCTTTCTTATTTATTTATTATTATTATTTTTTTATTTTAAATCTTCTCCTTTTCGTTAAATCGTGCACACTCGGTTCCTCGACCAAAA
Source organism: Hylaeus anthracinus (assembly GCF_026225885.1). Taxonomy (NCBI): domain Eukaryota; kingdom Metazoa; phylum Arthropoda; class Insecta; order Hymenoptera; family Colletidae; genus Hylaeus; species Hylaeus anthracinus. The sequence continues at coordinate 1,616,335 of NW_026534326.1, read as the reverse complement.
AAACACCCTATCTAACGGTCTCACTTTGAACGAAACCTTAGAAACTCGTCTACGGAATAGGTCTCGAAGTGAACCGTTCGCAGGTGAAAGAACCGGTGTGTTGTGTGTGTATATATATATATATATATATCGTTTTATCATTCTTTCTTTACGCCCATTGCTCGATTCCTGACGTTGTGACAGGACAAAAATACACGAGTACGTCGCTTCGAGAGCACGGATCCGAAAACCAGCGTGTAAACAGTGCTCATTGAAGACTAGAATAATTTGATTTGTAAACATACCTAAAATACTGACGAGTCGAAGATGATGTGACACCGCTTTTGACGGAAAGCTATTGTGTTCTGTGTGTGTGTGTTTTTTTTTTCCCCAAGAAGTTCCTTCACTCTTCTCTCTTCTCTGCTTCTCTCTTCGTCTCCAAAAAAAATCCCCACTGTCTCGAAGAGATCCAATTACATAGTTTCTCGACACGTTCCACTTAACCGGTTCCTCCGTTTTCTTGAGTTCTTTTCTTGTTTTTCAGCTTTAAATTTATATTCTTGGCAGTTTACCAAATGCAACTTGCTAAATCACTATTTATATAGTTTCTTCTTCTTCGTCATCTTTTTTTTTTTTTTTTCTTTCTTAATCATTTTTCCATTTTTTGGTCGGAGACATACGTTTTAAACATACCCTCTCTCATCGTTTAAATGTTTACTTTCATAAAACAGGGACGCATTTGACTTTTTCTTTTTTAAAAAGAAAAAAAAAAAGAAAAAAAAAAGAAACAGAAAGTTTTTTCATTTTTTAAATAACCTTTTTTTTTTGTTTTGTGTTGTTTGTCTTGCTTTTACTATTAAAGCTGCACGCTGCACTTGTTTGTCTATTGCTTCTGTAGGCCCAAATCTCAAAATGAATTCGATGCCGCTGGGCATTTAATCGTCGATTCGTCTTTTTGTCGAGAGTGGAGCGTACACACGCGAGGACGTTTCCACTCACAGGAGATTACTGTGGCATACTTGCTTGGTCTGCTTCCTCGCTTCATGATATGTAAAGAGTGTTGAGTACGAGGACGTGGTGGTTATTTTTAGCCAAAGTCACGATATATCCCTCGGAGGTAATCTTCAAGCCGCAACATCGAGAGACCTGAGAAAGAAAGAAGACTGAAACTATGGAGAATAATTTGTGGTTTCTACAAAGAAATTGGCTAGCAAAGTAAAAGGAGTAAAATTAGAGAAACCTGATTGTGCGTAAGGTGTAGATAGTAAAAAGAGAGTAGTACGTAGTGTAAAAGAACCAGTAACATGACCAAATCAAACAGGATGGTATTAAATTATATTTTGTTTTATATTTCCTGTTTTAGAAGAAAGTGTTACCTCTTAAGAAAGACTCTTGCAAGTGAGATTAATAGTTTTATATTATAATTCGTACAAGAACTTGTTAGACGCTAAGTTTAATATAAAAAGATTTAGACACGAGATATAGACAAAATTATACCATCGAATGCAATATTGTATGCTAGAGAATAACTGTAGTAAAAATAATACACTCTTGCGATACATTGTAACATATTTTTTCAAGAAGATAAGCATACCTTGACATATGGACATTCGAACTCTGATATCAAGGAACCAGCTCTTGAAAAGACAGCCACGTGAAAACGATTGCCGTGCGAATCTCCTATCAATATGTCTCCTGCATCGCTAATATCAATCCCGTTTGGGAAGTTTGTTACATTGTCACAGCCAATGCGACGCAAAAACTTGCCTTCCTCGTTGAAGACCACTACACAGTGTCCCTTGAAGTCGCAGACAAAATATTCTTTACCTGCAACGTAAGGAGTCGCATCTTTATTAGCTTCTGAAAGTTCTCGTACTTTGTCTTTTAAGAAACATCCAAGAATGATTATATATAATTCATCCTTTGGACATCAATGTACCCTCTGAGGGGTCATCATAGGTCTATTCAATTTCTTTGAATATTTCCATTCAATGGCATGGAAAGGCAAACCATAATATGGTATAAAGAGAATGTGCGAACAATTGATGCTTAAAGAACATTTGTACGATGATGTGTACGTAGATACATACTTTGTAAGAAACTTAACCTAAAACTTGAACCTTAACCTAAAAGGGCCTTTCGACATACAAAGTAGCAACAGTTGTACATGTTACCAGATATTAAAGAAATATAACCTATGACTGAAGATTCATATCAGTCAAGAATCATTAGAATAAATTACATGACTCTAAAGCTATTCTACAAACATATTATTGTTTGCACATATGGTTTAGTGTGCGAAGGCTTAAATAGAGTAAAACAACATTAAAGGTCGCTCACCACTAATTGCAATATCACTTGGTTCTCTCATATATTCGCTGCAGTCGAACCACCTCAGAAGATCTCCAGTATCGCTGATCACGAACACTGTTGGCGATACACTATCAACAGCCAAAATATGACCCTCACTAGTGACAGCTAGGCCAGCTACGATATCGATGTAACGAATTGCTATTTTCTTGATGAAGTGACCGTTCTTTGTGAATATCTGCATCCTGGATCGTTCGTTCCCACGGTCACAGACAACAAATTTCCCACTGTTCCTCATCATCGCTACTTTCCTAGGGAACCACAGCTGGCCCTCTTCTTTCCCAGGAACACCAAATTCGAATTTGTAAATACCAGTCTTATTGAATATCTGAAACAAATGGAACGAATTAGAGTTGATACACTGATTATATTATTCATGTTTGAGAGGATGTTTATTGCATCAAAGAAATTATTGAATATCTAAAACAAATAGAGAACAAATATACAATGTGTAGTACAACATAGAGTCCGATGCATTAATTATTTCATTCATGTCTCGAAGGACAGTGTTCATTGAATAAAAAGAGATCGAGTCTCAATTATTTACATATAATTATACCTGAATCCTGTGATTATTCGTGTCGGCGACGATAATGTCTTCCTCAGCACTTAAGCAGAATCCATGAGGCGAGCTGAATTGCCCTTCAGCGGGACCCAACTGGCCAAATTTGCATCTGATATGCATAGGCGTTAATTTGGCATTGTTCGAACGAGGATGAGCGTAGTTTCCAGATCCTGACCCGGTCACGTTGCCAACACTATTCCCCACCACCACGGGCATGTTATGCATGGAATCCACAATTAATTCATCTAAAAAGAACACTGATGTTAGAAGATGAATTCCAAACGAAAACATTAAAATTAAGATGTTAAAATTCCTTCATACAAAAAACACCATATTACATTTCTACAAACTTTAACACACAACAAAACCCTCGTTATTTATACTTTCGTATCGTTTACAATCGTTACTACTCCTTCAGAAATATTGGAATCGAAACGATGGACAATGATCGAACCGTTACTAGACAGAGATTCGAATTTTCAATCGAAGATTATGGTTTCGTCAAACAGCGATGGTTCGAACGGAATGCATGCCCGAAAAGTGTGAAGAAGAAAACACGTTTGAAATTTCAAATGTTTATTTCTTTCGTATTTCGATGGGATAGACAAACTACTACATATTGAACAAAAATGTTAAAAAAAAAAAAAAAATAAATAAATAAATAAATAAATAAATAAAATAAAAGAATAAGGACGAACTTAGTAAGTAAAACGTGGAGGCCACACAGAGACTTTACGAGATCGGTATTTCAATTCCTCGAGTACATTGAGGCTGAGGATCGACCGCGACACCGATAGAAAGTCCCGTCTCACTCTTTACGGGAGATGTAGACACGAGAAAAGAGACCGGGGTCCAGAGGACCCCAACGGGACATTCTAGGGTTAAGCGTATTCTTGGAATCTTTAAAGAGTATCTCACCGGCACCCTGCGAAAGTATGGGCGAAGTAGAAGAGGATAACGACTGAAAGCCTCCGTTCAAAAGACTGTTGGCAGCTAGACTTAAACTTGGGGTATCCACGATAGCTGGGGAGGGACCTCTGCCCAGTACTAAACCGCTGCCACCATTGATCGTTGTGTTTCCAAGATCTGCAAACACAAGGGACCGTAAGCTTTGATCTTACTTTGTACAGTATTAACAGCGAAAGAAATATCTCTCACCTTGATTGCCAAGCGTGTTCCCCAACTTTGCAAGGGCCTGCAGATTATTGATCGCATGGTTGGTGGAGTTAAGATCACCAGCGAACAAGTCTGCCAGAGTGAAAGGGGAGGTCGGGCTTGGATTTGAGCTAGGCCCAACCACGTTTGTGTTTCCAACCATCTCAACCTTCTCCGCTAAACTAGCTAGTTGTTGAAGATTGTACTCTTGGATGCTGGTGAGACCATGGATAGAACCTGGAGGAAGGGATACAGGTGGTGGGGGTGGTTGGATGGTCTGGGGACTGGACGTTGGGGGTATAACGAAGGAAGGTTCACCTTCGAAAGAGGATTGCATCGACGCAGGAAGAGATATGGGAGACCTTGTGCTAATGGAACGTGGACAGCCCATCGAGGTATGAACAATTTGCTGGTTCGTTGAGACTCCTGGTACGGTCGAGATCGTTTCAGGAGCAGGTTTTGTCGCCGGCGTGCTTTCGGTGTGAAATTTCCCAAATACTTCCTGTGCATCATCGATCGTATTAATTTTCCTGACGATTCGAGTCTTTCTCGAATGCAGCGAGTCCTCAGGTTACACATTTACACGTTAAGTAGCTTTTTTATGCAATCGTGTGGTTCCACGTAATTCAATTACTTTTCAAAGTTAAGATTGTTTGTACAAGATTGAGGAACGAGTCGATAGTGCAAGCTGAGGACTCGAATTATGTACACGTAGTTTGGAGAATCCCGTGCCTACCTTTACAGTTTTCTCAAACTGATTATAGTCGGTCTGAAATTCAATGGAAAAAGAAACATTTGGCTTCGGTGTGTTTTTAATTAAATTCATTAATTGCGTTCCTACGATGCGACGAAGCGCTAGAATCTCCACAGCGTCGCCGTGCTCCAAGAGCCTCGAAGTGAAACGACAAGCATCCTCTATCTTCTCCACAGTTTTCTCAACACTGCGCAACAAATGGTTACGATTCATTCAAGTCTGTCGAAAACATTTCATTCATCGAATAATTCTACCAACCTATGAAACGTATCCATTATTTCCAGTTCTCTGTCCGAATGCAATTTCTCAAGCTCCACCAAAGCGCTATCGCGACACTTTTCCAAGACAGCTTTGTAACTTTGAAACGTCTCTATGATCAGATCCTTGGCTTGATCGTGCTGCGCTTGCAATTCGCTAAGAGCATTCTCCAATTGGGCAGACACCTGGTCGCAGTCCGCGATTCTTGCTTTGCTTTCGTTTACTAGTTTTATCAATTCTTCCTTCTGACGTGGCTCTGCATCTACCAATCGTTCGTACTGGTGGTCCGGAGCTTTGTGTTCGACCAGCAGACACTCGTTGCATATGGGTTCCTAAAGCATGGTTCGTAATGATCAATATTGGGAGTAAATAATCCTTGGATAATTAAACGTATTTAATTCAGAGTTTTATAATCCATACTTTGTATGGTCCCAGATATTACAAGATTACAGTTCTTCGTATTGTAGTACTGGATTGTGCGTTATCAAATTTGTAACACTTTACCGACTGGTAGTTAATCGATAGGTTATATTTTAAAACAACCAAAGCTTTATCTATCGAGTTTCCATGTAGTATAAATATTAAAAAAAACACGACTCTAACAGATAAGATAAAGATTAAGTAATACCAATATCGTTGAAATTATGATGTTCGGTACCAGTCGTTAGAGGGTTAATGATATAATTTTTCCAATTACCTGGCACGTGTAGCAGTAGAACTTCATGTTCTCAGCAGGATGACACTCGCAAAAAATAGGTTTGTGTATCGGTATAGCTTCGTTGGATTTCTTAATGTCCTCGAAGGCCACCACCTTGTGGCTCTCGAAGCAGCGCATGAATTGGTGCGCGCAGTTGCAGCTGGGGCACAAGAAGTTGGCACAGTCCGAACAGCGTGCGACCGCGCTCTCTTTGGCTTTACACGAGGTACAGAGTACAGCCATGCTCTCGATCGCGGACATGTCGAGTATATTAGTCAGAACGTAATCGCACGTGAGCGACGCGGCACCCTTAGAACTAATGGAAGTTTCTTGTTCGCAGAGGGGACAGACCAGTACAGAGCTGACCTTGGGATCGCCAGCCTCGTCCATTAAGAGCTTGTCGAGGCAGGCCTCGCAGAACACGTGAAGACAGGAAAGTACCCGCGGCGAGCACAGCTTGCCCACGCAGATGGCGCATTCTTGGTCACCGGTCTCGCTGTTACCACAGTTAATCTCCTCTAGGGCGTCTCCGGTATTGGAGCTTTCGTTGCAGCTGCTAACAGGGTTAATGTTTCGTTCGCCGAAGACATCTCCGTTCTCCACCTCTTCGCTCTGAGCGATACCAGTTCCAGCTGGGACCGACGCTGTCCCCGAAGGAACAGCCACCATGGACGATGCCATCGTACGGTTCGCCTCTTGTCTTGCTTTCCTACGGTGCTCCTGTTCCCCTCTGGCGATAACCTGAGTAAGTCTTGAACCTCGTCGTCTCGTGCTCTACCAAACAACCTGAACACCTGCAAAAGAGAGAAAACAAAGAAAATAACACCAAGACCCTCTCAGATCAGGAAACACAAGGGAGACGTTGGAGACTGTTTGAGACATCGTCGCATCGATCGCGACCACGAAAACAAAACACAGTGTCACGGTTCGCTTCAGGGAGGAAACTGAGATCGCATACGGGACCGAGCAACGGCCGTTCCGAGGCTGGGGAGAAATCGTTGGAAAAGATCGAACGAGACACGCGACCAATTTTTTTTTTCTCGCCTTTCATCGCGTTTTTTCAGATTTTCGTTAGGTCTCCGGAAAAAAACGAAAATTTTCTACCTAGCGTGTCGCGACGCGCTGCTCTCGTCCCACGTAAGCTCTTTATTTACATTATGCGTTAGTTTTTCGCTGGACGCAATGCTTACCACTCTGGAGGGGGTGTGTGAGAGGGGCGGGGTGGGGGGTTGGTTTAGTCAAGGGGGGGCGGGCTCGTATTAAATTTTCGTTTTGAACACTATCAACGTCTCGGCTCGCGTATCCGTATCACTAGCGAACATTATTATCGATCACACGACTATCACCGACGCGTTCGCGATTGTACACGGCGATTGTTTCGATTTCAATTGTTATCGACGCCTCGACCGCGAGTATCACGGGCTTTTTCATATGTAGAGCGGAGGAATAAATCATTCGAATCGAGAAGAGTTGACCCCAATGCAGGAGCCCTGCACAAACAATTAATGCGATGATTCGTATGGTTATAGACCGCGGACAGGCATCGCAGAACGCGACAATTACGTCTTTGATGACCCTCGAACGCCACCTGGCGACATCAGCGGAAACCGGCCAACGATATCGATGGGAATAAGTGGACCAAGATGTCTAACTATTTGCTCGAATTAACGGTTCTTGTTTGTTGGATGAATTAGATTGGAAAGTACTCGAATGCTCCTGTCGAAATGATACGGTATCTTTGGTGTAGCTTTGTAATGATGGCAGCCATCTTGTCAGCCTTTAGGTCGCGCATGCGCCATCTGGCGGCGCTAGTAACTTTCTAGTAACTTTCTTAGGGAGTTGGATCTCTATATACTGTCTTTATAATATATATGATAATACCATTGAGCTCTATCCTAGGATAGATAGGATTTAGGATAAAACTCAATGAACTGCACTGTCTGTCTTCGTTTTCTATATGAATATAATATTCCAACATAACGCAATACAGTCGGTATGTATTTGCAACATATCAAGGCGCCACTACAATGTTCCGTACACTGTTTACACTTAGTCAACTTCTCTCTCATGAAAATAAACTCTAAAGAATTGTAACTACACTCTCTGTCTTCGTTTTCTATACGAATACAGGGTGTCCCAAAAATGTTGTAACACCTTGAAAGGGGTGGTTCAGGAGGTGATTTGAAACAACTTTTTCCTTAGGGAAAATGTTGTCCGAGGCTTCGTTGAGGAGATATTAACAGAAAACACTGACCAATCAGCGGGCGCTCCATTGGCATACTCGCGCTCTGATTGGTCGGGAAGTGCGGCCGCCTCGCGCTCTGATTGGTTAGTGGTTTTCGTTAATATCTCCTTAACAAAGCCTCGTACAACATTTTCGCTAAGGAAAAAGTTGTTTCAAATCATCTCCTGAACCACCCCTTTCAACGACTTCCAACATTTTTCGAACACCCTGCATAATATTCCAACATAATGCAATACAGTCGGTATGTATTTTCTCCCTCATTAAAATAAACCCTAAAAAATGTAACTACACTCTCTGTCTTCGTTTTCTGCATGAATATAATATTCCAACATAATGCAATCAGTATATATTTGCAACATATCAAGGCGCTACTACAACGTTCCGTACACCGTTTTTTAATCAACTTCTCCCTCATGAAAATGAACCGTAAAAAATGTAACCATAGCGATTGGGAGCCACCGTGACTGAGTTTTGCAGGGTGCGATGCTCAAGGGAAACTGTATGTCACATGCATATCCCCACGTCAGAGACACGAGCGAAAAAATTCGTTTGTGTTCGAGCAATTTCTCGTTGACTCGAGGGAGCCCAGTCGATACGTCGGTCAACGTCGATCGACGTGAAAAACAATTTTAGAGAGTCTCTCCTTGCTAAGTTAGTGTTTTGATTCGTCTATCGGCCGTGGCCCGCAGGATTCTCCTCGATAATTCAATTACTTTCATTAACCGGATCGCTCTATTTTACTATCGCTCGTCCCGTTTCCGGCACCGCCGCTACATTTTGGAGCGCACCACCACGCTGAATCTCGCTTACGTGTAATTTAATTACTGTTATTACTTAATCGAATAAATAACCCACCGCTTGGTCGAGTTCGAGGCGTGACTTTTCCGCCGTTACATATTTACGCAGGAATCGATGATCCGCGACTGAACTTCCACGAATTCGGTAAGAACATCTCCTCCTCGCGTTCAGCGCCCTGTTCATTAATTAATTCTGATTTTTAATAAATTAATCGATAAAGGAGCAACTATTCTGTTCCTATCATCCTGTCTTTGAACAAACATTTTCTGCTTACAAAGTACAAGCTATCAAAATACATCATTTTTTGGTTCTGTAATTAATGTTTCAGTATTATATTTGATAAAAAATTTCCTGCGCTCTTTGCTTTCAGGAATATGAGATGGCCAGAATTGTAGCGAACGTAATCGTCTATTTATGTTTACTCTGTAACATTATCACCGCCGACGAAAGTAACGATAACGTACAGGATGTAGCATCCAAGACGGTATACAAGACTCCAGAGGTGTCTGGATACGCTTATTTAGTAGAAACGTTCGACGATGAGGAGAAGTTTAAGGACACGTGGATATTGTCAGAGGCTAAGAAAGATTCCACGGACGAGGACATAGCTAAATACGATGGTCTGCTTCTGGTTACTTTCATAGAGTATTGAAATGCAATAGAGTTACGATATGATACTATTTTTGTAGGGATCTGGTCCGTGGAGGAACCCAAGAAGCACGCGCAGGAGGGCGATCTAGGATTAGTGCTCAAGAGCAAAGCCAGACACGCCGCGATATCTGCTCTATTGTCCAAACCATTCCACTTTAAAGATAATCCCTTAATTGTACAGTACGAAGTGAACTTCCAAGAAGGTCAGGAATGCGGCGGGGCGTATTTGAAACTGCTCACCTTGGACCCGGAGCATGAAGACTTGAACAAGTTCCACGACAAGACTCCCTATACCATAATGTTCGGGCCCGACAAGTGTGGGAACGATCACAAGGTACACAGCGAGACTCGTAAACATCCAATCCTCGCGCAACTATTCCATAAATTATTTTCTACTTGTTTCTTATTTAGCTACATTTTATCTTTCGGCACAAAAATCCTCTGAACGGCTCCATAGAGGAAAAACATTGCAAGAAGCCGAGGGAACGTTTGGAAGACTTTTTCAAGGACAAGCAGCCTCATCTTTACACTTTGATCATTCGTCCTGATAACAGTTTCGAGATCAAAGTGGATAACAAGGTTGTCAACTCTGGCTCGCTGCTGGACGACTTCACTCCACCGGTTAATCCACCCTTGGAGATAGAAGATCCATCGGATGTTCAACCGGAAGACTGGGACGACAAGGAAAAAATTCCTGACCTGTCAGCTGTCAAGCCAGATGACTGGGACGAAGACGCGCCTGCTCAAATCGTAGACGAAGACGATATCATGCCCGAAGGATGGCTCGAAGACGAACCACCCATGATTCCTAATCCTGATTCCGTCAAACCGGAAGACTGGGATGTCGAAATGGATGGGGAATGGGAACCTCCTGAGATTCCCAATCCAAAGTGCGCAGATGTACCAGGATGTGGACCGTATAAGCAGAAGATGAAGAAGAACCCGAGGTACAAGGGCAAATGGTCGCCACCCTTGATCAATAACCCCAATTACAAAGGGAAATGGAAGCCTAAGCTCATACACAATCCTAATTACTTTAACGATGAGAATCCATTCCAGATGATGTCTATCGTAAGTGTCTTGGGCATTGTTATTGTTATTGGATCGATTCAATTGTTATACGTTAAATATTTTCACATGTTACAGTTTGCTGTTGGTTTTGAACTGTGGTCCATGTCCACCGACATATTATTCGACAATATCCTTGTCACTGACAACGAGGATGTAGCCAGAAAGTGGGCAGACGATACTTTCGAAGTACGTCGTGCTAGAATCGCAGAGGAAAGCGTAAGTAACTTTGTTTCAACCTCGATTAATTCTTTCTGATCCTATGTCGAACAAGAGTTGATAAGAATATACTGAAAGTCTGGACCGTAGAAGGTTTACGATAGCTTTTTTCAATGATTAAACCTAATTCGACAATAATTCTGATGATGAGAGACTTGTTTAGGAAATGTGATACATGTGCACTATGACTCTCAGGTAACCTTGTGGGGTCGCATATTGAAAGCTACGAATTATAAACCAGGCTGGTGGGCGCTGTATTTCTTGTACTGCGCGATACCAGTTGTGTTGTATATTTGGTACCTAGTGAAACGGTTTCGTGAGGTATATCTGGTTATTCAAACGTACATATTGCTTTTTATAGTACTGGTACATACGCAGTAATACCACAGCTGAGTATTCTATAGCTGCTGTTGTACATATTATATTAGTACCGTATTCTAATTGTATAAATCCTATTTCTTCTTTGTAGATCATTTAACTCTACAGCGATGTAGCATTCGGACACTTTACTTTCGCAACTTTCGCTTCATTGCTTTATAACTTTGCCTATAATAAAAGATGAAACAATTGAGATATTACATCAAAACGTCTAGTTAATTGAATACGTAAACTCTATAGTTTCGTTAACTAGAATCAATGTTATGATGCAATATATGTATATGTCAGTTGCTTTATCTTTCATCGTAGGAAAAGTTATAAAGCGACAAAGTAAAGTGTCTGAATGTTAAAGTTACTAGCTGTACGTACACATTTGCCAGATATATTACGAAGTAGTAATTCTATTATCGTATGAAGTTTGATACATCTGGAAATTGTGCTTCGTAAATAGTACAAATGCAAAATTGATTATACTTGTAATTACTAGTAATTTTCTAATTATTTCACATAGTGGAGTGTATGGCGCCAGATTGGTACGTTTACTGCAGAACATCCTTGGATGTGGGCTGTGTATATAATAGCTGCTGGTTTCCCCATACTGCTAGTAATATATTGTTGCTGCTTTGCTTCTCAGGTATAACAAAAATCACCTACATCAACTATGAAAGTATTTCTTTCAGTTCATATATTAAGTCGTACCTCAAATGTGGATAACAATTGGTCATACGGGTTAATAAAAGTTGAGAGACATTGAATATTCAATGAATCTCAACTTGCACTGCTCTATACAATTAATTATTACCCACTAAGTTATAATGAAAATAGCTCAATAATAGAATTGTGCCCATACAAAATCAAGTGCTTACATTATGCTTATTTTTTGTGTATAAATTCCACCAAGTATTTAGATGTAAGCAATAATTGTCCATAGTATAGTAACTGTGCAAATGTAAAACCGATTGACGTAGGAAAAATACGACTTAAAGGATGAAGATAAGCAGCCCTTAGAGGTAAACGAGGAAACAACGCCTCGTCAACAAGAAGAGAACGAAAATGAAAGCGAAACTAAGCCAGATAGCACCAAAGCGGATGAAGAAACTGAGAAGGTGAACGAACCAGAGACAGCGAATGAAACTGAAGAGTTAATAGAAAGCGAAGAGAATGTTAGTGAATATATATCTTGGCAAGCTAATCGAAATAATGTAATTTTGGTGGTTTTAATGGTTGATGTTCTTTCCAGGACAAGCCAGCGATGGGTGGCGATGGACCACGACGAAGAAAACCAAATAAAGAATAGAGTTAATTGAAATTTAAACAAAAAAAGGAATTCATATTAATTAAAATATTTATGCAAAACTTTCACATTCCACGTTACACTTGGTCATTGTGTACGTTAGGGTTTTCAGTGTCCAATACATGCAATACGATCACTAGGAACCAGTTCTTTACCTAAAACTTCTATATTACTCGGTTCGAGCATTAAACTTTTCATTATGTCATACTTTGAGGCGAATGATTTTCACGTTAAGCATGTTTCACGTATGAATGATAATACTTAAAAAAAAAAGAAAAAAAAAAAACAACTATTTGTAACGAATGATGTTCGGTGTAACTATTTATGCCTTAATAATATGTAACGTAGCGATATGTAATTTTTGTTATTGTATGGTGAAAGTGAATAAGAAAAATTTATTCACGGTTTACGTATAAGAATCATGCGTTTAGATGTTCGTGGATGTCGCGTTGTCTGCTATTTTAACACGGATCGTGCGCGAAAATTACAATATTCAGTTCTCGGTTTCGCAGACGTTTATATTATTCGATGTAACGAACTTTCTTAAACAATATGTTTTATTTCTCTGCCATTACGTTAATAAAGTGTACAATGTGAATGAATTACTTTTATGTATAGCATGATGTTGTATTATTTATAACTGTTAAGTTTGAAATTGTTTGAGTGTAATTAAAAGAATACATTATGAAACTCTTCGATTATTTTCTACGATGAATTCTGGTTTGTTTTATTAACGATCAGATGGAAAATTAGAACACACTAATCTAGAATCATGAAGTATATATACAATTAGGTGTCATTTTGGAACAATATTTTTTTTTTGTTCAAGTGCTGATTGAAAAATTTATAGTAGATAATAAAACAAAAATTTGTTATCTCAATTACGGTCTTGGCTCATCGAAGAATTCGTTAAATATTGATCTTTCGAAAATTATACAAGGAAGCTTTTTTGTAGAAGATGAAATTATCTACGAAAAACGTCCTATACAAAGTTTGTATATAATCGATCTCTTTGGAGATATTCGGCGATTTGTGTCGAGCCAAATCTGTATACGAGATACAAATTCCTATCTTGCACGAAAATTTTCGTTTTATCATCTAGTATGAATTTTTCAATCAATGCTTTGAAAAATAAAAGTATTGCTCTAAAACGATACACTCTAATAAATATAAATACATATATCTAATTTATGGAGCTTTATTTTGCGATACTCATTATTTTCTAAATCCTCAGAATGAAACATTAAACTTTATCGTTCCTACATCTTATGATACAATATAAAATAAAAACAGTCTTATTTAAAACGTATCGTGCATCCTTACAAGAATAACTATTATAATACAATTTTATACTAGCGGTTTAAACGAAATTGTATTCCTCCTTCTTAATACTTTCTTCGTTTAAGGGTTTATCATGCTTTGGTTTAAGTACATTAAAAAAAGAAAAAAGAAAGTGTAAATACGTAATCTCTTATCCTACGTTTTCATTGCGGTGAATAATTATTTGTTAAAAATCTATTTTTCTTTCTTTTCCATTGCAGTTAATTTGAACAATACTAACTTACATCGTAAGTACAGATCACGAAGTTATTTACAGGAAGTTAGGGACTAGTAGTCGAAATACTGGAATTCTGAGTGCACGACTTACAAGTAGGCACAGCGCGTTGCGAGAGGTGACCACTGAGAACTGTGTGGTTACCCATGCACCACGTGCACAGCACGTCTCCACACGACCAGCAGTGATGCTGAAAAATTGATTTTCAATTCAATTGTAACATCTGCTTACGAAATTCGTATCGCGGTTAAATGAAACAATTACAAGTAGATACTATAATCAAATTGGAAATTTGTAAGCAGGTATATATAATTACCTGTCGGTTGAATGCGTCGAACGTAGTAGAACATGTACATTCTTCCATATTGCGCGTCGACTTCCAATCCAAAGCAACCGTCTTCAATTCGTTCTCCAACTGATGCACGTTCACTTTGTTCTTAATGTTCTCTTCGTGATTAGTTGCGTTTTCTATTATCGTTTCAGACAGCGGATCTTTGGTGAACTTGTTGTCGTACTTGTGCTTACCTTGCACCCCTTTCTTCTGTGCGTTATTCATCGCTGAACCCAGTGAAGCAACTCTCTGTGGAGTTGTAAATAAGAAAAATCAACTACGAGTTAGAAATCTGATCAGTGAAAGGTATCGAAGAACAAGTGTACCTTTACAAGAAGCTTAACGTGGTCTTCCAGGCAACTGGTGTGATCATGCATCACCAAAAGGAAATCTTCGTACGTCTCTCTGGGATGAATGCCATTCTCGAATCTGAAGTACATTCCCCGCCATAAGCTGGAAAATTATTCTTAAGTCTCTGCGTGTTATTCTTTACAACGATGAAAACAAATTTATGTATTACATGATGCTCTGCGGTGCCAGTTTGGGTTGGAGAACACTGCTGGACTCATCGTTGAAGCGATTGCACTTGTAGAGAGGATTTATGTATTCGTGCATGTTGTTCGCCATGTATCCCCACAAGGAGTAAGTTCTCTCTGACACTCTGCGAGTAATTGGTAGCAGTAAGGTAGTTATCCAAAGTAAACACAGGAAAATAGTAGAGGGAGACTAGTACCTGAGGATTTGCCTTTCCCTTTCGGAGTTTCCTATAAAAGTACCATGTTCACAGCTGTGCACATGGTCATGAAGGGTTAATAAAAAGAGTTCGTTGAACTGAAATTTGTGTGGATACTGTTGCAGCAGCTGGTACGTTGCATCGATGAACTGTGTGAAGATCGGAGCCAGTTCTTTGCTGTCACAGCTGATGTGACCACACCGGTCATTGAACTTGTGTCCGAAGGAGAGCCAGTCTTTTTCTATTAAAGCCTAAAACAATTATTTATAGATAATTTGCATGCAGAGTTTGTGATAATAATTAAATTCTCACTTGAAACCCTTGGATAGTCCTGTAAAATGGGTCCAACAACATAGCACTCAACGAACACACTTGAGCAGTGCGGTCCCAGCCATCGCTGCAGTGCACCACTACACTGACTCCATTAGAAACTGCTCGAGCAATGAACCAAGCAGTTTCTAAAATAGATCTTATGTGTTTGAGCCATCCGCTGCTCTCCAAGCCACTTAGGAATGCGCTCATCGAATTCGTCCTTTGCACTGAAATTAATTAATACGTTTAATACAGACTGTTGTAAATACCAAATAGATAACACTCGGATAATAACTCACGTTCTATGAGCTTGTTCAAGCTAGCTCTCATCACGTGTATGTTCTCTATGCCAAAGAAATGAAACTTTATATTGTCGTAGAAGTTCTCGTTCTCGTATCCCTTCCCTGCAGCTTTGTTGGCGAACGCGTTGATCTAACTCGACAAAGATAAACATTGATATAACATTGATTTTTACGTTACACGTTGAATCACAGGAGCGATTACAATTACAGAAATGCCTTGGTTCGTGATTGTAAACTTACGCGCGGTCGTGTATCTACAACGTACATATATTTGGAATTTGGGTTCGCGCACAGAATATTGTACATCATTTGCTCGTCTTCTGGACACCTCGCGCTGAATCCTGATAACGGCTGACTGCAACGACAAATGGCAGCCTGTAAAATATTTCAAGCGTGAACTTTAAGTGTAGACTTCTGTGTTTGAAAGCTTTCTTATTCGACACGGAAACCTTGTTAGAATGCAGATACGTTAAGACTGGCAGTCTTCCTCTGCTCCTGAACTTTGCGCTGCCTACCAAGGTGCTATTGGCACACGAACTGGGTACGTACAAGTATTTTGGGTAGGTATCGCAGACCTGGAAGGTGGTGTAATGGTATAAATTTGGTATCTGAAGTGGATATCTGAAGCACGTACCTCGTAATTTGTGTTTAAATACGTCAGAGACCATTCTTCGTTCGGAACACCTTGTCTTTGGAACTCGCTTTGTACGTTGAAAAAATTCCATCCTGCCTGCTGCGGCAGAGTGTCTTTGTTGGCTTGGTAGTGAAAACAGTAGAGGTCCTCTATGCTTACTGAAAAGAAGGAAATTAACGTGAGTGTATGGTTCTTTAATTTCGTTTGGAATATAAGGTTTCTCTGTTTCGTTTACCTGGGCAAGATAATTTAGATAAGGTTTGGTATATGTCATGGCAATCTCGTTCCTTTGGAATGATGAACGTTACGTTAAAGAAATGTTTACACTTGATAGACAGCGGCGAGCCTGTTGTGGATAAAGGTTGCTTCTCGATGTTCGAGATATGATTGTATAGAACCTGGAATATTAAATATAAGAGATGTTAAGATAGAAGAAAGGTAAGCATGAAGTAGCATCAATTTAATTTGGTAATTTGTGGTCGTGGTTGAAAAGGTCGAAGTAGATTTCCTACTCTTACCCAAATTTTTTTCTTTCCACTCCACTCGGTGAATATCAGGTGTGTGACAGTCAGATAGAGACTTCCAACGGAGTGGTTGTTGCTGTACCTGTCAAGAATCCTCACATTTTCCACCTGAAACCACAACGATAACAGCTGTTACAAACAAAAACAAAAAATATTCCTGGGTCGTTTCGAACCTCGGATATGAACGTTATCGTTAAATACACACACGAAACGCTGGATCGATTTCAAATTGGCTATTCTGGGAAAATACTCGTTCGATACTTTTCTTAATTGACGTTAAAAACAGGCGATAAGGAAGAGAGAACGTTCTGACAGATATCGAGAATTTACATTGCAGGATTAATTCGAAAGATATTCGTGATAAGTGGAGAAAACGTTCGTGGAAGTACCTTTGGAATCTTTATTTGATCCATTTTGTTTTCCCACTTGTTTTCCATTTCGTTGGATGTTGTTTACACTCGGGGTATCATCATCTGACAGATTGTGAAATTGGGTACCATTGGGAGCGTACATAAAGGTCACCGCTCAGTAGACCGCTCAGTGAGCGGGGTCGGCGGTGGCGCCATCTTGCGACGCGGCGCCCAAGCTTGTAGAGAGAATAGTTCCGACTTCTGCCGCTAGATGGCGCCACCAATAATTTCTTTGTGGCGACTTCTACTTCAACGAGAGTAAAAGAAAGGCGCGTAGCTTTTCGGTAAAAGCATTTTCCACCGGAAGGCAGGAAAAATACAGGAAACGCCAAGCGCCACCTTTTTCCCAACATTTTCTTCTTCCGAGAAGCGAAAGAGAAAGTCAGTTGGCGGATAGCGGCAAGATAGCGCTTGCCAAAGAAACATCAGAGATAGTTAAACAGAATAAGTCGTTCTTCTTGCAAAAGTCCTAAAAGAAGTGTAAATAGTTTTTCTGTATATAAACATATAGTTATTTCTGTAAATAATAAAAATAGTATAGTCGTGTGAAAGCAGTGTACATAATATATACATATATCCTTTCGCGCCTTCTAAATACGCTCCTGCTTAAACGTCGGTAAAACAGAATTTGATAAAATCAATTAAAACAGCCACATATTTATGGCTACTTGGTTTCGTCAATGGTTATTAACTAACTCCGAAGGTTTAACAGAACAAACCAATTTATTATTCTTCAATTTATTATTTACTATTCTATATTTTATTTCCTTCGATGGGAGACAGAGGGCGTCGTCAGTAATGTAGGACTCTGTTCCGCCACATATTTTTTTATTCTTCTTGAAGCATAATTAATTCAATTCTTTGCTTTCTAACACCACAATATATTATTTCGATACATTATTTAACCATTCATTAACTTTTGCACATGTAGTTGCACAAAGTGTTCCTTAAACGCAGCTTCAATTTATATGAAATAATAAAATAATAAGACCATTCGTTATTATTATGCCAAAATTATTATTTTTATGAATATTTCCATATTACTAACGCGCATGCGCGAGCGGCAATCGCAGCCTGAATTCGCGTTGTGAGCTTGGCTACTCTATTCTAATTACTAATTTCCACGCATTTCTGCATTTCTACGCTATTTCGCGATAAAATTGCCATTCGAAAATGATGTCCACATCCCTTTCCCATGATTTCCCTTAAACCGTCACATTTCCTTAACATAACCTACCAACAGAGTAATTTTTGAGCAATTTTGCCCAAGTACTGTAGTAACAACAATAACAACAATAACAACAATGTTACTCATTATAAGACCCATAACCTCTACACTCTACTACTCTACTACAATTCTACAATAATTCCACTTCTTCTTGGACCCATAATTATATCTAATTACAGATATAAAGATACATATCTCTAACAAAAGATATGTCTTTAATTTCCCAAATAGTGTCCCATTTTTTAATTAAGAATTGATTAATAAAAATGTTGCACTCAATGGGAGAACCATCTCCGCAAGATATATTGTCAGAAGTGAGGAAGTTCATTTCTGGAGCGGTCAGACCAACCCATGGCACGAGCACCCTTGACGTGACTCGTACCGCCTTGTCTCTCCTGAGGAGTGTACCTGCAGCTAGAGATGCTGTACTCGAATACTTCTGTAACGTGTTCTTCGTTGCTGTCACCAAACATGTTCGCCAAATCGAAGTAAGTTCATTAACAAACCTCCTACAACAACTTCTCTTATAATTCGTAAACTAAATTTTCACAGACAAATCAAAATATGGCAATCAGCGAAGAGACCATCATAGCAGAGATTCACGCTGTTTTGAGCAGTTTCATTAATGGAAATCCAGAGGCATGGGCACCGATCATTTCTGCATGGTCACTGGAATTACTGGGTATATAATTATTCAAGCATTTCGAATTGGTTTTATTCGGTATTTAAAGTATCTATCGCCAAAAATTCATTACAGAAAAGTACAAAAGTGTTGTGTCTTAGGTAAATTGTCCTCCGACTATGCAAAGCGTGGTAACTTGCCTGGCAATGCCGGAATCAACGATTTTCTCCAACAATGGATGTCGTGTCGAGCCACTCGGACGTTGATCGACATCACCGCTCAATGTCTTCAGTGTCTCATGCATTCCGACACGGAATCTTGTATCAAGGCGTTGCTGGACACCAGCGTGTTACACAGTCCTCACTTTGACTGGGTGGTTGCCCACGTTGGAAGCTGTTTCCCAAATACGGTCATCACCAGAGTGTTGTCTTGCGGTCTAAAAGACTTCTGCAGCATGGGTTACGAACACAACGTCAAGAATCCTAAATTGAATTCAGTTGTTGGAATCCTGGGACACCTAGCCAGCAGTCACTTTCAGGACATCAGTACTGCCTTATTAGACTTATTCAAAGTAAACTGGAATCTTGCGATACTATATTTATAGTATATTAATAAAAATTGTTTAAAAGTCGTTTAATAATATTTTCAGTGGAGTTTGAATGAAGACATGACGGTCGACGAAGACACAAAGAAACAGAAATTAGCTACGGTTCCATTTCTTCTAAATCTAGCATCCCTCTCTCAGACTCTTCTAAAAGCAATAACCAGCGATGTGTTGCAAACCTGTACGTAAATGTATCGTCATGCTATTGTATTCCATTCTAACAAGTTATTTCATTTCTTCTCCTGTTCTTCGTTCCAGTGAAACCAGATATAATTCCACAATTGGCCCTGTTTGCGGCAGACTGGTGCAAGTACTTCGACAACCAGCCAGAAGCTCTGATAGACTTGACTGTGCATCTGATCTTAGGCTGCGAGCAAGGTGCATCGCAGATAATAAATATCTTATTGGACACTGCTTTAAACACCAGCAACGTTGGCTACCACAGTGTCAACGCAGCCCAAAGTGTAAAGAGTGTGTGCAGCGAAATACTGGAGCTAGTGTTGGAAGAAATCGATCTTCTTCTAAGAACACATGGGCCACAATCTGCGAATATCGCTTTACTGACCTCCATCAAACAAGAACTGCCTGTCGTGTTGCCTCTGCTTCTCAACCAGAATCCTCTACGCGTCCAAACTGCTGTCAGATTGCTGTGCTTCCTCGGTAGCCAAAGCGCCAACCTATTGATATCCGCAGCCTCATATATGTTGATCAAAGCAGCAACCACTTTCCATCTTGCTGCTCTGATAAGACTCGTTTCGAACAATGTCGTAGTCTTCCCTGCGAATAAGGTCGAAGCAGAGAATATGTTAGCGAGTCATGGCTACTTTGCTCAAGTAGTGGAACAAGCACTCAGGGAGATAAATTATAAGAACGTTATGGAGAAGCAAGAGAGAAGACAATTTTTTCAGAACCTTACGATACTGTTGCAGTAAGTACATTGAGAGATTTAGCTGTACGGTTGCATACTTGAGGAAATGATAACACCAAGTCTCTTTCAGGTGGGAGAAATCGAACAAAGCAATCATCTTTCGATCGAAGATGATCACGCATGCTATCAAATCCAATTTACATCAGATGTCCTCGTTGTTAACAAAGACAAGGGACTTTGAGCTAGCTAATGACATCGCAAAGATGTTGGACTTGTTCAGCACATCGGAGAAGGACAACTTTCTACCAAATGTGGAGCTCGCTCTCAAGTTAACCAGAGCTGTGATCCAGTACTTCTTTTTATGCATAGCGGAGGATGATGTTACAAAGAAGCAACAGAGCGTCAAGATAGTTTGCCACTTGCTGAAGGATTTGACCTGTTATTCTCCATGCGCTCGTGCATTGGCGTTAAGAGAGATTTTGACGTACAGTATCAACGACGATCCCGCCAAATATTTTGGAGCCAAAGAGAAGTTCGAACCGAAATTCGAAGAGATGTTGCTCTTACACCAGAATCACAAACAGGTCACGAGCACGATGTTAGCTCAAAAGCATTCCTCTGTATTCCACGCTGGTGTAATTGGCCATGGCCCGCGGAAACCACCGCCGGAAAACACGGTTGACAAAGAGACCATCGCTCTAAATAAAATTCTACTGATGGACGTCATAAAGGTAACAGTCCTAAAAGTAACAACCCTCTTCGCAGTTCAGTAAACATTTAAATATTGCAGGCTTGCTGCAGCAACAAGGAATCGGAACGATATCCAGTGAACCTTGATGCCTTGACGATAGTCAGTTTACTGTTGGTTGAGATCATTTCACCCGATGTCATGTACAATGGACTACCATGGCCTGACGAAGAGTTTACAAAAGTATGTAGGAATTTAACTCAGCGTAGTGAATATTTTTAACTAGAGTCCTCTTTAATCTTCATGTCGTAAACTCCCAACATGAGTGGAGGTTTCATTTAATCCTTGTGATTGGTTGCTTGCAATTTGTGTACGCAAGATGAGATCAAATTGTTGCGTTGCAGGTCACCATAGATTGATTGCATGCAATTTGTGTACGCAAGATGAGATAAAATTGTTGCGTTGCAGGTCACCATAGATTGATTGCATGCAATTTGTGTACGCAGGATGAGATAAACTTGTTACGTTGCAGGTCACCATAGATTGATTGCATGCAATTTGTGTACGCAAGATGAGATAAAATTGTTGCGTTGCAGGTCACCATAGAGAGAGATTTACAAATTCATCGAATGTTCAGAGACGTGCCCTTGTTGTGGACATTGTTGGAGTTGACTGCTTGGTATAGGCCAGCTTTAGCGTATTGTTCGGTTTTGTTGAGAGGGATCGCTGCTACTGTTATGGCCAACTGGAACACGGAAGCAGGCGTCTCGCTGGTAAGCGTGATGGCCCTTGGACAATTACTGCCGCCGCCATTGGCGAGCATAAGGGACATTTTGCCCGTTTTAGAACCCCATCAGGTGCGTCGCAGTTTCTAGACTAATAAATTGCACGGTGACTGGACCTAGCCGACATTCTCGATGGAATTCTATCATTTTTTAGATAAACACTATAATGAAGGAGTGTGTGTGGGCTTACATGCGGGAGAACGTCCCATCGCCAGCCCTATTCACGCGCAACGAAGGAGCCAATATAGCTTGGAGGGACACGGACACGTCTACTCCAAACGCGAGGTTCACGGAAACGCTTCGTTTAATTCTTCTAGCCAATATTCATACTCTAGGGCCACTCTACGCCACCCTATTTTACAACGAAAACAAATAGTTCATCTACCAATTAACAGATTGTCTGTAATTGTGTAATAATTCTTGCGAATAGGTGTTGCGAACCAGTCCAAAACTGACAAGTGTACAAGTATGATTAAATATCTGCTTTGTGGG
>NW_026534326.1:1586717-1593806 GCF_026225885.1 Hylaeus anthracinus | reverse complement strand
AATATCTGCTTTGTGGGTTGATATTTGATCAAATTTAGTATTCGATGCTTGTTAATACGTTCTAATATCGAATCTAACAAGCTGGCTAATCTTCCCTAAAGTAAACATCTATTCGAAGTCTACGGGATTCTCCAAGTTCATTGCGTTGGAATTGTACAACAACGAGTAGAGTTTGGAGGAAATTTTTAATAACAGCTCTAAGTACAAAATAAAAGACAGCATTTTCGTATCGTATAAAATAAGAAACAAAACTTTTACCGATATTCGTATATAGCTAAATAATATACAGTACGTAATACGTTGCACAAATACGCAGCTCGCTTTCCTTCTTTCATACTTTTTCTGCGTCTTACTGTTCGAGGTGAGCGAAAGGAACAGGATGAAAGAGAAGACGGAAACTATGAAGTTTCGGTTTTTATAAAAGCACATTCTCCTAAATACACACGATGAAACAAATATTAATTTAACTTTTAATCAATATAGGAATGATGTATTATCTATGATGAGCGAACTAGTTGCGCGAATACTCTGGACGAGCGTCTCGACCCAACCGAACGAATGATTAGATATTATGCGATGGTTTATTATCCGTATAAATGTCTCTGACGATTTTAATTCGCGCTCGCTTTTAGAGAAAAAGAGAGCGTTTCGCGTGGCTCCTTCGTCGCTCGGAGCATAAAACACTAGTAAAAAATGCTGAAAATATTTAATTACTTTCTTTCTATGTACAGTGCTCGTTGTATGAAAGATATTCCATCCATGCGTGCGAAACTGGACCGTTCGACGCCGAAACGTTCCGTTTATTCGCATTCGAGCGCTTTCGTGTCGCGTGTCGTGACCGAGTGCTGACTTCTACGCTCTGTCAAAAATGCTTGATAATGCCTTTCGGTATTAATTGGCACAGCGTAGAATCGTTATCAATCTTTCATCTATATATAAAAGACGGTACAATCGTTTCGTGACGCGTAAATGAATGTTGACGATGACGATATCCAATACATGATGGACAATGAAATATTCTTTAAGTATGTAACAAGTATATGTAAAAGAAAAATATTCTTTCAAGAAGACTGTCGCGTTACATATGTATATATGTATATTTTAGGGTTTGTTGTGTTAGAGTAACAATTTTTTTTTTTTTTTTTTGAGGGCTGATTGAAAAACTGATAAAACTTGGCTGGTCGATTGATCATTTGACATGCATGGGAAATATTTTTGTAATTTTTAATAAATGTAATCAGAAGATGAAAAAGAAGATCCATAAATTATCTGACATGTTGAGTTGTATTTTAAATTTGAGATATGTTTGACAGAATGAATATCTCCGAAAATATCGATTTCATGAAAATCGTAAGACCTCGTAAGACCTTTTTGTAGATAATCTTGTGCTCTACGAAACTGCGTACTTCAATTTTCTTAAAATATTCTTTAGTTCATGAAAAATACTCTCGAAAGGAGAAAGAAAATTTTTGTTTCATAATCTACTGTAAATTTTTCAATCAGCATTTGAAAAAATAAAAATAATGCTCTAAAATAACACATCCTGATGTATATATATACATATATGTTTCTGTATGAATGCGTTCGTTTTTAATGAAGAGAATAAAGGGGGAACAAGAGCTGTGCGGTTCGATTCGTGTCGAAGACTTTTCATTTCCAGTCCCTCGACTGATCAACGTCGTTAACAGCGTCGTGTGGGCTTACTTTACAATAAATTATATTATTCAGTTCTTGAGAATTGAAAAATGTTCACTTTTAAAGTCTATGGGGGATGAAGATTAGAAGAGTAGCGTACTCATGCCACCCATTTCACTTTGTTCCCTAACGAAGATCTCAAAGTATTGATATATGATCGTGACGGCGAGGAGAATACCGGTGCCGGAGCCGATCGCCCCAAGGAAATCGGCCAACACGGACAGGGCACCGATGCACAGGCCACCGAACGCCGCAGCAGTCGGTATATATCTGTTCAGTTCGTGAATCATCGAGTTGTCTCTGTGCCCTCTCATCACCATCTGTTGCTCCTTCAATTGCTTAGCGATCTGGAAACCAATTTCATTTATTTATTAATCATTTCATGTCGACAGAGTATCTTAGGAGAAGTTCACGTTAGCATTACTTTAATCATTTAACTTACTTAAAAATGTAACTTTTAACTTTTCAATTTTTATTCCTGAAGCTAAACATTGTACGAACAAACCATGTATGCGAAGAAGTTTCGTCCTACCATTCTCTACAAGGTGGTATATTATTTTTAAATTGATTAAACAAATTCAAACATGTGAAATGATTAAAGAGGGTAAATCGAATAGAAGAAAGCCAGCAGGTTAAAGAGCGATTATTAGAAAGAATACTTACGTCTTTTGCTGAACTTCCGGAAACCTCGATCCACGTCTTGGAGAAGAATGCACAAGATCCGAGCATGAAAAGTATGTAGAGGACGGCGTGAATAGGATCCTGGAGGATGTGTCCCACGGACTCTGGCGGTGACAGGTAGTAGCACAGCCCTCCGACGGGGTAAGATCTAGCTGGACCACCGCCGCCGACGTCGGACCATTCTCCCAGGAGATTAACGATCATGTTTCCTTGGAACTTGACGGCCAGCATTTGCGAGATGACGTAGAGATTGGAGACGAGCGCCGATTGGAGAATGATTGGTATGTTGCTGGTATAGAACAGCTTGATAGGGTAGCTGCTGTACTGGCCTCTGTACCTGGCAGATTTTATTGGCAAGTCCACGCGGAAGCCCTGTTGATAACGGAACGATTAACTTCATGATCCGAGCTTCTAGGCGTGTTTGGATTTAATTAGATAGCATTACCTGGAAGTAAATCACTATAGCGAATACTAAGACCGTGGCCAGCAGGTTCATGAGATTGGGAAGGTTCTGTCTGTAAAACGCCTCGCGAAGAGCTCGAACTTTGTCTTGCCTCGTAGCTAATAAATGGAACAGGGCAATCACAGCGCCTTCAAATTCTGTACCACGCCCTGGAATAAAAGTGTTACGGAGCACAGTTAACCAAGTTACAAAAATGGTAGATTGTAATTCCAAAAATTCAAAAATTTCAAGCATATCGATGAGGAAACATTAGAAACTTACCAGTGTTAACCGTAGTGGGAGAGAACGCTTTCCATACAATTGTTTCGCAAATATTTGTTGCGATGAAGAGAGAGATACCACTTCCCAATCCGTATCCTTTCTGGAGAAGTTCGTCCAGTAACAGTACGATCAATCCAGCAACGAACAATTGGATAATGATCAATAAACAAACTCCTGCTCCTATCTCGGTTGGATCGCCGTACATCCCAGTCATCACGTACACAATGGCTTGGCCAACAGTGATGACCATACCGAACACTGTAAAAGAGTATTAACGTTAGAACGAAATGTGACTGGAGAGCAAAGGAAATGTATCTTTCTTTACGTTTCTGTGCGCCGTTAAAAAGTGCTCTGTCCTTCGGAGTGTCCCCAACTTCAATGATCTTTGCACCGCTCAACAGCTGCATGATTAGACCAGACGTAACGATAGGGGAGATTCCCAGCTCCATGAGGGTTCCTCTGTTCGACGCAAGGATAACTCGAATCCAATAAAAGGGATCCGCGCTGTCCGATGACATGATACCAAACAGGGGAATCTATGAATACATTCGGTTAGTTGAGAGTGTAAAATATAAACAGACGAAGAGCGTCGATGGGGATTTTTTACCTGACAGCATACTAAGAAGATGAACAGCGTGATCGCGGTCCATAGTACCTTCTCCCGAAATTGGATCTGGAAGAATATCCATGCTGTTAACCTGTTAGAGGAAGAGGTTTCGAGCCAGAGTTTGGACAGATTGTAAATGTCAGACTCGAAGAGTATAAGTAAATATAGGAGTAGGATATAGATCTGCATAAACGTACCTTTCGCTGTGGCTTCTCTATTTCTGGGAGTATACTGCAGAACGGCTTTATCACCTCGAGGAATTTGACTGAAAAGCACACAGATTACAAACATAAGGAGCGAATCAGGAGTGAATTTCACAAGGTCTTACAAAAACCGTCTCTATTCAACTATATACACCAGCTTGCATCCGTTCAAAAGACAAGGCTGCGTTTCCATTAGTTTCTGTTCCCCCGATTAATTTTAATAAATCTACTTCGCTTATTGGAGTATTGCTTCGCTATTAGAAGTCTCAAAGAAAAATATGAGCAAGATAGTGTTAACGGTGGAACTGGAGATGGAGATAATCCAGGATTCGATGGCCTGAACAATATGTATGTGGCACAAGTGGAGAATTCGAGGTTACGGTTAATATATCACGGTGAGGGTTGTAAATAGAAACATTTTCTGGCTTTATAGAGGAAATACAATGTACTTACAACCCATTTTGAATCCGAGATGAGGACTATTCTAGACGACGCTGTTTCTCAGTGATGTCTGGAATCAACACAGCCGCGAGGACAGTCGATTAAAGAAAGGATACGAGCAAACCTCGCCGCGTAAGCTCAACTGGCCACAGAGCAGTGAATCGTGGCTCCCTTCGTCGACACGTATCAATATAGTATTGTCACGTGACCTGATGATGTTGGCCGACATCAAGGCCGAAGTTCCACGAGGTATCTGCAGATGACGCTGGAATGATCAGAATTGGGCAGGTTAGTTTGATCTACTTTACCATCAGGGTGTAAACAGGGTAGGATGGTACAGTAGCGGCTCCCAGGGGCTCTAGCTATGTTTAATTAGAGCTAATTATATCGATATACAATGGTAAGAGAGGTAGATATCTAAGGAAATGTAAAAGTAATGTAAAAGTAATGTAAAGCGAGAATTAATTGAATATAAAGAGCGACTATACCATCAGAGAGTGTAAACAGGGTAGTCTGATACAGTGGCGGCTCCCAGGGGCTCTAGCTATGTTTCATTGCAGCTAAGAGAGATGTACATCTAAGCAAATGTACAAGTACTGTAAAGCAAGAATTGAATGAATGTAAAGAGCGAACAAATGCAAGTACATTAAGTATTGTAATCAAGTTACATGACTTGGCACTTTGATACATAAAACTTACTCACTCACTGCGTAGGAAGAATAATTTTTTCTAATGTTACAGCTCAAATATTGTCGCTATTTTTTAAATATTTCTCTTTCTTCTTCTATCTACTAGCCACTAAACAGCAATGTAGATATGCATCTGCAACAAATCTGGCAATATATGTAAGTTATCTTACAAAGAGTGTTGCAAGGAAATTGAGAAGCATTTGGTATTTTTATTATCAAAAACATTCCTTATATATTCATAGAACGTTACAAGTCCAATCGACCAAAAGTCGCAATTTTAATGATACTGTAAAATTAATTATTAGTATAAGAAATCAGACTTAAATGCGTATTATATAAATTACTCGTTAAACGATACCGATGAAATTAATACTGAACATTTCCTATGGAGAAGACCGCGCGAATATTCAGATCTCTTCTGTTCTACAGACAAATAATGAATAGTTTGCGAGGATAGGAAGTACTTCAACGTCTTTTTTTCTTCTCTTGTTTTCGTGGTCGATGAGGTCTCCTAGGAGTAACCTGGGGACTGTTCTCAGAGCATTCCACATCGCTTGGGTCATCCTCCAATTAGTTCACAATGTTATTACCTTGATATCCATAAATTATTGGTACTTGTAATAGTTGCTCATTTAAATACCTTTAAAGCAGCGATACCATCTGAAGGACCAGCTTGATAAACCACTATAGCCAATAAACATACAACTTGGAATACTGCGCCGATATAAAGTCCGAACCTTAGTAACTGTTCGAACAATGTCTCTTCTGCCGGAAGTAAAAGCCGCTTTAATTGCGATTCGGTGTCTCCCATTTCTAGACATAAAAGGATAGTTTGCAGTGGGAAACAGTGAGAAGGTCAACAGAACACTGTAAGCTTTGTATATAAAGGAAAAGTTTCTCTAATTAGTCAAGAGAATGTACAGTGGCGGCTCTTTAGAATTTGGAATTTGGAATAGGATTTGGAAATGGTATTCAGAATGTTCATTCTCGATTATTAAACAAACTTGTAAGTGATCTTCACCAAGGATCAGCTTATTGTAAAAATCATTTAAGATAATGAAGAAGTTTAAATGGAGAACTTTGCATACTTAGAAGTGTGTTAAGCATTAAACTCCTACCTATAAACAAGTTATAAACAAGTTGTATTTAATATAAGTATGTAATCTATGATAAAAAGAAAACTCGTATTAGGAGTCTAATGCTTTACTGTTGTCACAGTACCTTTTCAGATTTGCAGATACATTTCTTTATACAAAGAATAGTAATCGTTTCAGTATTGTATCTTACAAATTATGTATACTATTAGCTTCAGTCCTTTAGTATCTACCACTGTGCGAAAGCTAATTAAAAGATCAACGCTTAGAGACCTCTTTTAGTTATTCCAAGAATAATATTTTTATTGGACATGAAT
Source organism: Hylaeus anthracinus (assembly GCF_026225885.1). Taxonomy (NCBI): domain Eukaryota; kingdom Metazoa; phylum Arthropoda; class Insecta; order Hymenoptera; family Colletidae; genus Hylaeus; species Hylaeus anthracinus. The sequence goes on along the minus strand of NW_026534326.1, from coordinate 1,587,355 downwards.
CTATCCCATTTGAAAGATTAAGAACTGTGCTTTGATTACATACAGATACATTTTTTTTTGAGATATTGATAAAATTAAATTAATTTCGCCATGGACACTTTTCTGGGCCACTGTATGTGAAAATAGAAATATTCACTAACGTTGCATTTAAGTATCCAAGGGCCTAGAAATCTCTTACTGAAAGCTCCAGCGGAGGACTCGAAATCGAAATTGATCGAAATCCAAAATTTCCTTTCGATATTTGAGAATCCACCATTGACAAATAACTTGTGGGAAACAACAATCGATCTTTTGATTTTTAGCCCTCTGGTGGTTGTTTGTGATTCGTCAGGGAGGTTTCTAAAGTGAGGTTAGAATGCTTTGAATTTACCGCAAATAAAATTAGTATTTCATTCATTTATGTCAGGGGAAATTCAAAGTATTGTTGTTGAAAGTGTTAGATAATATAGATATGGAAAAAAAACGAGTTGTAATTTTAAATTGTAATTGTAGATTGTAATTGTAAATTATAATTGTAAATTGTAAATTGTAATTGTACAATTGTAATCGTAAATTCTTATTGTACAATTGTAATTGTAAATTGTACATTGTAGATTGTAAATTGTAATTGTAAATTGTAGATTGTAATTGTAGATTGT
>NW_026534326.1:1565850-1586707 GCF_026225885.1 Hylaeus anthracinus | reverse complement strand
AGATTGTAAATTGTAATTGTAAATTGTAGATTGTAATTGTAGATTGTTATTGTAGATTGTAATTGTAAATTGTAATTGTAGAATTGAAATTGTAAATTGTTATTGTATAATTGTAATTGTATTGTTTTGCAAGTACTTGTCAAAGTTACAGTCAATACAAAATGTGTTTCCATGGAAACTAATGTAAAAGAATACTATACCTAAATATTCTCTTCCACAAATACTAATTTAAGTATTTTTTAATGTTCTACTTTTAAGATTAAATCGTTCCGTAAAGAGTGGTTGCGTTCCGGACGATTTGAAAATGGCGCCTCGACGGCAGCGCCGGAAGCCATCTGGTTTCGAGGCTTCATCGCTTGCCAGTCCGTGGATGTGAACCTTTGTTTTGTACAGAAGAATGGCTGCCATCTTTAGTTTTCGATGGATGTTTTCCGAAGGGATCGCGAATTCTCGTATTTATCGTGGTATTTAATAACGTAGTAATATCCGAAACAGTGAAGTAACGTCGTCCGCGATGTAAAGAGTGTTTTCTCGTTCGTTATCCGAGCTGCCCTGGTGTCAGTTCCGTTGAAAAATGCTTGTGTTTACATCCAAGTTTAAAGTGAGCCTCTGTATTCCTGTCATATTAAGGTAAGCAATGAATTTTTATCGGTCTCGATTCCGTGAAACGTTCGAGGAACCGCGTACGTCCCGTCGAACGATAGAAATTCGATCGGAGCACCGTAAAATACGCGTTTCTAACGATACATTCTGTTCGTATTATGAATCGTTTTCTGACGTTCAAACGATCCGCTACGACAATCTTTTTCGACAACTTGTCATCTGAAATCGTCTGAAATCTCTAAATCGTGAGTTATTCGACGATTTTCCTGACGTTCGTCCCGCAATATGACTTTGTGCCATATTTTACTTAACCAAAAAAAAAAAAAAATTGGGAAAAAATCGTTCTCTTAATAATTCAGAAAATATTCGATTTCGTCGGCGTACGCGAGTGGATCCGGATTATCCGACGTTTTCCTTGTTGTTGTTGACTTTTTGCAAAAGGCAACGAACGTTTGAAAGATAGATATCTGTTAGTTGCAATTTTCGTTTCTGAATGATGGCAACAATGGCTGGGAAAATGGCGAGCGACTACAGGTCAACCACATCGTACACATACAACTTTAGATGTTAAACTAGTTGCCACTTCCATGGAATGTTTAAACAGTTTTTTTTTCTCCCCATTGATCTCCTATTTTGCTAGCTACTCTTATCACTTGTTTCGTTAGTCGACTCCAAAACGAGCCTGTCAGACTTTTTGCAACAGAATTTTTGCTGCACTTTTCATTTTATTCGTGTATATTTGATGTTCGAATATGAATCTTACCTGCGAGTGGTGTTATTGTCAGTGGCGGAGAAGTAATCGTTTGAGTTCCGAAGTTATAACCTGTTACTGCTTCGCTTTAATGTTTTATAGTAATTTAAAGAGTAGTGTTAAGTGTATCGTCCAACACAGAGGTGTACTGCCTGTATTATCGCAGTACCTTGTATCGTTAAGAGCAGTTATAGCCGTTCTTTATCAGCCAGTTGCGTGTCGGGCATATAATTTGATGATATTTTTTATTCAAACAACAGTAGTACTATTAGAATGGTTTTTCGATTAGTATTTATGTAACATTTCGTAATTCTTATAACCAAGGGACCATTGAATGTTATCTCGATGACAGATAACACAGTATTGTCTGAGCGAAATGCCTATTAATACTAATCATTGAAGTGCCGAAGTAGAAAATGTGTAAAACCTCGTATGCTATAAATAAGCACCTTGACAGAGAAACTTATCCTCGTTCTTGGAAAGCTTCCTCAAAGATACTATCACAGTGTCCTTAATGATTAAATAACTAGACTCGCGATTAGGACACTTTGTCTAACATATAATTTAACAAGACTGTAGATGACATAGGTAGATGTATCGATGCAGAATACCTCTGACTCCGCTTTGAATGTTTATCTACAGAATCATGACTACCTTTTCGCAATATTGTGAGGTGTCTGGGAGATATGCGAAGCATCTTTGCCGATAGACTTACAAAGCAAGCATCTAGAGGTACGGAGAGCTTAAACTGTGGATGTTTTTAACCTATTGAGAAAAGTGGAATTGGAAAGCATTGGGGAATAGGAAAATCTGTCCAGGCGGCGCTGGTTTATTTCCCTGAACGGCCATATTGCCTCTTTCTCTCCATCTCCCCTCCCCTTTCTTTCCTCGACCCCCCTCGTCCTCTTTTTTCTTGATCCTTTCGCGATCCCTTCCAATCCTACTCGTGTCTCTCCTATTTTCTCTTGCCACCCTCCTCCTCACGCTCCTCTTTCCTGTCATGCTAAATTCTCCTCTGCATCTCTTGCACCTTTGAATAACTTGCTGCATCCTAGAAATTCCAAATTTATCGATTTCCGCGCTTGCTACCCCTATTTATTTTTCTTTTTCTGATCTTAAAGTATCTGTATGTAAGTAAGTTCTGCATGTCATACATACAGAAGTAGAATAATTAAAATTAATTTCTGTGGGCTAGTATATCAATCAGTATAGGATGTCATCGATATACACAATGAAGTAATATAGTATAATAAATTAATAATATATACTATATTTAAGTCTATATCGATACATCAGTGTACTATTTGACTTCTGAATAAGTTGATAGATCTTTGTCATTGATATACACAATGAAGTAATATAATATAATGAATTAATAATATATACTATATACTATATTTAGGTCTATGTCGATACATTAATGTATTATTTGACTTCAAAATAAGTTGAATATTAATTTTACAATTTTTCCAGCGGTTTATGTTTGCTGGATCTACTTCCAAATGAAGTTCGACTATAGTGCTCGTTGCAAAGTCAAATCTGGGTATTTGTAGTGGGGCACGGATACAGATATGATGGTTGTGGGTGGTTGGTGGCAACCAAAGGCGTCGCCACGAATTTCCTGGCGTCACAAATATCAATCGATCGCGGACACCTCAGACAACGATTAAATTCTCAAATAAATACACATATAGGTATATGTTGTATCAAATATTAAATTTGCAATGTTAGGTTCGGTTAGATTGCATTTCCTGTAACGATTCAATTTTTAAACAAATATTTGTGATATCAAATATCTTATTTTTAAGGTTAGGTCTGGGTTAGGTTGCATTTTTTGTAACGATTCAATTTTTAAACAAATATTTATAACATCAAATATCATATTTGTAAGGTTAGGTCTGGGTTAGGTTGCATTTTTTGTTACGATTCAATTTTTAAACAAATATTTATGATATCAAATATCATATTTTTAAGGTTAGGTTGCATTTTCTGCAACGATTCAATTTTTAAACAAATATTTATAACATCAAGTATCATATATCAAGTATCATTATAAAGTTAGATCTGGGTTAGGTTGAATTTCGCGCACTAATTAAATTGTTAAACAAGCATTTGTAATATGAAATGTGAAACATTTAAAAAAATTTTATTATATACCAATATTATATATCGGGATTTTTCTGTTCCATCTAGTTACTTTCTCATATTGTATCCTTGGGGAATTGTGACGTAAGAAGGATTGCAAATCTCTTGTATGAGAATTATTGTTCGATAGTTTGAAATTTGGTCGACGGTACGCCTTTGGTTGGTAGCATTTGTGAGGTGAAATCGTATCGACCGCAGGGGAAGTGACGGGCACGCGCGACATACACAGTTGATTTACAGGGACCAATAAGAAAACGGTCCGAGGGCCCTCAATTTTTCGCGAGATATCGAACTAGCATAGATAATCTCGATCGAATCTTGCCTATATTCATTTCAATTTCTCCACGGCCGCCATGTTGCTTTCTCTCTCAATAACTCTGGACAAAATTAGTTTATATGCAAACTAATAGAAAGAAAGTATCATTATTAATAATAATTCTTGGATATTTACTTCTCTCTTTACTTGGATATAAACTTCTCATTCGAATTAATTTTATTGTAAAGTGTTTTTCAAAAATCCTCCATTACAATTTCTTCGATAAAAACGAACCTAGTTCCAACAAATATTTCGAAATACTTCTCTCTTTGTCGATACGAAAATTATTAATCCCATATTTCTCCGACCTCCAAATAAACATTTTTTTCGAAATTCGCATATTTGATCGAATATCGTCGAAAAGTGGGTCACGCGGTGCACTCACTTTCCCATTGTTCCCTCGTTTTATCGGCCCGGCAGGTAAACGACCGAAATGCTTCTCGGTGGCCGGTGATTCTGTAACGCCCTCTACCATTGGTCAGCCCTACCGACGTCACCGCGAAAGGTCCAATAGGGTGAGGTCAGTACGTACGCGCGAGATGCATCTCGGCCTCGTAAAGCGCCGTTTCCCGTCGTATCTTTCGATGTATGTCATCGCTGATATGTCATCGTGTTATCGCTTAATCGACACCTCGCTTTGTCGATAACGATCGTCGCGATTGATTACACAAATGAGTGGACACTTGAACGAATAACCGGTTGCATAAGTGTGCGCGCGTTGTCACGGTTGGCATTTCTCCTTTCAATGAAAGAAGAGATGCGGTCGGTGCATGCAACGCTCACTGAGCGGCTTAGTCAGCTTGCAAAATTTTTCGTTTTCGAACACGGCGATCGCTTACTGGTAGCAGAGGAAAAATAGCTTTCAGGCTCGACCGCTCACTGAGCGGTTTAGTGAGCTTACAAATTTTTCCTTTTCAAACATGGCGACTGGTCCTTGGTAGTAGTAGCCAGTTACAAAGAAAAATATTTGTCAAGCTCAACCGCTCACTGAGCCTTCATTGAGGGGTTTAGTGAGCTTACAGATTTTTCGCTTTCAAACATGGCGACTGGTCCTCGGTAGTAGCTAGTTACAAAGAAAAATATTTTTTATGCTCAACCGCTCACTGAACGCTCAGTTAGCGGCCTAGTGAGCTTACAAATTGTTCGCTTTCAAACATGGCGACTGATCCTTAATGGTAGCCAGTTAAAAAGAAAAATATTTGTTTAAGCTCACCCGCACACCAAGCGATCAGTGAGCGGCTCAGCGAACGCATAAATGGAAAGTCTTGATTCATTTCGACACTTTATGTCATATTCATCCATTTTAACATATCGAAATACACAAGTAAATAAATAATTAAGAATATTTCTCAATGTGCTATCCATGCATAAAACTTGCGATAGTTTTTTTTCCCATTTTGTTGGCACTGTTGCGCCCCTACGGTCCCGTGACGAGGCAGGTTCGACGCGAGAGGCACGGAAATGAGAAAATGTGTAGCACGGATGTTTAAATATAGAACGGGCGATGATTTCGGTTGGATATCGAAAACGATTCCGATCGAAAACGAAAGAGGAGGCGCGACGAGCCGGTATTTCGCAAGATTTACGCTGTAAAGAACTGATGCATTTCTTGGCGGTGACGTCAGAGTGTATTAATGGTACTCGCGGTTACTATGGCTATGCACGCCCGTACTCGCGATACACGGAGAAGCGTGTAACACTTCTAACAGTAGAAACTTAAGCGTGACCCGCAACATCTTGCGTTATCTCTCATTCAACGTACACGGTGTCCATTTATATACAATCATTTACAACCGTAGTTGTATTTATTCGACGTCACGTCAAGTACCAACCTTCGCGCTTCTCAACTCGATGGACGTGACAATTTTTATTTTCGAACGTTCGTTATTTCGAAAATCTATGTATCGTAAATATTGGAAGTTATTACTTGGAAACACCTTGTGTACGACAGTGATTACGCAAACTTCCGGCTAGTAATCGGTACGATGTCAGGAGCCGGGCACGCGACAGACAGTTTTATCTAAGCGCCGCTAATCGTCGAATCTCCGCGAAGAAATCGTTTATTCCCAGCCATTGCGAAATCGTAATAAAGATGCATAATATTAGGAGCGATTGTCGGTTATGACGAAAAACGAGGAACCGGATCCAAGCGACGAAATGCAATGAAATTTAGTCCACTCTTGCCAATGCCGAGCTGGGGTTGTAAGAGTGTGCGAGAAGGAGGGAGAGAAGAAACGCGCGCTTCTTAGTAACCTTGGGTGTAATAGCAGAGGTGCACAGTGCCGGACCTCCTTCTACCGGCGCCCTGCTCCTCCAACACACTCACGTAACGGGTCCTGTCCTTTTAGTATGTAGAACTTGATTATAGAATTTGAGTGGATTGAGTATATAGAGTCTGTATACTCAAAGGTCCTGTCTAGGTTAGGTCTTCATTTTTCTTTACAACCATAAACGTACAATTTCGTAACTCTATTCAATTTCCATAGTAATCTCAGTTATTCCACCCTTTCAATTTTTGTCAGAGGGTAATCGTCTAGTTTTCTCCTTAAAAATTCTTCATCCAACCCAGACTAACAAATTAATGATATACAGGGTGTCCCAAAAATGTTGTAATACCTTGAAAAGGGTGGATCAGGAGATGATTTGAAACAACTTTTTCCTTAGCGAAAATGTTCTCCGAGGCTTTGTTAAGGAGATATATACGGGAAACACTGACCAATCTGAGCGCGAGTATGCCGGTGGAGCGGCCGCGGTAGCGTATGGGCGCGGACGCCTAGTCGCTCCAACGGTATACGCGCGCACTGATTGGTCGGGGTTTCCTCTTAATATCTCCTCAACCAAGTCTCGTACAACATTTTCGCTAAGGAAAAAGTTGTTTCAAATCACCTCCACTCTGTATATACAGGGTGTCCCAAAAACGTTGTAACACCTTGAACTGGATGATTCAGGAGGTGATTTCAAACAACTTTTTCCTTAGCAAAAATGTTGTCCGAGGTTTCGTTGAAGAGATATTAACAAAAAACTCTGACCAATTCGAGCGCGAAGCGGCTGTGCTCCCTGACCAATCAGAGCGCGCGTATGCCGGTAGAGCGCTCGCGGTAGCGTAGGCTACGCGCTAGGCGGCTGCGCTCCCCGACCAATCAGAGCGCGAGTATGCCAATGGAGCGCCCACTGATTGGTCAATGTTTTCCGTTACTATCTCTTCAACGAAGCCTCGGACAACATTTTCGCTAAGGAAAAAGTTGTTTCAAATCACCTCCCGATCTACTTCTTTCAAGGTGGTACAACATTTTTGGGACACCCTGTATTCAGTCCGTAGCATTGTTTCTGTATCTCGGTTCATTTCCACGGGCGTTTGTCGCTCGCTTCTCTCCCCTCTCCCACCTCCCCTGTGTCGCCCCTTCTCCGTGCGCTGTCCCCTGCCCCCTCGACCGCTCCTCTCTCGCATCCAGCGCGGCGAAGACATGGCAAAAGCGCGAAAAAGACAGCGCGATACCGGTTATTGGCAGGACTGGCATATTTCACCGAGTGTCCGGCAATCAGGCCTTTGTATACGACTTACTGCATGTTACACACTCCTGCTCCCCCTTGCCGGCGAGCACGCGAGGAGAGAAAGAGCTGGAAGAAAAGATGGCCACTGTAGAGAGAGCGAGAGGCCGAACGTTTATTTCTACGGCGTAGAACTAGTTGCTGGTAGGGTTAGTGCCGACCGGCGGGTGGGGGAATCGGTATTCGCATTATGGCCGCGGGTCTTTACTTTTTCCTCAACGCCGTGGAACCGCTGGATATAGGAGTATTGGCACAGATTCTTGGAAAGAAAATCGTTTCACAGTGTGTAGGAAAAAATCGCGATATATTGGAGACCTTATGGTTCACTCGCAAAAAAATTCAAAAAATCCCTATGGCCATGAGGCATCCATATTTGCAATTTTGAGATACATGAAATAGTGTAGGAATGAATAAAAAAAGACCCTATTGCAAGATATCTTATAGTTTTCCTGTAAAAAAAAATCCAAAAAAACCCTAAAGGAGAATCCTCTCTTAATAAAATTCCCCACGAGTCGTCCATGTTGGAAATTTTGACAGTGCATATTATTTTTGCATATTTCAAACCTGTAGTAATAAATAAAAAAAAAAAACCCTATTGCAAGAAATCTTATGGTTTTCCCGGCAAAAAATCCCAAGAGCCTCTGGATGGTTCACCCTCCATTGAGGGTGAAACGGAAAGCCTATGAAAGTGTTGAAAGATTCGGTGGAAGGTTGCACATAGGGTTCCATCGATAGCTACAATTGCTCGTTACATGGTTGGATGCACGGACGTTAGGATGCGCAACAAAACTGCGCGGTTGTTCGCTAGTGAGAGCAACACCATTTCCCTGCAACGCCGAGAGTAGGGCGAGGGAGAGATCAGCGGAAGCGTCAAACGATTCCGCAGACGGCCACCGATGTAACAATACTCGATTAATAGCATTGTGCGCGGAATAACGATACTATGAATGAGATCCGAACATGCAGCGACTCGCGATGTTTACAATCTGTTGCCAACAGAAAAATTAACAGCGGATCACGAATAGACGAAATTCGGTCTATTTGATTAATTAAGTAATTAATTGTTTGTTCATTGTTTGTTCATTGTTTGTTCATTGCTGGTTGAATGAAAACAGTAGGTTGAAAATTGTACAATCGAATAATTCGTAATGGAGAAATAAAAATTCATTTAATTAGGTTTACCTTATATTGAGACGCCATTTTGAAAAGGACAAGGGATTTAAAAACAAAATTGCCAGTTAAATATATGTATCTATAAGAATGAAATATATATATATATATGTGTGTGTATATACGTTAGGATCTCTCTCTCTCTCTCTCTCTCTCTCTCTCGATAGATTTACACAAACACTCAAGGCATTTGAATAATTAATAAATATTATATATATTTATAAACATTAATAAATATTAATAAATATTATATATATTCATAAACATTAAAATATTAAGAATATTATGAATGTTAAATATTGAAATGGCTCGAGTGTTTGTGTAAATGTACCATTTGGTATTTTGTAGGTTAATAAATATCTAGGAGCTACGTATGAATCATACAATAATCACTAGGGCCTAAATCAGGGAATAAGTTGCATAGGGGAAAATGATCTCGATTCAAAGAATACTAAATCTATATCTTTCTCTGTCCGGAGTCTAGTATGGTAAATATTATGATCCCTCGATAAAAGACGAGGGATGATCGGAGGAGGTCAGCGCGGAACGATAATCGTTGGGGAATAATTTTGGTTCGCATTGAATCAATGCAAGGGTCGAGGTACGCCAAGTAGGTCGCCACAAATCCCATTGCTGCCAACGCGACAAACCAAGCTGCGACGCTGCACGCTCGCGAGTAAGCGCGCGGAAGCTCGTTAATTTCGCCGGAGCGCGGAGAGTGGAGAGATTCGTAGCAAACTTCGGTTAGGATTCGTTTACATGCCGACAACCGCCGCGACGGTGGCGGCCATTGATTCCTTTACCACCGTGACGCGTTTCCAAGTAGACCTATACCCCACTTTACAGGAGACGTTACTGGAAATTCAGAATAATGATTATTATTTTTTTGTATGACTTGTGATTAAATAAAGAGATTGATCGAAGGTGAAGTATTTTTAAAAAATATTAAGCTATCGAAAAAGGTTGACTAATTTTCAAAAATTCGTAGTTCCGTTGATAAGTAAGATTTTTGATCGAAACTTTTTTTCGTGGTGGATCTCATGGGACCCTACGGAAAACATATGGAAAGTTTTTCTCTAAAGTGGAAACTCAATTTTTTAAAAATGGCAGAATGATATTTTAAAGATTTCCCTAGGAATTCCCTAGTCGATTTTGGCAAACATCTAAAATTGTCTATAAAAATTATTTTTCGCTTCCTCGGTCGAAATGAGGCATATTTTGTCCAGTAACATGTAGGACTAACTTTTATTGTTTATGAGAAAAAAATTCCTGAGGAGAAGTAGAAAAATTATTTTGAATAAATGTTTCAAACAAAACTCGTACATCTCGATAAGATATGAAATCACACATATTTGTGAACACATATTTTGTCGAGAAAAAAAAAAATAAAAAAAATCAATATCGTGATTATTTAATCATTATTCGTGGCTTATTGCTCGAATAAACTTCTACACTATGAAATATCCAGCTATGAAATATTCAAACTTGAGAGTAGTCCTACAGCCTCATCGTTAGTTGTGCTATCGTAAAAAAATCGATTATCGTCGTCGACAGCCACAATCGCGGGGTAAATATTTACTGGAAATAAAGTATTGCATTGCGGAGATATCAACGCCATAAATTTCATTCTTCCCTAACCTCATCGCCTCGTAGAAAGAAAACAAAACAGTTGTTCGTATAGTCGCGTTGAACGAAGTTGCCTATCGATATGTAGGATTTCTAGGAAGTTGTAACGTACGGCTTTGTAGAAATGTAGCGTGGAACGTTTATCGGCCAGTTACAGCCGCCGTACGTAACTGTTGCAACGAGGTTATATTTAGCCACGGGGAATATAGTTTTGTTTCTGCTGTAAACCGTTCGGTTGGCTCTGTTTTGGCAGTTTCCCTGATTTCTCACCATCTGAAATAATACTAGCGGTTCTCAATCGATAAAGCAAATGGCCACGAATTACTATTTTATCCGAGATTACCTTCCCGATCGACCCTTTGCGAACGAAATTGAACTTGGAGACATGTAAATTTATAAAATCAATTTTTTTTTAAATATCACCTTATAGAGAACGATAAAACGAAACTTTTTTCTACTTAAAATTTATTCGTGCGACGTTTCGTTTTGAAGATAAAAATTTGAAAGTTAAAAGTTCTCTTTTTCCTGACTTTCAATTAAAGTTATATATACAGGGTGTCCGAAAAATGTTGTAACACCTTGAAAGAGGTGGTTCGGGAGGTGATTAATAAATTATTATTATACAGGGTGTCCGAAAAATGTTGTAACACCTTGTAAGAGGTGGTTCGGGAGGTGATTTGAAACAACTTTTTCCTTACCGAAAATGTTGTCCGAGGCTTCGTTGAGGAGATATTAACGGAAAATACTGACCAATCAGAGCGCGAGGATCCCGATGGAGCGGCCGCGGTAGCGATGGCTACGCGCTTGGTAGCCGCTCTCGTACGCGAACAAGCGACTCGACGTACATCGAAGGACATTGACGCGGCCGCTCAGCGCGTAGCCTTCGCTACCGCGGCCGCTCCAACGGTATCCGCGCGCTCTGATTGGTCGGGTTTTTTTTATTAATATCTACTTAACGAAGCCCCATCCGACATTTTTGAAAAGGAAAAAGTTGTTTCAAATCACCTCGCGAACCACCCCTTTCAAGGACCTCCAACATTTTTAGGACACCCTGTATATATGTACATATATAAATTCATTTTCTACCAGATTCGTCGTTACCATTCCAAGGTAACTTCGTAATTTAGTGTTTGCAGCGCTATCGCGTTGAGTTCTCGTATGAGTCGCCATGACGTAAGGAAAAAAAATGCTAGTTAATATTTATATCTTTTGTTACAACGCATGAATAATTCACGAGACGTTGTTGGTCGAAACGATGCGTCGCTCTTTATCTTTAATTCATGGTGTCAGCAAACTATTTTTCTTTTCTTTAACCGTCGCTTATCGACGTTTACACTGTAATTAAATTCAAGTACACGCTCGTGTGCGATCTTTTAAAGTAATTACGACCGAGGTATAGCGATCGAAGAATGTATCGTTAGGTTCGTTTTTAAAAAGTTTCCCCCCACCCTTTTTTTTATATTCAAATCCATTTAAGCCGAACGGTTTATTGCAAACGAAATTATAATTAGTCGTATTTATTTGGTGTAATTACTTCTTTCAATTATTATGTAGTACGTACAAGATTATAAACACTTTTAATTTATAATTTTTGGCACAAATCATTGGTATAAATAAAAAGAACCGAAGTAGTGGTCAATACTGAATTGTGTGAAAATTAATAATATATTATATAAATGATTATTATAATATATAATGGAATATTATAATATTATAATCGCAATTGATCATTGGAATAAATATTTAGTATAAATATGGAAGCAGAAATAGTATAATCATTTTAAATCGTATGAAAATAAATAAATTATTATTATACAGGGTGTCCGAAAAATGTTGTAACACCTTGTAGGAGATGGTTCGGGAGATGATTTGAAACAACTTTTTCCTTAACGAAAATGTTGTCCGCGGCTTCGTTGAGGAGATATTAACAGAAAACCCCGACCAATCAGAGCGCGAGGTGGCGGCGCTCCCCGACCAATCGGAGCACAAGTATGCCGGTGGAGCCTAGCACGTAGCCTACGCTACCGCGAGCGCTCCACCGGCGTACGCGCGCTCCGATTGGTCAGGGTTTTTGGTCGAGGAGCGCGGCCGTCTCGCGCTCTGATTGGTCGAGGAGCGCGGCCGCCTCGCGCTCTGATTGGTCAGGGTTTTCTGTTAATATTTCCTCAACGAAACCTCGGACAACATTATAATTGCAAAAGGGACAGAAATATTAATTAATTTAAATCATATGAAAATGACTAAATCATTATATAAATAATCATTATAATTATTCTATTAATAATAGTATGCAGATTAGTTAACCAATGACCGTTTGATGTTGCAGCCTATGGTCCGGGATCCTCAAATAGCGGAATCGACAATTTCGCCGTGAGGCTGCCGAGCGAGGATAGCGATTCGATCGTAACTCGCTCGAGTTTCCAGTTGGCGTGATCGAAAGGCCTCCAAAACGTCGACCCCGTCGGTGATCAAGTTATCGGGGGGTGGAACAGGTGGGGGTGGGGAGCAATTGTCCCCAGGGCCCGGCCCACCTCCCCCGGTGTCCCCAGCCGATCGCGGCGACGTCGCCAAGAACGATGCCGCCCCAACGAAATGCGTCGACGGCTTTCCTCAGCCCGCTGAAACCACCATGAGCTTCGTTCTGCAGCTGGGCACGGTGGAAACGGGGCTGGAGAAGAAGGCCAGCAACGGTGGCCAGCCATCCTCGGCGCTGCTAGCCCAGGAATCCTCTCATGCCGTCTCCGGAGCCGAGGATGGCAGCAAATCCCAGATCCTCCAGTGTCTGGAGGCCACCACGCAGATCCCTACCGGCCACGTCATCTCCTTCTCCACCGTCAAGTCCGTCAGCGTCACCTATCCGGTGACCAAGGTCACCAGGGACGTTCAGAAGATAGCTGGGTCCCAGACGAACACCACCCAGGTGTTGACCACCCGCGTCATCTCTCAGAAACTACCATCCTCGAGCCACCAGACCCCTCTGACTCTGAACGCGTCCCCTCACGTCACCCACATACCCATAAACTCTCAATCCTTATCGTCTCCAGGCAACGGAGTGACCCATCTGTACCCTCTGCAGCACGCGGCGTCAGCGCAGAGCAAACATCACGGCAGGAACCAGGTGGTAGGCTGCGAGGGTAAGCAACAGGCAACCATAGTGTCCGGGCTGCAGGCCAGTTTGCATCAGAAGATCCAGTCGGTTCCATCGCAGCAGCTGGTGAAGGCTGGACAGGTGAAGACCGTAAGCAGCGCCGCTTCCATGCCGAATATCCAGAGGATATACGCCAAGGGCCAGAACCTCGTTGGCCAGTCGCAGACGGTGAACTTGCAGAAGGTGAAAGGCGTGGCGAACGTCTGCCAGGGCGTGACCGTTCAGAGAAACTCGGTACCTAGGATACAAACTGTTCAGAAGGGTCAGGTGTTGACGACGTCCGCTGTTCAGGCGACCCAGTTCGCTGTTAACCAGGTGGTGAACAACGCCGGCGTGCAGAGAGTCCAGCAGGGGAACTCGAACCTCCCGAAAGCGCAGTCCAACGCCATGGCCGGGCAGAAGGTGACGCAGGTTTACAATAATCAGAAGGTATCGTCGCAGGTATTGGCTGGCCATCCTAATCATAAGACGCAGCAGCTCGTCGGTGGTCAGCAGGGTATGCAGAAGCTGCAGACTCAGCCGCAGAAGAGCCTGGCCGTGCCCAGACAGCAGCTCCCTACCACCATGAACAACGTTCAGAAGTCTTGCAACTCTGTAGCTGGTATACAGAAGACGCAAGTGCTGGGCCAGGTGCAGGCTCAGCAACAGTCGGCGCAGATTCATCACAAGCACGGCCAGCAGGAGCACTCGTCGCAGCACCAGAGATCCCAGTCCGCGGCGGGTCTGCAAAAGTCCCAGACCGTGGCTGGGCTCAATTCCAATAGAGTACAATCTATGACGAACGTTTGCAAGAGCAACAGCGTGCCCAACATAGCGAAGGCGCAGCAGAACTCGAACCTGCTGGCCAGTGGCAAGCAGCAGACCATGTCGCAGTCACAGTCCCAACAGATGCACGTACAGAACACCGGTCAGCTTCAGCAGCACCAGCTGATACAACAGACTTCCCAGCAACCGTCGCAACAGCATACTGGTAACAAGCAACAGGCAAACGTGAATCAACAGACGCAGCGGAGTCACAGCGTGGCCAACATGCACCAGAAGGTCACGGCTATCGCGACCATGCAGAACAATCAACGAAACCAGGTGAACTCCAAGGTGCAGCAGCAGCAAATGGTGATGAGGGTAGGGGTGCCGAAGAACCAGGTCCAGAGTCTTCAGCAGCCAGTCAAGATCATACAGCAACAACAGAACGTCATAGGGCCTCAGAACACTCAGAAGCAGCCTGGCTGCATAAAGACCATACCGCCTCAGAAGTCTGCACAGCGGAATCATCAGCAGAAGGTCGCTGGACTGAAGACCTCGCTGAACGCCAACGTGACCGCCGCCAAGAGTCAGATACCGACTCCTGCGGCGGGCCAGAAAGCCAGCATCAAAACGTTGCTCCCTCAGCAGGCTGTCGCGCCCAACATGTTGATGCATAAGAGCCAGCCGGTCAAGGTACAACAACAAACGATACAGCAAAAGCAGCTTATCATGTCGTCCCAGTTTCCGCAGCAAGTTAGACAACAGGCTGGACAAATAAAAACTTTACTGCCTGTAACTAGTACGGAACCTCGCAAGGATGTCGAGATCAAGTTAGTATTGCTTGTTGCTGGTGGAACACGCTCTCCTGGTTTTAGTTTTAGCTGCTTTCCTTGTCGGTAGCTTTGTAACGTATAATGAAATAGAAATAGAATCAACCTGGCGTATTGGGTTTTCGTATCGACACTCATTTCTATTTTTTCTTCGTTCTTTAATATCAAACACTTGTAATTTATACACTTGTAATTTACACTCGAGTGCATTTGAGCACTTGCACTTGTAGTATGCGATTAGCAAACATCTTTTTATTTTGTATGCATCGGTGTAACTATTGTTTCAAGTGTATATATGGTATTAACCCTATCGAGGCCTTTCTCTTCTGGTATCTACCAGCAACTCGAGATGCTTTCTTAGCATTCTATTGCCACGAATGCTAAGATTATATTGACTTCGAAAATGAGATCTCTAATTAAAGATTCGAAAATCAGGTCACCTTTGCTTCAACGACAATCATTTTATTGGCACTTCCTAGTGGCGACTTAGAGTTACCTCTCAAGTGCAAACAGTTAAAACCCTTATGCGAATAAGTTAAAAACAATGTACATCTTTTCTCCAGAAATTTTTAAGAAATTTACACATTGTATTCATTTATTCGAATAAAAGTATTCTGAAGTTGCATAGCTACCGAATGCAACATGTTGTGCAACACTTTTACTTTTCTTAAATACATTACTTCTCAAGAATGAATGGAGTTTTGTTTGCGTAGCACTCTTTTAGTGAAAAGTCTTAGTTTTGAAGTTTGTTAATAACCAAATAATTGAAGCGTTCTATCTCTAGAATCGAACCTGAGCTGCGCATACCTAAAGAAGACGAACATCAAACTGCTCCTAAATCTCCGATTAAAAGAATGCCACTTCCCTACGAGGTAACACGTTACGATCATATTGTAATTATATAGCGTGTACAATTGTTACACGCTTTCAGTCATGTACACTTTCCCTTTTTGATTCATTCTTTGTCGCAGTGTCTTCAGTTCGTTCTCCAAGATCACAACTACGGAGCACCTCCACCACGAACACCTCCACCACCCTCGCCACCGCCTCATCCAAAGCAGCAGCCTATCAATGGTGCTGGGAGCTCCACTGCGACTTCTCAGCATCCTTATATCTACGGGCAAGGTAAGTCAGAATTACAGAGACTCACTTTTTATATATAGGGCTACCCAAACAGTAATACTGATATCCTAATCTATAAAATTTATACTGAAAATTAGCATTTTGCATAGTTGAATTGTCTTAAATTTTATTCTGACTATGAATATGTAAAGTTCCAACTACTATTGAAATTTTAACCTATAAAATTTATACTGAAACTTGTAACGCAGAGTTTCACTTTTTACAACTGTAAGGCTAGTCAAACAGTAATACTGAAATTCTAATCTATAAAATTTATACTGAAAATTAGCATTTTGCATAGTTAAATTGTCTTAAATTTTATTCTGACTATGAATACGTAAAGTTGCAACACCATTACTTACTTGTAACGCTGCATTTAATTTCAGTTATAATTGGCACCAACGTGGAGGATGACGCTGCCAGCGCTATTAGCAGCGAAGCAGGTAGAGAAGCTGAACCGGAAGGTGAAGAAACTGAAACTGCTCCAGAGGGTGAAGGAGATGATGAAGATAGTGTTACTAGATGTATATGGTAAGCAGTTGCGATGAACCACAGTAAGGATTTCTGACTCGTAGGGTAAAGAAACAAATCATTTTCAAGAATGCGTGGTTTGGAATGCCATTATTCTGTACGAACTATAAATATAATTCAAATGGAATGAATTCTAACTTCCTGAAATAGATAGCAAGATTACAAGTACTATGAGTGGGGCCTAGGTAGATAACTGATTACTCAAAAGGGAATGTTATTTTCAGTGACTTTGAGCATGACGATGGGTACATGATCTGCTGTGATCGATGCCTGTAAGTATCAGTATCACTTTTCATCTTTGTTCGTTATTGCAAATCATCTAATGAGCTAATTATTTCAGAGTTTGGCAGCACGTCGACTGCATGGGCATAGACCGTTCAAACATTCCTGACGAGTACCTCTGCGAGATCTGTCGGCCGCGACGCGTGGACAGGCAAAGGGCCCGCGCGCTGCAGATGCGCAAGCGAGAGGAACTGTTAAACTCGGACACGTCGTCCGACACGTCGTCCACCAGCTCAGCCGACACGGACGTCGGCGTGAACACGGTTCCAAAGAAGAGAACCTTGCAGCAACACCAAGTGCAGCGGCGGAAGTCCGAACCGCCGCCCCAAGTGAGACGCCTGAACAACAACAACAACAATAACAACAACGTTGCAAAGAGGCAGAGGAGGGACTCCCATCCGAGACAGTCGAGCGTAGTCCGTAAAAAGGAAACCACTAAACGTGGCCCGGGTAAACGCAAGGTCAAACGAAGGATGAGCCTCGAGGACAAGGAAGAGGAGACCCAGGACACGTGGAACTCCAACGTGGCGCCGCTCAGACAGTGGATAGAGCGCTACGAAGAAGCCGTAACGAATCACTATAGCCCCGAGCTCAGAGCCAGGATATCTTCTATCAAGGTGAACGGCACGCACGGCGACCTAAGGCAGAGCAACATGAACGCCATCGCCACAGGGAAATGCAGGCTCAACGTGCACAGCAATAGCGTTAGGGTAGGCAGAATAATTCCGTACGGGGTGTAAGAAACGTGTTTGTTAGGGATTTTTAAAAAGCGGAGGAGACGCGAATGAAATATGTAAGAAGCTTTCTTAATAATGAACATTTTCGATTGAAACTTGTTTTCGTGGTGGATCTTATGGAACCCTATAGAAAACATATAGAAAGTTTTTCTCTAAAGTGGAAACGGAATTTTTTAAAAATGAAAGAATGATATTTTTAAGAATTCCGTAGGTGATACCAAGTCGATTTTGGTAAGAACCTAAAATTGTCAATAAAAATTATTTTCCACTTCCTCGGGTATAACGAAGCATATTTTGTTAAGTGACATGTAGGAGTGACTTGTATCGTTTATGAGAAAAAAATTCCTAAAGAAAAGAAAAAAAATTGTTTTGGAAAAAAAAAGGTGATCTTTCGAAAAAATGTTTTAAACAAAACTTGTACATCTCGATGAGATATGAAATTGTTGTCAAATGTATTTGATCAAGAAACGAATATTTTTCGAGGTGTTTCCATTTTTATTGAATTTTTTATAGAATTTTATAGAATTTGAAATTCTAACCTACAAAATTTATATTGAAAATTGGCATTTTGAGAAAAACTTTCTGCATATTTTTTTTTAGGCTTTTACAAGATCTACAAGGGAAAAAAGTTTCGATCAAAAATGTTAATTATTAAGAGAGCTATGAATTTTTGAAAATTATTAAACTTTTTACTCATCTTTTCCATCAAATAGTGCTAAAAAATAGAATCTTTTGATAGTTTTTAACCTTCTTCGTACATTGTTGCAGTTTCTAGTGGCGACGATGTACCTTCCACCGAACACGCCGGTGGTGGAGCTCCGGGGAAAGTACATGCTGAGTACGCAGCACCGGCCGTCGCATCCCCAGGGACGCCAGCACACACAGAGGCCGGGACCGTTCGTGTTCTTCTATCGGTTGCCGCGCGACGGGACAGAAGTGTGCGTGGACACTAGAACCTACGGAAACGACGCCAGATTCGTGCGACGTAGTTGTAAGCCTAACGCGGAAGTAAAGCACTGTATAGAGAAAGGAACGTTACATTTGTATATCGTGACCACCACCGCGGTGGAGAAGAACGCGGAGATTACCATCAGGCACGAGCAACACGACCTGCTGCTGTCGCCTAATCCCAACGGCCCGATGATACCCGTCTTCTGCGCGTGCAACAACCCCAGGGAGTGTCAGGTCGCGCCTGTTAATCAGTTGACCAGAAGAGGAAGCAACGGGGCGCTCGCCGAGAGCGCTGAGTAAGTTTCACGAATCAGAAGCAGAAGAAAGAAACGTGTAAACGATGAAGAAGGTTCATATAGACGTATAGGCTGTATTTGTTAATTTATTATATAGTTGTAAAGTCCCTGAAGCTACTTCACAGCTACTTCACAGCTACTTGAAATGATTTAGATGGTCTCCTGTGGCCTACTACAATTTTTTCAAGATAATGTATCAACCGGGTCCTTCTGAAACTTATAGAAATCCTTTTATTAGATATCTGATGATAACAAGTAATTTTCAATAGAAAAACCCACGGTATCCAATTTATATGAACTCTCTTCATCCATTAATCCCTGCTGCGTGATTAATCCACCGAGTGAGTGTTCCTCGCAACACAGCCTGTACAATAATTTCTCTTTACAGTGGCCGAGAAAGAAGACGGAGGGGTAGACGCAACACGATCTGCGAGGACAGCGAGCCTGCGCCTGTGATTCCGAGCACCAGCGTGGCCCCACCTACCCCGCCAGCAACGACAGTCTCCTCCGTATCCGCACCCCCTAGAAGAACAGTGACGACCACCGTGGCGAACACGACTCGCCAGCCACCGAAAGAGGAGGTACCGACGCCTACCGTTCAGCAACCGCAGGTGTCGCCGACGTTGAGCCAGGCGCCGGCGCCGGAGAGCAAGAAGGACAAGAAGAAGATGACCAGGGAAGAGAGGAAGATGGAGGCCATAATGAAGGCGTTCGAGAGGCTAGAGAAAGCGGAACAGAGGAAGCAAGAAGTCCAGGCGCGAAATGCTCAGAGGAAGGAGTCCGGAAGCACGCACAGCGACAACGAGGACGCTCCCAGCGTGACGATGCAGTCGAAGCAGAAGCAGCAGAACTCCGACAGACCCCTGAGGCGGAAGAGGAGGAAAGGTCGAACCAGGACCACGAGCAGCTCCCAATCGCAGGGCAGCAGTCGAAGGACCCGGTTGAATTCCGCGGACTCCGACGTGTCCTCCGGAGAAGAGAGCAACTCCATGCAATCGCCGCCTTTGCTGGGCCAGAATCACTCGCAGAATCGGGACGCGCCTTACTCTTCTCATCTGCACACCTCAGCGAAAAGCGCTGGCGAGATCGTGAATCCAGGGTCCGGGCATCAAGGGATCCCAACGGCTGCTGGCTTGCTGTTGGCTCTGGCGAACTCCAACGCGCCGGGGCCCAGCTCCCCTCCGTTGCAACAGCCTACGCCAATGAAGAGCCCGACCTGCGACAGCGGAGCTAGCAGTAGCTCCCAGAGCTCCACGCCATCCACTCCTCTCTCTTCTGCTTGCTTGCTCGTCGCAGCAGCGGTCGGCCCGCTGGCGCCTGGATTCAAGTTCCCCAAGACCAAGAAGGTCCTCATGAACGAATGGCTCAAGGAGTCACCGGACCCGCCACAGGCCAACGTCCCCCAGGTCTCTCCTCTACCAGCCTTGCCATCCACCCCTCTTTCTAGCTCCATAAACCAGCTCTGCAGGTCCACGGACTTCTCGTTGCCAGCGGACTCGTCGGCGGAGTTCTTGAGTCAGAGCTATGCGGCCAAAAGCCTGGCCACTTTGGTCCAAGCCGCCAATTCGGTCTCCGGGATTTGCGACTCGCCTCCTCAGCGCAAGCAGACGGCCGCTGGAAACAACGCGTGTCCCGTGTCCTCTGGATCCGCCAAGAAGAGGTGGCTACGACAAGCCATCTCCGAGGAGTGCGACTCTCCGAACAGCAGACCGGAAAGTCCACCGCCCAGCGAGATGGTTGCCCCGCCGAAGAAGAGGAGGATAGCCAGGGAGAGCCTCTCGTCGGATAATTACACACCACCTACCACGCCAACCATGCTACCCGAATCTCTGCCCACCAGTAGGACCATGTGTCCTGTAGATGTAAGTTTCAGATTTGGTGTAGGGCTCTACGGTCTGGCTTATATCTCTCTATTCACTGTAGAGATTATTTCTTCTATTCCCTGTAGAGATTAACTATTCCATTCGCTGTTTCTCTTCATTTTGTAATTTGATATTGTTGAAGAGAATAGAATTTGCTGGCCACTGCGTCAAGTGCTGTCATCAAAAAATAAGAA
>NW_026534326.1:1563873-1565840 GCF_026225885.1 Hylaeus anthracinus | reverse complement strand
AGAATTTGCTGGCCACTGCGTCAAGTGCTGTCATCAAAAAATAAGAAAGCTAGAGTTTCTGCCAATTGAAACATTTAAATGCAATAAGATTTTCTTGCATCTTAGAAACTGTTTACTTCTGCCAAATTCACTCTATCCGAGTACACAGTTTTTCTCATTCTCAGCTCATTGTATCTTGCGTAACAATTTAACAGACTTCCAGTTTCATGAGCTCTCTTCTTCATTTGGATTTAACGATCTCATCCCAATCGCTTCTCTGAATCAAGATTTCTCTAGCGATGAAATAAAAAATTTGAAAACTGTCTCCAGGAGGATTTCATGGAGCACCTGCAGTCGCCGTTGATGGAACAGAGCGAGGATCGAAATCTGGACGGAGAATCCATAAAAGAAGAGGTGAACACGCACGAGCAGGTGAATCCACACTTGAGGCAGAAGCTGTCGATCGAGATCCCCCAGGATTTTCCTGTCAAGAGCCTGAAGAAGGAGGAGCCCGCGGAGATGATGCAGATGGACGTTCCGTTGGTGAAGAAAGACGACGAGATCAAGGTGAAAGAGGAATGTAAAGAAGAGATGGAGTGCGAGGCTCCGGAGCAGCTGGATTCGAGAACCTTCGTCAAAGAGGAATTAGAGTCGCCAATGGTTGACCATCGAAAGGACAAGATCAAGAAGGAACACAGCGTGAAGGAGGAACAGGTGAAGGTTGAACAAGGCACGGTGGAGATAGTTGACCAAGGCGACACCGAGATGGAGGATCTGAGCTCTCCCATCGCTGCCATGGAATCCGACGCTGTCCTGAAGCAAAGAGTAGCTGAGATGAGGCTCGAGTTCGGAGGAGGAATGGCCATGGAGAACGACAAGTCTGACGACGACGACGACGAGAAATCCGACAACGCTAAATGCGACGAGAAGTCGGACGACGACAACATGTCCATCGACGAGTTCGACGTCGAGGCTCAGATGAAGAAGATCACTGGCGACGACGGGAACGACTACAAAGAGAAGATAGACACCAGCTCGGAGAAGGACAAGAGCATGGATGGTATAGAGGGTCTGATGGAGAGCTCCAAAGAGGACTCTGAGTCCGATGACAAGGAGATGGACGACGTCAAGTACGAGCCGTCCTTCAAGTCCTTCGACATGAACCACGAGGAGAGATTGTTCAAGGAGTTCGAGAGCAAACCCGAACGGGACGACGTCCTGGAGGAGGATGCGAAGGTAGTGGAGCACAGCCAAGAATCTCAGAAGATGGAGCAACCTTCTGTCTTCGTTGCTTCCTCGGAGGAGTCTATATTCGAGTCCACCTCGTCCAACATGGACACGGAGTCCATCGCGGAACCACCCAAGATGTTCCATTCCATTCCACCGTTGAGCGAGCGAATCCGCAAGAAGGCAGAGGTGACTAGTTCCTCCAAAAGCCAGCTGAACTTCGAGGCGGCCATTATTGAGTCTACTATCGACATAGAGTCGACGGACGAGTCCAAGAACGGCGAACAGAAGTCCATGCTTTCCACGGCCTTGAGAGAATTGCTGGAAGCCAAGCTAGACGATCTGACCCCCGAGGAGGTCAAGGAAGAGACCATCGACGAGAACAGCACGTCGTACACCGAGCCAAAGTTAGAGACTCCGGAGCAGAGCGTGGATCTTCAGGAACCTGCAACCAGGACTGTGCGAACCGAACCCCAACAAGTTCCTCCTGAAGACGCTCCAGTGAAGGAAGAGGAGGTCCCACCCAAAGAAGTGAAGAGATTGAAGGACCCCAGGACTGTCGTTCCAAACAACATGCCTGCGCCAGCATTTAAACCTGAAGTCAGCGCTCCTGTTAAGAGAAAGGTACGAAACTCTAATCCTTTATTAAACCTTAAATTAAAGTTTATTATTTTTAACGTTAACCTCTTATTTCTTTTCTTATTAATTTTATTTTAAATTGGTTCTTGTACGAATACTTCTTACATTGACTGTATATAAAC
>NW_026534326.1:1549447-1563863 GCF_026225885.1 Hylaeus anthracinus | reverse complement strand
TGTACACAATTATAAATAGTTGTGTTACGCTAGCAATAAATACAACTCAATTTTGACTCGAACCAAGCAACAAAAGTTTCTTTTGACAGTATATAAGATGTTTGATTAAAATTCATTCGAGTTTCTTATTGATGGCAAATCTGTGATACCTATCAGTATCCATCCGATGGACTCACAAGTATACTTGTTACAGCTATCCATATCTGAGTACCGTAAGCGCAAGCAACAATCATCAGGCACACCTCCAGAACCAGAGCCATCGAATGATGCCTCAACAACAGACAAAGGAGCAGCAAGAGGCAGATCGAACAGCGCCAGCAGTGGCACCTCTTCCCTGAGCTCCGACGAGGAAACCTCTAAAATCTCCCTTTCCCTGGACCTACCTGGTCTCAACGCGCTACCGATCTTCACCAACGCGGAAAACGATGAGAAAAAAGGTAACGATCGCCATCCAACGTCGTGTTTTACCGAGCCACAAATTTATGAACTTGAATACACATAGTTGGGATGATCTGACCACATCGTTTCACGCATTCAGGTGGTGAAGAAGGCACGATCGGGTGGTCTGCTGCGCCGACCTTGGTCGAACGTCAACGGGAGAACCTCACGGAGAGATTGAAACGAGAATTCGGATTGTTTCTCAGCGACGACGAGGAGGAAAGAGCACGCAAACACGGTAAGAGGATCGTTCTACTTTCCAGTTACCCTTGTTTATTAATACCCTTTATATATACCTTTGCAAATGTATTTACAAAAATTCTCGAGTGTATCTCTTATACAACAATTTTAGATTGTTATCGAAATCAACAGAGGAATTTTTAAAAAAAACTCATTCTACCATTTTTATCAGATTGATTTTCCACTTTAAAGAGAAACTTTTTCTATGTTTTCTGCAGGGTTCTGTAAGATCAAGGAAAGAAAGTTTCAAATCAGAATGTTTAATATTAAGGGAGAAAATGAAACAGAGAAATAATAAAACTTCTGTAAGATCAAGGAAAGAAAGTTTCAAATCAGCATGTTTAATATTAAGGGAGAAAATGAAACAGAGAAATAATAAAATTACATTAAGGCCCACTTTTTTTGTACGTTATTGCATACTGTGTACATTTTGTGACCTTATAGACGTACAGATTTCCTACAAACGCACAAAGATCCACGAGTCTATTAATTAGATCCATTCTAACTAATATATTTCTTGTAAACAATTCCAGGTCTAACAGCAGAGGCGATCCTGAAGGCACGGAAGACGACGTCACCGCCGCACCCGTCGGTCTTCAGCACGCCGCCGAGCTACCCTCTTCCTCAGCTACCTCCCCAGCCCTACATCCCTCCCCCCGGCTCCGCGTCCATCCACTATCCCCAGTTCCAAGCGAAGCCCTGCCCGGTTCAGTATCCGACGTTCACGGTCCCCCAAAACGCCCAGCAGCCGATCTACGCGAACGCCACGGCGCCCACGTCGTCCACCGCGAAGCAAACGCAGCAGTTCATGGTGCCCCAGGCGTCGCAAGCTCCGCCAGGATCGAATCCGTACCCGCCTCAGTTCATTCCGCCGTCCGCCGCCGCGCTGCCGGCCTCCAAGTTCTCCTCGTTAACGCCGCCGCCGTCGGGGAGCCAGACGTACCCCGGCCAATCGCAGAAGCCGTTTTACAATCACCCGGCGTCTAGGTCTTAACCCGCATAAAAGATAGCGCCGTTGAAATGAATTCCTAGCCGTCGGCTAGCGACCTTTAATTCCATTAGATTAAATTTTTTATGTTTCCCTCCCCTTCGGTGGGAGGAAGGGGAAGTTTGAACGGAACGACGACGAGCGAAAGAGAAGGAAATATCGCGGTCTCCTCCGGATGAGGAAGAGGCCGCGGACGATCCCCAGGTGCTAACCATTCGCTTGTAGAAACGTTATGCTACACGAGACGCTCTCGATGGAATTCGCGTGGCCTAAACGTGATAGTTAAGTATATTGACGAATAAAAGGGGACGAACTAGGGTTCGCGCATTTTAGGTGACACGTCTGAGCGTTCGCGAGGAACTGTATCGAGCTGTACACTCTTCGTTTGGGCGAAAACGGTGCCCTAACGATGTTTATACATAGCGTTAGTCCAATTTTTGATGGAAAATGTAACTGAAAGGAGGAAGGAGAATCCATCCAAGCCGTGATCGTGATACTCCTCGACTTGGGTATATATATATATATATTATTAATATATATATATATATATATATACAGATACAGACATACAACACGTATTATCCATACATGCATATTTTTCTGTAAATATCATTTGCTTATATGCATAATATAACGATACGGAACTATTATATTTAATCTTAGTTAAGAATCAGCGATTGGACGGAGGGAAGAGACACGCTGCGCGTTGCGGGTTCAGTTTAATAACATTCTTTTCAACTTTCATTTAAGAACACCTCTTTGAGGTCAAGCAGACTCGCGCAGCGAGTCTGGCTCCTTCTGGACGCAACGAAAATTTGCTTTTTTCGATTCCATCGCGATGGTGATCATCGATTCCATGGAAGAGCACACAGGCCTGTTTAGGGTAAATTGTACAGCGCGAAAAGTCTTCTTCCTAGGCCCTAGACTGAAAGTTCCCGCAAATTTATAAGTCTGACGCCTTCTTCGAGCCTTTTTTTCTCTCGTCGTTTCGATTTTTCCGCCTCGTTATTCGTTACCTTGTTTCCTTAATCGATACAAGGTGGATCCTATTTAAGATCAGAGTTCCCGCTGTTAAAGGACAGACCTCGAGTCACCTCAACAGAGCTAGTCAGACCTTGAGCTTTGAGATCGAAGATTCGAATCGATAACAGTGACTGCATTTTGGACTTTTGGTCTGGATTCATCGTGTTGAACATTCGTTTTACTAGTACAAAACTGCGTTAAGGGAGAATAAAAAAACAAAACTCGTATACAACTATATGCACAGTGGGTGTAGAGAGAATTCAAGTACACCAATCAATTTCCAAAAAAAAAAAAAACCTATGGAAAATTGTAATTTATTAACTTATTTTTGTATAAACAATGACATTCTACATTCTTGACATTCCCGGAAATCTGTAGAATAGATAGAGTACCAAACAAAAATAGCTATTTATGTAAGTTGTGAAATTAACAAGAAAAAAGGAATTAATCGATAGAAATATTGAAGCAATAAGTATTCGCACAACTGTTTAATTTTTAAAACTTCATTAAAAGAAAAGATATTTACATTAATTTGCAAATATGTAATACCTCCTTTATGGGATTTCCTTTTGATTTTATAATTATTGTAATTCTTCGAGGCATTAAATTACCTAAATTATTAGTTATTCGAAGTGGGATCTTCTTCGACTCCTCTATTTTTAAAAGTACACTTTACTGGAAATTTGATGTCTTCTAATTCCTACAGAGCAATAAACTAATGTGTTTATGTTACAAACTCTACTGTAAATGGTTCGTCATAAGAATCGTGCAAATACTTATTGTTTCTATACTTTTACCCACTTTTTTTTTTTTTGTTTTGTTAATTTCACAAATTATATTAACTAGTAAATGTTGTTTGGACTAGTTTGGATTATTTGGATCTGTCTTACAGATTTCTGGGAATATATAAAATATCATTAATTATAAAAAAAAGAAGTTAAGGAAACTACAATTTCTCCCAAAATTTTTATTTGTAAATTGATCGGTGTACGAATACATTCTACACCCACTGTAAGTACTTGCAGGCGAATCGTAAAAGGTTGTATGGTATTATTATTATTTTGTTTGTTTTATCATCATTGTTTCGCGAAGGAAGAGGTAAAACGAAGGATATCATTCTTAAACGTTTGCAAGACGAGATTCGATTATTTATTGCATTCTAGCATTGTATATTTGTTCTTCTCTTTTAATCCGGTGAACCTTGGGAATTTTACTCGAAGGAAGAGGAATGTAAATGGTACATTACGATGATGAAACATTCGCCCAGTGTACACAGCGATGTAATTAAACAAATTAATGTACAAAGTTTCTCGTCGAAATTCTCGCGTACTCGTTGCGTGTACATATATTAGCCGCGTTGAATATTAATTGTACTTCTTATCGGTAGGCTTCAAGGTCGTCTTGAGTGTTCCTCGATGTGAAACGAAAACGCTCGGTTCGGGGCGATTGTATATTTCTTAGATTTTAAAGCACACGGTTAAATTATAAACGGAAAATATACAACGAAATACTGTTTGGGTTCGAAAGCGAAACAAAAGGGGTTCCATGGGCACGCTGAACTTCTAACCACTAGCGAAAGACGGAAACAGAATCGAGAGATGACAAATTAATTTGTAAAGCTCACAGTATTAGAAGAGAATCATTCTGACGATGTGTATATAAAAATTAAAACTCTTCGAGGCACTGAATCTCCAAAAACCAGAGACAGATAGTTATTTTTAATATGGAACAGTTGTACGATTTAGACTCCGTGCAATGAGAGTATCATGGACTGAGATGGAAGAGAAAATTGTTTATCAGGCAAAATTAAATGGGATGCAGCTTATTTATGGATCAATAATTGGAAGTTTCAGCGAGCTTGTGAATCAGTGTTACGCTGTTCTGATCAAATGTTTTATAGACACTAGAACTATCGAAGACAATGCATCTCAAACATAATTAAAATACTACATGATTAAAATTGAAAGAGAACTATTACTAGTTCTCTATGCTCTACTTTAATAATTGCCATTAGAAATGGTAGCGAAAGCATTGTTGAGAATCAAATAATTTTAAAGAGTTCAACGTACCCCAATCTATTAGCTTGGTAGTTCTCTATACTCTACTTTAATAATTGCCATTAGAAATGGTAGCGAAAGCATTGTTGAGAATGAATTACTTTTAAAGAGTTCAACATACCCCATTCTATTAGCTTGGTAGTTCTGGTGTCGAGGAACTTTCAGACACTTTTGTGGAGCGTAGAGATCTGTGATTAGGGAATAAAGGAAAAGGATTGCATCGCAAGAGAATTTCATAGGATTTCTGGGTGCGTTATGGATCTCATCGGTGAACAAAGTATAAAAGTAATTAATAAACCTACTAGACCGTTTGCATTGCGTTTATTGGAGCTTACAAACAAAATGAAGAAGAAAAAAGTTAAGAGATTACACGTACACACTCACTCACACGTACATACATACACACACGAGGACAAGGATAATATTTTTGGCATTTGGTATTCCTTTATATATATATATATATAAAGTATATATATACTTTAGCCGAATATTTTGTAATAAACGTGTATACTAATGTAAGTTAGACCGCTCTCGGGGTCGGGGAACTTGGATTTTGGGTGTGTACAGCTTTCGTTCCTCGCCTTCGTGGAGCCGGTACTGTGAAACTTGTAAATAATTTTGTAAGATAAATTTAAGTACAGACATAGACGTCTCTTGGGCGAGAATTATCGCGTCTTCTTTGAATAATCCAGACAGATGGAGAGACGAAAGAATAGAGAAGAAATTGAGAATTTGGATGGATAAAGAAGATACGAAGCACGATTGCTTGCTGCTGCTATTGCAAAATACACAGGATATACATGCATACAAAACACGAGACACGTTAAGCTTAATTAATTATTCGTTGTACAATTCTCTCGTTGCCCTACCGTATCTCTGTATAATGACATTTTGATGATAAGCGACAAAGGCGTTCTGTTATTACATAAGTACCGAGACATTTAGAGATAAAAAGGAAAGAAGGAAAGAAAGAAGTAACTCGTTAGTACAATAGTTTCAATGTTGTAAATAAAACAGATCATAGTGATTATTATTATTATTATTATTATTATTATTATTATTATTATTATTGTATGTACATGTGTATGTATATATATATAAATATATATATATATATATAATTATATACACGTTAGGTATAATTATATATGTATATAGGAAAAAACGCGTCTTTATAATAGTATCAGAACACATAATTTTTTTATTTACAATTCACTGTTACATGTATGTGCCTAGCTATAGCCACGTTGCATTATCTTACATATTGTATGATAATTTAATTCATACTACCGATTAATGAATGTAACAAGTTCTTCGATATCAAACTCTATATGATATATATATACATATATAGTGTATAATATATTATGTGTGTGTATATATATATATATCGTATAATATGTGACATTATATGTATCGTATAATATATATACATACATATATTATATATATATATATATATCTGGCGTAACGTGTAAAGAGCTCATATTTAGGCATACATGAAATTTAATAAATCGGAATACATTTTACGAATTACCAAGTTCCAGTGATACGTTATTGATGCCCAGTTTCTGCATCCTAAAGCTTGCTTCGCACATTATTGTTGCACTCTTTTCGCTTGTAATTATTTTTGGGTCATTTCGCAATCATATAAAATGTTAAAATGTTTGTGTACATTTAAGTGTATCGTTAACTCTGGTGAAACTTTCCAGACATTAATCTTTCTTGTTACACAGTTACGTAACTGAGATACAACCAGTTTCATTTATTATGTAACCTTTTGTGCATGTTTTTATCAATGGTCCAAATATAGGAACTGGTTGTATTTTCTTTTCTGCGCAAACTTTTTGTGTTGATAATGTGTCGATATTGTGTTTGCTGTTTGTACTTTTCAATCATTGATTCTTTTATATCTCATTCCAAAATTATTTCACAAATTCCTTGATTTCTTTCAAAGAGTGCTTTTCCATTCTCAAAATACTTTTATTATTAACAAAATGAACTACTATTAGTGCCGAATAGCTAAGTTCAGGTCAAGAACCATAAATACTCTTTGTAAGATTCAAATTCTTCTTGCGAACAAACTTGCTACATTTCTGTTTCTTGTTTGTATCGTTTAAATTGAGTAAAAAGAAATCTTATTGCGTTAGAGATTTAAGAAATGATGCCTTTTCGCAGACAAAACAATCTCTACAGAATATTTTTACAAGGTAATGCATGATGCTAATTTGAGTAATATTTATTCAAATCAGTGGCAATTTTCAAGCAATTATTGCATTGCTCAAAAAACCTCATCGCACTGGAGGTTTAAAAAATGATTTCCTTTTGCAGATACAAAATTTTTTTGCGCAATGTTTTGCAAGGTAATACATCATATTAATGCGCATAAAATTATTCAGTTCTGTGGTAATTTCCACTTGGCCCCTATATTGTTCAAAAAAACAAGTCGAGCAAATACTCAGAATCTGCGTGCATATATACCAACTGATAAAGATTTCGTTATCTATTGTTCATTCGATCCAAAGATATCCTTTCGTGGATGTATTTAATGGATGATTTTAACAAAACTTTAATTGATTGTTCTTCGATTAAATACGAACCACGTGAGCCTATTGCGATTTAAATTGTCCATCCTAATTTTGTGAAAATTACTAAAAACTACCCTGAACCTTATCAGACAGTAAACCTAATCAGACATTAACAGTAAAAGTGTAGTAATTGAAAAACTATTAAAAGTTTTGTAATTCTAACACAGCTTCTCCCGAAACATACAGATTCTCACCGTGAGTTTTTTCAATTTATATCAAAATGCAATTTAGGAAATTGTTGAAAGCTGAAAGATTGATATGTTATAACAACTGAAATTATAAACCATTTAAAACAAAAAAAAAAAATAATTGATCATTTTAGTTTTGAAAAAAATGAAATTCGATTTGGGAAGTTGCTTGAAATTCTGACAAATTGTAACAATCAAAATGATAAACCGTTAAAATTTATTGTTTTTCGAATTTTGTGTATGTAGAGAAATATGGTAATGTCCATCAAGTTGAGACTCGATGAAGATTAGGTTGATTTGGAGATTAATACTCTAAAAATAATAAGAAAAATTTATCGTTTTTCGAATTTTTTATATACAGGGTGTTCCAAAAATGGTGGAGGTCATTGAAAAAGATGGTTCGGGGGGTGATTTTAAACAACTTTTTCCTTAGCGAAAATGTTGTCTGAGGCTTCGTTAAGGAGATATTAAGAGAAAACGTCGACCAATCAGAGCGCGAGGATGCCGGTGGAGCGATCGCGGTAGCGAAGGCTACGCTACCTCGGCCGCTCCAACGGTATCTGCGCGCTCTGATTGGTCGACGTTTTTTATTAATATCTCCTTAACAAGGCCTCAGACAACATTTTCGCAAAGGAAAAAGTTGTTTCAAATCACCCCTCGTACCACCCCTTTCAAGCTGTTACAACATTTTTGGGACTGCTTGTATATGGCGAAAGCTCAATACGTGTTTCCAATTCTTTTATAATTCTATCATTTTTTAAGGCGACTATGGGCGCCTTACAATCGTTTTACAATCGTCACCTCTCGAACCACCCATTTCAATGACCTCCACCGTGTTTGGGACACCCTGTAATTAATTCTGAAATAATTAAAATCTGAAACTTCTTTCCAGGGCCGGCGTGACCTTTCGCGGGGCCTGAATTCACATTCAAATCCTACACTTCAATTTTACAACGATGAATTATTTATTTACAAATGCTATATATTTTTTTACAAGATGAATATTAAATAATAATACTTTGATGATTTTTTTTACTTCTTTCAATTTGATCATCGCTACTAAAAAAATGTCTTGCATCTTAGCCGACATTGCTTCCATTTGTTAATGGTATCATCAGTCTGTAAAAAGTTAATCAAAATCGTTACCTTTTAATTCAGTAATTTTCGTAGATCGCGGGGCCTGAACCTGCATTGCATCGGCCCTGCTTCTTTCCCACCCAGTTACTCGGTAACAGTTGGTATTCTCGTAAAAATAAATTTCTCGTGTATCACGAATATACACATCGCTTTATCATAAACGCGTACACGGTACCAATAAAGCTGTCCTCCTCCAAACTTTTCCAATTGTACAATTTTACACGTGATTATCTCGAAACAGCTACTTCAAGCTCCCTCCCTTTCCCGCGCGTAATTTGATCGGGGGCACGATGACGTCACGGCCGACACTGGTCGTCAATTGGTCGAGATCCGCGCGACCGAGGCGTCTGCTGTGACAGTCGACTCAGCGGCGTCCGACGCGACCGATCATCTCCGCAAAATGTCTCCGTCCCAGGCTCAGCTGGACGCAACAGCTGTAGAGAACTTTCGCGAGTACCTGCGAATTCCCTCCGTCCAGCCTAACATCAATTACGGTAAGTCCGTTTCACCTATTCTCTATCATCCACGAACGACAACACGCCCCTCGACACGTTTATCATCGAATTCGCCGATGGGAATCGTTCACGCATATTGCGTGCCGGAATGGGGTCGCTCGTTTCCTCGTTAAGCAAATTACTTTAATCTTCTACGCAGCACCGGGCTCGCACGCTCGATCTAGAACGCAGTTACAGAACGACCATTGGCAAAATTTTCAATTAATCAGATATTATCGAGACGTTTGGTCTATTGTTCCATTGGAACGCTGAAACATTCCTTAAAGCTTCTGACGAAAATTCCAACGTGTATATTCGGAATCGATGGTTGATATGTAATTGATAGGAGAGTATTGGTGTTTTGATTATCGGGAAAATAATTCTGGAAATTTTTGGTCGATGCGACCAAACTCGTGGCGTCGGGAACGCTACTGCCATTGCCCCACCCTGAACGCATTGTGTTCTGTTTTTCTGTCTCAACGGTTTTGAGCATCAAAGTCAACCCTATATTTACTTTGAAAAAGAATCTTCTAAAATACACGCGCGATTGGACCGATTCTTGTCCAAGGATGCCTCGTACGTGACCCAAATCGTACCATGCTCCAGGTCACATGATCATTAAGGCTTTCAATTGGAAAGCGTAACTCGCAGGATGCCGTACTGTGTTAGACGAATGCTTTTGAACCTGTCCAACCCTGGTGAACGAACCATACTTCTTCCTAAAGGCACTTTACTGTTCTCGAAATACATTTGTTATTAAGAAAATGAATTTCGATAACTGAAAATTCAAGGCAACTAAATGACAATATTATATTCTTTATTCGTTACTCCAATTTGTCATTTCTAGCAGTGAAACAGTATAACAATGCGTAACAATCTTGGTAGATTTTCTATTCTAAATATTTTCAACCGTAAATTTTGTACATCTCTGCCCCTCTAAAGTTAAAATAAATCACGCTGCTAGAAGTTTGTCATTTTAATATCATGTTCTAGCAGTGAAACAGTATAACAATGCGTAACAATTTTGGTAGATTTTCTATTCTAAATATTTTCAACCATAAATTTTGTACATCTCTGCCCCTGTAAAGATAAAACAAATCACTCTGCTAGAAGTTAAAATTAGCAAATAGTATAATCCCTATGAGAGATAAGATAAAGAAAGAAATATTTCCAAAACAAGATACCATCTCTACAAACCCTTTTATCAATTTTACATAGTTTTATCGCAACTATAAATATCCATTTAACTCATAACTTTCAATAATAAAATAATCTGCTATCACGCAAAGAATGAATGACCAAGCATGAAAATCTTAATCATGAAAGATTTCCTCAACATATGTCTCTTAATTAATATTCCAAATCCTACCACTAATTTTAATTTTACTCCCTTGTACAGATGAGTGCGTTGCATTCCTACGCAAGCAAGCCAAGTCTCTCGATTTGCCCGTCAAGGTCTACCATGTCGACCCGAGGAAGCCCATCGTGATTCTCACATGGACAGGTACGGAACCGTCAAAGGCAGCGATTCTTCTGAATAGTCACATGGACGTCGTGCCTGTGTTCGAAGTAAGCATAAAATTACTCTTCGTTACTCATGAAATTAACTAATTATTTACAATACCTCGGTTGTTTCTTTCTATGAAACACTGTCATCGCAATTGTAAATCATTACTGAAAAAGGTATTAGAATTCATCTATCGATGAAATGTTTAGAATGACTGGACTTATCCACCATTCAGCGCTCACATGGATGAGAAAGGAAACATTTATGCTCGTGGCAGCCAGGACATGAAGTGCGTAGGAATACAGTACCTGGAAGCTATTCGACGGATGAAACTTGCAGGACAGCGGTTTAAAAGGACGATCCACATCTCCTTCGTGCCGGACGAGGAAATCGGTGGCGTTCTTGGCATGAAGGACTTCGTCCACACCAAAGACTTCCAAGCTCTGAATGTCGGTTTCGCGTTGGACGAGGGTGTAGCCTCCCCCGAGGAATTCTTCTGCATATTCTACGGAGAAAGAACTATCTGGCATGTGATAGTTGAGTGCGCAGCTCAACCTGGACATGGATCCCTTCTGGCAGACAACACGGCTGGCGAAAAGATGAGAGTCATAATTGATCGCTTCATGGACTTCAGGGCCAAACAGAAGCTGAAACTGAAAGATCCGAAGGTCAACCTGGGGGATGTGACGACTGTGAATTTGACCATGTTGAAGGTATATGTATTGCCTAGTTTGGTATTTTTTAGAATAAAGTAGAAATATCTAAAAAAAGTAATGCAATTATATTATTTGCGGTTTATTATTTATTTTAGAACATTGTTCTTTACAGTTGATACTAATGGAGGTTTCCAAATGTAAACCGTGTCCTTTGGATAAAGCGTTCAGACGTTTCGCTAGCATTTTAACTGACTTCTTTGATTGGCAAATGATACACTGTTTTATCTATGCAGACCTGATCCTAGTCTAACCCTCTCCTAGGCCTGCGATGACCAACCTAACACAGATCTATCCACTGCGTTAGGTTGCTTGTGGCAAGGTTACATTTCCACTGATATCTCAGTGTATCGTTGGACCCTTGAAGAAACTAGACTGAAGTGTCTCGAGTCTCTTATCCAAAGGACACTTATCTCCAGCAGCCTTCATTAATATCAACCATATAATTTTTAATAGTCAAAACATTCTCGTTACATGTCTGTACAGGACAATAACATCTCGCAGTGAGTATTTACATAATTTCAGAGATATTTATTAAAACAATTCTCACTTATACGAATACAGTTCGCATTCCAGTTTGATTATTCTGGATTTAACATTCTCTATATGATTCATTTCAGGGTGGAGTACAAACGAACGTGTTACCAGCCTCCCTAACCGCGGTCTTCGACATTCGAATCGATCCCTCCATCGACCAGGAGGAGTTCGAAGCAACGATAAAGAAGTGGTGCCAAGAAGCTGGCCCGGACGTGACGTACTCGTTCGAAGAGAAAAACGTTAAGATCGAGAACACGAAGCTGGACGATTCCAATCCTTACTGGACCGCTTTCAAAAAGACCTGCGATGGTCTCGGGTTGAATTTGAGGGCGGAAATATTCCCAGGCGGAACGGACAGTCGCTTCGTCCGCGGTGTACGTATAAATCTCTTGTTTATAGATTTATCGTATAATTAACAAGAACTGAAACGAAAATTTTATGCTACACCGATTGAAACTTTGTGTGTTGGTAGATTTGGTAGTCCTGTTTAAGAAAATATAGTATCATAGACACTTTTAAATATTCGTGATCAAAGTTTCATTATTATTATAAATGGGAGCTAGTTTCTTATTGACCTTATTTAGAGTAATTATATTTTATAGTTGAATTATCAATGAATTTTAAACAGTATAATGTTTTACTCACTAAAACTTTGTTACATAAAAGAGACAAGAATGGAAATTTACCATTTGATACAAGGAATATTAAAAAAATGATTCGCTGGATAAAAGGATGGTATAATAAATGAATACGTAGAGCACATTAATTCCTCTTCGACACCATCAAATATCTATAGGGGCAGACACATTGCGATATATACTGGAAGAAAAGAAATAGTGTAATGTCTTTGAATATATTAGAGTTAAAAATGAAGAAACACACGATACCCTACATTAATAAAATTTAAGAAAAAGAGAACTGCAATATATTGCAATACCGAGCAATACTTGCAATATCGAGTGTCTGCACCTATGATACCATATTCGTCGTAAACAGGACAAAATCTACCAATACAGAAAGTTTCACTACGCTGTGAAAAGAAATGTTGCAAGAACTGAAATCTTTGTGTATTCGCATTGCAGGTTGGGATTCCAGCTATTGGGTTCTCACCGATGAACAAAACAAAGATACTCCTCCACGATAACGATGAATATTTAAACAAAGATATATTCCTAAAGGGCATTGAAATATACATGAAAATAATCCCTGCTGTGGCCAATGTCTAAGAGATTTAAAAAAAAATACTCCAAGAACGGCTTCGATACACCAAATATCTACACGATAAATAATTACGAGTACTAATAACGGATGGAGAAAAGGCAGAGAGTCGACAATTTAAAGACATACTAATATATGCATAAATATATCGATACGGCTTTAACGTTACAGACTGAATATACTCAAGATAGATTTTTAAAAAATGTTGCATGAGATTTAGAGTTTATCGAGCTTGTTACTGTGCCAGTCACGAGGAAGCTTGTTTCTCCAAGCAAGTAGAAAGAAAAGACTGCTTCGAAAAAAAAACCAGGATGCTTTTACAAGCGGAGAGGAGTACGAAGTGGCCTGACCGTAGAGAGGTATTAGAAAAATGCATTTAATAAGTTTAACCAGTGAATACTTTATTATACTCGTGTCTTGGAATTCACCAAAAGTCGTACAAAAGATAGTAGAGAATTAACGCTTAAAAGGCAGTCGTAGTGATAGTAAGATCTAGTGCAATCGCAGAATTATTGTAAAAAACTCTGCATATATACCATGTATGTATGTGTATATATGATTGTTTTAAAAAAGAGAGAGAGAGAAAGAGTATATTATGGGAACCACCGCAGGTACCATGTGATGCGGTAATTATATATTTTTATAATTCGATAAATATAATTAGATACTACATAGATATAAGAACACGTCTATTGACTTGGGTTTCGCACGAAATACGGTAAGAATGTGATCGCGACTCCGAGATGACGATTCGCGCATATTTCGCAACGAAACGCACAGAGGCAAACGTGAATCGCTGTGTTGACATTTTCTCGCGCCAAAGTCGATAAAACGTGGCTGGATTCCCGCCATTATCGTGGCGGTTCATTCTTAAAAGGGGTGGGGGAGGGGGGGAGAGCTGCGATGCTCCCCTTCGGGGCGAGAGGTGGACTCGTCCGATGTTTACCACGGTGCAATTAGTTTTCGGTTCGTAAAGGGGACTTGTTAGCCACCGTAGGCTCGAACGACCCAGAAAAATGTTAATTAATTTTCGATCCACGCGTCGAATCAAAATATATCGACGTAAGGTCGCGCCGTGCGATTAACTCGCGAGCTCGGTCGGGCTCGGCTATTATTGGAGTGGGGAAGGTTAGGGAAGGGCCGCCATTTCTGTCAATCGTTTCTCGCGGTCTGTGTGCGCGGGATCGTCCGTAACACCGAGAGGGAAGAAAATTCCCTCGTTTAGCCACGATGTCGGTCTCTTCCCGATGCACGCGCGTCGAAAAAACCTTAGCAATCGCGTAAAACT
>NW_026534326.1:1475567-1549437 GCF_026225885.1 Hylaeus anthracinus | reverse complement strand
CCCCCCCGAACCATCCCTTTCAAGGTATTACAACATTTTTGGAACAGCCTGTATTATTAGTATAATAGATGTGTACAGAAAATTTCAACGCAGGGCGGACAGTAGAGCAGTGCATAGCGTATTCGACTTCCACGCTGAGAGCCTGGGTTCGAATCCTGGGCGCCCCGCCACGGTTTTTTTCATGGTTGAATTAGGTCTGGCTAACAAAGATATGAAGTATGAAGAAAGCCTAGGACGAAAAAGTAAAGAATAAGATAAGTTGCAAATAGCAAATAAAGGGAGCGAGAATAAGTCCGTATCTTCCCCGAAGCACTATTAAACTCAACAAAACAAAATAAAAAATTCCAACGCAGGAATTTGTAATAGGCTGCTATTAGGAAAATACTTGAAAAATGACACGGTATATATGAGGATGAATCGACAGAGATGATATTATAAAAACTGAGGGAAGGTAAAGTCGATCAATGGACAGTGTAAGCTTTGCGTGCGAGCAAAGCGCCAGGTTTCTTTGTGATTGCTGCCGGGGAACCGGTTTTGAATCGCGCCGAAGAGGGCTTATGAAGTGAGTCGAATGTGAATCGTGTTCTTCTAATAAATGGACTTTTGTTGGACAAAGAGCTACGAGCGGTAGGCCCGTACGGGACGCATCGGTGACACGGTTACGGATACGTTAACATTCTGTTTCTAAAACACCCGTCTGTAACGAGCTCGTGCTCCTTCACCCTTGACTGCGCCACGATTTTTGCTGGAAATTCTAAGAGGCGTGGAGGAATGAATTTAAAAAAAATATCAGCTTACAGGGAATGATAAGACGAAACTTTTTTCTATTTACAGTTTGTTCGTACGACGTTTAGTTTCGAAGATAAAAATTGAGAAAGGAGAAGCCCTCTTTTCTTGAAATTTAATTACTTTCATGAGGTATGGAAATGAAAAGCATCGTGACGTGACAATTACTCATTTCTCAAATTTGAAAAAAATATACTCTTATAGAGTGTGATAAGACGAAACTTTTTTCTATTTACAGTTTGTTCTTACGACGTTTAGTTTCGAAGATAAAAATTGCAAAAGTTCAACGTCAACGTCGACATAAACTCTGAAGAATTTTGGCTCGTATATTTCCACGGGTAACGTCGGAGGGAGCGTTACGGTCACGGGCTCGTTAATGTTCCACGAGAGTAACTCAACCTTTGGGTGTACACACAAGCAACGGTCTTGTAAAATATGGATACGTCGAACGACGGTTTCACGGTCGTGAAAACGCAAGACATCTCACTTGGAATCTTTTCCCATGGCGGTGGCTTGCACACTTCCTCAACGGGATAATACACTTCCGCCGATAATGTTTGCAAACCTGAACTCGTCAAGAGTCTTCGCAGTGTTATATTTTTACTGGAGTCTTCGATGCGAATGACTCTCCTCTCAAGGTCATCAGAAGCTCTATATTATACGCGTTTGAATCTCTTTTTATCAACAAGACTACAATATTGAAAATACCCAGATCCGTTCAATTTTTATTTTCGAAACTACACGTTGTACGAACAAACTGTAAATAGAAAAAAGTTTCGTCTTATCACGCTCTATAAGAGTATATTTTTTTCAAATTTGAGAAATGAGTAATTGTCACGTCACGATGCTTTTCATTTCCATACCTCATGAAAGTAATTCAATTTCAAGACAAAGGGCTTCTCCTTTCTCAATTTTTATCTTCGAAACTAAACGTCGTACGAATAAACTGTAAATAGAAAAAAGTTTCGTCTTATCACGCTCTATAAGAGTATATTTTTTTCAAATTTGAGAAATGAGTAATTGTCACGTCACGATGCTTTTCATTTCCACCGTTGGAAATGCAATCGAATTTTAGGAAGAAGGACTTCTGACTTTTCAATTTTTATTTTCGAAACTACACGTTGTACGAACAAACTGTAAATAGAAAAAAGTTTCGTCTTATCACACTCTATAAGAGTATATTTTTTTCAAAATCGTCCCACAGTCGAAGGGTTAGG
This sequence comes from Hylaeus anthracinus, assembly GCF_026225885.1. Classification (NCBI taxonomy): domain Eukaryota; kingdom Metazoa; phylum Arthropoda; class Insecta; order Hymenoptera; family Colletidae; genus Hylaeus; species Hylaeus anthracinus. Next base: position 1,547,434 of record NW_026534326.1, on the reverse strand, counting down.
GAAACGGTTAAGGAGTCTCAGGATATCGAAACGCGAGAGAGCCCGAGTAATTGACCCTGTGCTAATAATTCGTGGCTACCTGCCAGCTAAGACTTCCGCCGTCCGACACGCTCGGACTCTTTTTCCTACCTGCGGGATAATGGTGGTTTGGAGAACAAAGGGACAGTCGAATTTACACCTGTACCTGAAAAGTACCGCAAAAACCGTCCCCCTCCCGACGAGAATATATTCGTTCCAGACGGAAAAGTTTCACTTTCCTCGGCTTTAGGGTCTCATTGCCACGGAACCTCACCCTGGAACGTACGTTTCAAGAACTGTGGGAACAATGGGGGAGCCCCTGGCTCAGAATTTTAACTGCTCGGACACAGTTGGACGCCATCTTGGAATAATCTTTATTAACGACGAATCAAAGAACCGTGCAATTGTTTAGCCGCGATTGTTCACGGAAGCTTATTATTTTCTTTAGCGTGAAACGTAAATCCTTGTACATGTACATAATACGATAATCTCTTATCAGCGAGCAACATGGCAGTATTAATAAGACGAATACATAATATACCACTCTTGAATTTCTTTCGATTTTCAAATCACCTCCTTGTGTTTAAAATTCGATGTGATCGAACAGATTCGTTTCCAATGACCGTCAGGTTGAGACACAGAAATTTTTAAATAAATAGTATTAACAACGTAAATACATAAACGCGTTATTAGATTCGCCAGAGCGGTCATTAAAAACAGAAAAAAAAAAAAGAAAAAATTATCCGGAGGGTTGACGTTCATCGAGCGCACTGGGCCAAGATGGTCGTTCGGTAGGGAGATTAGGATCGTTCCAGGAGTCACGTTGAAGGTCGAATTTTCGCCAACGATAGGGGAAAGAGAGAAGAACAGCGGCGCGATCGCGGAGGGAAGGGTAGGGGTTGGGGAGGGCCCCTCTGCCAAGAAAATACAGCTGCGTGGTTCGACGACACGTAATGAAATTGACTGCTCGCTGCAGCTGCTTGGCCATCGTGTGTGGATTAATGCCTGAAACGACGATGGTAACATGGCGGAAACGTTATTCCGAATTACAGGGACGAAATTATAGCCCCCCCCCCCCCCTCTCTCCTCCCATCACCATAAGGTTTTGGTGATATTTCGTGGTACGACTATATATATATATATATCGTGTGTCGACGTTTCCGAGCATGAGAACGATTTGAAGTTTCTTCGATATTTTTAAATAAATAGAATTTTGAAGAAGATTCGAGTGATTGTTTATCGATGCACGTTTTATTATACATAGTGTAATATATGTATGATATATTTATGTTTATCTTGTTAACACTGTTTATTTAAAAATGATAAGGGAAGGAATTTTTGTCTACAACGTTGATATACTTGAATTTTGTTTATAATTTTAAATAGAATTGACAAGATAAATATACAGGGTGTCCCGAAAATGTTGCAACATCTTGAAAGAGATGGTTCGGGAGGTGATTTGAAACAACTTTTTTCGTTGAAGAGATATTAACGGAAAACACTGACCAATGAGTGCGCGAGGCGGCCGCGCTCCCCGACCAATCAGAGCGCGCGGATACCGTTGGACCGACTAGGCGTCCACGTTCATGCGCTACCGCGAGCGCTCCATCGGCATACGCGCGCTCTGATTGGTCCGGAGTTTTCCGTTAATATCTCCTCAACGAAACCTCTGACAACATTTTCGCTAAGGAAAAAGTTGTTTCAATTCACCTCCCGAACCACCCCTTTCAAGGTGTTACAACGTTTTTGAGACGCCCTGTATATATAGAGTGGAGGTGATTTGAAACAATTTTTTCCTTAGCGAAAATGTTGTTCGAGGCTTCGTTGAGGAGATATTAACGGAAAAGTCTGGACCAATCAGAGCGCGAGGCTGCTGCACTTCCCGACCAATAAGAGCGCGAGTATGCCAATGGGCGCCCGCTGATTGGTCAGTGTTGTCCGTTAATATCTCCTTAACGAAACCTCAGACAACATTTTCACAAAGGAAAAAGTTGTTTCAAATCACCTCCCGAACCAACCTTTTCAAGGACCTCCAACATTTTTGGTACATCCTGTACAATTCTAATCGTTGCAATCTTATGTTACTGTTATGTTAAAGTACTGTTATGTTAAAGTACACGATATTGTAACATCTTATAACACAAGATGTTATGATGTGATGTTATTTATGATGTAGCTTCCATAAATTTAACTGTACATACGACTATAAAGACGCAGTTGTAGCGTACAGAAATATAAACGAATAATCTCGTTAGGAATCTATGTGTCTTCGTACATGAATTGATTCTCTGAATGGAAATTTTTGTGACGTAACAAAAGTAAGAGAAGAAAGCAATGGAGGGCCAGGAGGGGAAAAGATGCCAGACGTTTCGTGGAAGCAGAGACGTCGTGGGCGAGAGACGAGTGCAAGGGCGTGATTTAGGCATCGCCAGACTCGAAAAACAGACGAAAATAAAGCGGCCAAAGATCCAAGGTTGTTATTTGTCGAGGTCCCACGGGTGAAAGACCGATTACTCGGGTGAAACAGGATGAGCGCATGTGCATGATCTCCCCGTGCGTCTTAAATATTTTACTTGTCCCCCACCACCCGTCGCCTCCCTTTCGCCACTTCCGCTTTCTGTTCACCCTAACCAGTTCAACGAGATATATCTAACGTATTGGCGAGCGAGCCACGAAATGTGGGCTTTTTCTATTATTTTAATATAGCCGTTATAGTATAGCTACTATAATTTCACTATAGCTGTGACAATAGAGTGTTGCACTTGTTCTATACACTAGATTAAATTGCAACCATACTAGTATAGCTATTACAGTATATTAAAATATACAGGGTGTCCCAAAAATGTTGTAACACCTTAAAAGGGGTGATTTGAAACAGATTTTTTCTTATCGAAAATGTTGTCCGAAGCGTCGTGAAGGAGATATTAACAGATAACACTGACCAATCACAGCGCGAGGCGACCGCGCTCCCCGACCAATCAGAGCGCGAGTATACCAACGGAGCGGTAGCGTAGACTACGCGCTAGGCGGCCGCGCTCATACGCTACCACGAGCGCTCCAACGGTATCCGCGCGCTCTGATTGGTCGTGAAGCGCGGCCGCCTCGCGCTCTGATTGGTCGGGGTTTTCTCTTAATATCTCCTTAACGAAGCCCTGGAAAACATTTTCGCTAAGGAAAAAGTTGCTTCAAATCACCTTCCGAACCACCCCTTTCAATGACTTCCAACATTTTTGGGACACTCTGTATGTATGTATTCTCTCTGCAGCTATACATATTTCTGGGCAAGCTTAAACGTTAGTCAGGTGTTCCAATAATACAGCTGCGCCCGTGGCCAACACACACAGTTAGGAAAGGCACGGTGAAAGGGAAATCTCGCCCATTGTTGTATCACGGAGGAGTTATAGCGCCGTGTTTGGGTTTTATAGCGTTGTATCGTCGTTCAGCCTCGCCGGCGCTCTTTTGACTCTTTAACTCGAAACGTTGCACATTCACGCACCAGTGATTGTATTATTTTCCCTCTAAACTTGGAAATGCACCCTAACTTCTAAATATCTCTTCGAGTTACATTCAAGATCTCTAGTTATCTGCTTATCGCCCGTTTAAATGAAATATTTTTCAATTCTGTTCATTAAATATTCAAGTTAAATTAAATAGTTGAATTAAATATTTTGATTTGAATATTTTAAAGAAATTTTATTTCGTGACTGTAACATTCTTTATTTGAGGAATTCCTTATTTAATACATTTATTCGAATAACTGTTCGTGCGTAATTGTATGAAGATTAAGAATAAATATTTACTATGGGAACGCGAGTCGAGAATAAAACTTCCGTTTTGTCCATTTCGCGTTGGCTGATAATCATGTTTAGAAAGTTCTTCACTCGGTGGCCAACTAGAACTGAAATTGCACGTGGAACAATGCTCTAGTAATAGTGTACGCTTCTAACGAATGAACTAGGAAGAAAAAAATGCAATATACTGGAATATTGCAATTTAAAACGTAGAAAATTACAATGTATTGGAATACAGCAATTTAAGACGATTAACTCCGAATGGAAAAGTTTGAGAATCGTTCGACTAGGATGAAATAGAGGAAGAGGAGGCCCTTTATGACCTGCGAAGGATTTCAGGTTGAATAGCTTTAGGGTCTTAAGATCGTCTGTCACTCGAGGACCCTTCTCGGAATTCGAGCTGAAGAGAACCAGCGAGGGAGAAAGATTATCCTGTTGCATGAACGAAATACAATTTTTGGCGACTCTGCTAGAACCATATAATATACCAGTATAGTACTATACTACTATACTACTATAGTAGTACAGTACTATTGTATGACCAACTACTAATGCTAGTATATGTAGTTCTATTACCTATATTCTTCTTGCAGACTATAGTACTAGCAAAATTACTACTATCGTATAGTAACTATATAATATAGTACTATAGTACTATAACAATATAGGACTATAATGGCGTAACTTTATATGGCATATACATATTATAAAATGTATTTTTGATTAATTCATCATTCTTATAAATCATTTTATAGTTGCCAATATAGTCGCAACAGCTTTATTCTACCACCTCATATAATCCAGTACTAGTATAGTTGCGATTTAATCTAGCGTATAGAACAAGTGCAACACTCTATTGTCACAGCTATAGTGAAATCGTATATACTATAGGCTATATACTATATATAGTATAGTAGCTATACTATAATTCTATACAGAGTGGAGGTGATTTGAAACAACTTTTTCTTTAGCGAAAATGTTGTCCGAGGCTTCTTTAAGAAGATATTAACAGAAAACTCCGGACCAATCAAAGCGCGAGGTGGCGGCGCTCCCCGACCAATCAGAGCACACGTATGCCGGTGGAGCGCGGCCGCCTAGCGCGTAGTCTACGCTACCGCGGCCGCTCCACTGGTATACTCGCGCTCTGATTGGTCGGGGAGCGCCGCCACCTCGCGCTCTGATTGGTCCAGAGTTTTCTGTTCATATCTTCTTAATGAAGCCTCGGACAACATTTTCGCTAAGGAAAAAGTTGTTTCAAATCACCCCCCGAACCACCCCTTTCAATGAACTCCATCATTTTTTAGACACCCCGTATAGTTGGTGATGTGCTTATAGTAAGAGTATATAGTAACTGTAACTCTATAATCATTTATAAAGCGAAATTATAGTAGCCACGTCGTCATTGCTGGCGAATCGCAATAAAGAAACAGTATAGTCATCGGTTTCATTGGTCAGTATAGTTGTATAGTTATATCCATAGTGACAGTATAGTTCAACTTATAGACAAATCGTAATTAGGCCCATGAAAGTACTATAGTTGAACTAATAGTAACATCAAATTTACCATATAGTGAAACTGTAGTAGAAAAATTCTTTATCCACCATCGTTTATATATTCGGTTCTATAGTAGTAGTATAGTTATACAAGCTACACTTATAGTTGCTACAGTTGTAATTACTACTCTCAACATAACCGAGTATAGAGAAACTAATAGTTGACAAAAAAGCAACACCTATTCGACCACCATCAACGATGATACCGTTACATACTATAGTATGTGTCGGTGTGTGTGTATAGTATCGGTGAGCAATGTAACCTTCGCCAAGCACGTTCAAGCAGAAATGATCTTTTTACGTACACACCGAAATGTAAACAAAAATGTTATCTATCGTTTTGCATCGCGCCATTTGCACTTCCACTTCCCTGGCTATATCGCACCTCCAGAAACATTTCCATATCTTTATTTATCTACGCGCATTCGCAACGATTACTCGAGTATTTCGCGTCGCGATTTCGTGAATAACTAGCTCGTGACAAAAAGTGTAGGCGTCGGTAAATGCAATCAAATAATATAGCTACAGGCCCTCCGCGGCCGAGTTCCATTACACTTTTCGATCTAAAAATATCGTTCAGTCACGTTAGACTTGAATGTCTCGCGGTAAAGGCCAATCCACGATGCGAGTTACGCCGAGCAGGGTCAGTTCTCTGTTTGTCTTTCTCTAGCACATTCGCGGCCAATCCTGTTCTCTCTGGGCGCATATTTATAGAGCAACGTTTCGATTCGAGTAACCCTTATCCATAAATATACGATTAATTGCATGTATTTAAATATATACATATATATATATATATATATATACATATCATGTATATCATACTAGATTTTGCTGTTTATGTTAGAGGTTATTACATCTTATAATATCGTGATGAATAATGATGAGGTTAAATAAGAATGTAGTAAAATTAATTATCCATTGAAGTACTGGAATATTTGAAAATTCATGTAACGTTTACTTAAAATTATGTACACGTGTGAAATTTATTCTTGTACACATTTATTACGAAACGTTTATTTGGAAATATCAAAGTATCAATAATTTAATCAAATTACAAAATTAAAAATTAGAAAATGTTAGGAAATAAAGGGAAAATTAATTAATTATCCACTGTAGTACTGCGATATTTGAGAATTCTATTATTTTATTGTAATTATTGCTCGTGAAACCTATCATTTAGACAAATATCTTCCAACGTACATAGGGTGTACAAAAAGTAATAGGACCGACTATAAATGCACCATGTGCATCGAACGCCATCGTTAATATTTTTCCTGGTTAATATGTTTTCCGACGAATTTCCACGATTTCATCGTGATCCATAGATCATTCTCGCGATCATCTCTCCTGGGCAAGGCCAATAGATTCTCGACCGTGCTCGTACTCGTGACCTCGCACGCACACAGCGCGCGAACGTGTTGGTGTGCACAGAGAATGTGCAGGAACGTGCAATGAGGGTCTTGAACCCACAACCGGCTCGTGGGTGTGACTGACTCATAGTACTATAGTCGATTTACTATAGGAGCCGCGTGGACTCTCGTAGTATCTGCCCCTCTCACCCCTCTCGCCCTCTCTCGTACCCCCCACTGTCGGCTTCCCCCACCAGCGCGCACTCCGCCATACTTGTTTCGCTCTCCGTCTCGCTTTGTTTCGCTCTCCGTCTCGCTTCGTTTCGCTCTCCGTCTCACTTCGTTCCGCTTTCTCGCGCTCGCTCGCTCCAAACGCCCGGTACACCGCCGCGGGGCGCGGAGGGGTGGGTGGCACCGACCGCTGTTCTCTGTGGCGCTCTTTGATCCTTCTCCGTTCTCCAATTGTCTCTCTCCTTTGTACTCGGGGCTTTTTTTCCTCGTTAAACCTTTTTCCACGTCTGTTTCTTCAGACGTTTGATGTTCAGGACGAGTTTTCTGACTCTTACCGACCGCTCGACGAACTCTACGATGTCCGTCGATCCTGAACGTTATTGTGTACGTAAAATTACCAGCCGAGGAAATTCATTTTCTTATAAGTTGGTATTTCGCTCCAACGATTTAATCCCCATGAATGCATCCTTTGAATTAATTTGTATTTGGTGGATGAACCAAGTCTCAACCTGATGGTCATTAGGATGCATACATGTAGATATCCTAATGACCATCAGATTGAGACTATATACATATATACATATTTGAAGTTTAGTTGTCCACAAATTTTGCTTATCGCTGTTTCCTTAACAGATTACAAGTGCACTTGATAATCATAACAATGTAGATTGCAATAGAGTTACTTATATATTTAATTTCTATGCTTGGTATTTATCGAGTAGACACTGAAATTTGTTACCTAAATTATTAATAATTACTGATACTAATTAATACTTAATTACAAGTATTAATTTTTATCCGTTTACTTTGTAAAGTTAAATTGTGATGGTTAATTGAAATATTATTGCGATCAAAAGCGAGCGTGTCCTCGCTAAAAAAATAAATCTGCAACTAAGAGAAACGTGTTATTCTAGAATGATGCTAACAATAGATAATTATTATAAAGTAGAATAGTTTTAGAGCAAATTTATTTCAAGAGAAAGTGAAATTAGAATAGAGTTGCGCGGGGCACTGGAAGCCCCCCATTTCGCGTCCGTGTAGGGCCGTCACTGGTCGCGCGTAATTGGCGCATGTGCGCGCGCACGAGTAGGAGTCAAAGTGGGAGAACGCGCGAAATTTAACAACCTTTTAGGAGGAAGTGCTTCTCTTTCTTTAATTTATTATAAATCTACCGTTGAATATCACGAATTAAACTGTCAATAAGACAAATCAACAATACTTTTCGATATAATTTCCGTTTCGCGAGCCCCAACTTGTTAGCAATAATTGTTGCCAACATTTGAATTAAAGAATAAATTCTATATCCTTAATAATTGAGAATTTTAATATTTAATTCAGAGTTTGCATATAAAATTTACAGTATCGATAATAAACTTGGAATCTAAAAATAAAATTGAAGAATTGTCCTAAATAATTTATGTTCATCCATTTTCTTTATATCTGTTTACATAAAATAGTTTAAAATCAAGAGAAATTCAGGCATTGCTTAATATTCTCTCTCGTTTTAAACAATAAACTACTTAACAATCATACCATAAAATTGTCCAGAAGGAAATAAAATCTCCCAATGTCTCAAGTTCTCTCCAAACTCATTTTTTAATTATAGACTCTATCACTGATCTTAGAATTTCTCAGACTGACTGGGTCTTGTTCGTTGATTTCAGTCAGGTGAATGTTGGATACGGAGAGCAGACACGGTACTGGGCTGGATCAGGGACCGACAAGGGACCCTTGGCTCACGATGGACTATTACCTTGGCACGGACAGTCTCTCCCTCCAGGAGATGCTCGATGTCGACATCAAATGCGAAATTGAAGGAGTTATCGGGGGACACTCAGAGCTGGGCTTCAATTTCACAGACATGTCTGGCCTAGAGATGGACGATGACCCCATCGGCTGCCACAATGACCTCAGTGGCTGGTTCGGGTCCACCAGTTTGCTCAACGGCAACAGCAACAGCTCCAACAGGTATCTTCGCTCAAATATATCTTCACTCGTATACAGTTTCTAGTTAAAATTCATCCCAGCCAGTTTCCCCGGAAGGTATAATTGAAACAGTCAGTGATCCATGTAAGAAATGTGTATCGCACACTGGTTCCATGACTGCTCAATCCTTGTATCGGGCAATAAAAATTGATCAATGAAAAACAGAAACTTTGAAACTGTAACAACATTGTAATAGCGTAATAATAATCCTCTTCTTTCAGCAACTTCAACCTTGACCTCAGCGGAGGGGATGCAGCCTCCATCATGGTGAACCCAAACTCCGTCATGCCCCACATGGCAGTGAGGAGTCCAACACCGAGCAATATCAGGAGATACTTTGCCTTCTCGCCGAAGAGGGAAATCAAGGAGGAGAAGATAGACGTGGAAGACGAGGTGGAGAACGAGGCCAGCAGCTGCACAGAGAACGAGAACGACCAGGAGAACGACACCGAGACGGAGCAGTACGAGAACGACATCACAGACACCGAGGAGGACTCCGAGGACGAGCAAGAAGTCTCCAAGCCAGTGACGCCGTCCAAGTCGAGGACGATCTCAATCTCCGCTGCGAAAACGATCTCTCCTCAATTCGCGAGGACTCAGACCACCCCCAAGATAAACGGAGTGTCCAGCATCAGGGTGCAGAACTTCAAAGTGCTGCACAGCCCCAGTCAGAGCCCCCACGTCAGGAAACAGATCTACAACAACAACGTTCACGTGAATCCAGCCACCGCCGCTGTCGCCACCATGAAAAGGGAGAAGGAGTTCGATCTGTCCGACTACGACGACAAACTCTACCCTAAGCCAGCTTACTCTTACTCTTGCCTGATCGCCATGGCCCTGAAGAACAGCCAAACAGGATCCTTGCCGGTCTCAGAGATTTATAATTTCATGTGGTGAGTCGATTCACCAGATTATCGGGAAAATTGCGAGCTCGGGATGAACCAGAAGGATTTCTGTAGCTTTAAATTGATTGCTTAGGTCGAGATAAATACTCTCAGATTAGATTTGTATAGTTAATTGAGATAGTAGTTACAGTACAAAATTGGAAGGACTCGAGACGTTGATTAATAATTTCTCTGCACATACATTATTTCTAAATAGGCTCAGCGTTAAAAAATATGAGTCGAGGCTTGCAAAATGTGGTTTATCATAGAGAAAAAGGTCGATGGAGAAGGCTCCCTTCGGGAGAGGGTTGATGCTTGATTAACATTTTTTTTATACGCTTTGAGCAACGCTGCCGCAAATTCTTATTTGACAAACGACCTACTCGCTTATTTTCGACCATTTGGCCGGAAGGATAAGGGCTGGTCGAAGCCCTCCGGTGCTCCTGCCGCGAGGGGGAGAAAGTATTGTTGTCCCTTTTTTATTCCCGAGTTACAATGGGGGGGAAACTGCCATTTTGTATGGGGCCCTTGGAACACCAGGTGCATGCCAGAAGTGTACAGTCCCCACAAAAAACACTGAATACTTCCTTATAACTAACTCCCGTTTTCCATCAAACTCGCTGTACAATATTACATACAATACAACATATAATATTGCAATGTAATCACTGCGAACACAGTGTTTATCTTAACACAAGCTTGACAAAAATAAGAAGTATTTCCTCTCTATTTGGAAAAGCTACGAAGGATTTCAATTTATAATTTTCCTTATATATTCATTCGCTCTTGAAATTTCGCAGATTTGTATACCAAACAAAAGGAATACGTAGAAATTTACTAGCTAAGTCAAACTACATATCATCCAAAATAATAACAGAGTAGTCAAAAATATTATACTGCGAACACTTGAAAATTTCTAAACGATAACTTGATACATGTACACATGATCAGCCTTAACACACCGTAATATATAGAAAGTTCTCTCTGAAGGGCTACTTAAAGCATTGACTTCATCCTGAACTCATGATTGCTCTATGAATGATGAATCTAAAATATTATACTGCGAACACTTGAAAATTTCCAAACGATGACTTGATATATGTACACATGATCAGCCTTAACACACCGTAATATATAGAAAGTCCTTTCTGAAGGGCTATTTAAAGCATTGACTTCATCCTGAGCTCATGATTGGCCCTTACGAACGCCTACATACAATTTACTTGGCTCCGTCACTAACTACTTTCTGTTCTCCTTCCAGTGAACACTTCCCCTACTTCAAAACCGCACCGAACGGCTGGAAGAACTCCGTGAGGCACAATCTTTCTTTAAACAAGTGCTTCGAGAAGATAGAGAAGCCAGCGGGGAATGGTAACCAGAGGAAGGGGTGCTTGTGGGCGATCAACCCCGCGAAGGTGGCGAAGATGGACGAGGAGGTCCAGAAGTGGTCCAGGAAGGATCCTCTGGCCATCAAGAAGGCCATGATCTACCCCGACCACCTGGAGCTGCTTGAGAGGGGCGAGATGAAGTACGCTGGCAGCGGGGATCTATCAGAGGAAACGGAAAGCTCCGGGGACGAGGCTGTCGAGGAGAGCGCGACGTACGACCACGAGTCCATCCACAATCACATAGCCGCCAACTCCGTGACGGACAGCTACGACGAGAGCAGCCAGGACTGTGATATAGACATCGTCGAACACATGTACGACGAGATAGACATAGAGGACAATAAGGAAGCCCTGCACATGCAGCTAAACATATCCAAGCGAGAGTCGTTCGAGTACGAGCTAAGTCCGAGCACCAAGAGGCAGAAGACGCTGACTGGAGCAATACAGGGCAACTACGTCTATCAACCCGTGACCACGTCAAGAAGAAAAACGCCTCTCCTTCTGCGAGCCGGGGCGGGAAACAGCTCCTTCCTTAAGATAGATTGAACTCAGGCCGATCCAAGAATCTTAACCGCGAATTCCTAGTTTTATACGCATCCGTAGGTGGGAATTAATTTAAGGATACGCTGGGGATGTACGAGGACTGCCTCGTGGCACTTGATACGATTAGCTGATCACCCGAGTTGTTTCTTTGAACTGCTGCCATGTTAAACGCGTGTATCGAATTCTTATTTAGGTCTACGTGTAAACAATGATTCTTTGCAGTCAAGGTTTGTAGTCGAGGCAGTAACCTGAGCCAAAAGGCTCCCTTTTCTTTAGACTGGTTTCGTAAATTACGTTGATCTTTTGTTTAAATAGTACAGTCTTCATCTACTACTACTACTGAATCCATGAAGTAACCTAAACAAAAGTTCAGCGTTTAACGTGTTAATCGAGTAATTGAGCCTAACGTTCTCTATAAATGATTCCTATTTATCTGTAGATACAAGAATGGAAAGAAAGTATTCAGAATATTTAGTTTCCTTTTAGTATTACGTACCTACACGTAGGTACCTACACGTTAAAAAGTAATAGTTAAAGAATATAGTTATTAAATTTTGTATTTGGAAGAGAATAATCATGTTCTCTCCAATTTCTACATAAACCATTCTATCTACGTATAAGAGAAGATAAAGGCAGAACGTCAGGCTTAAAAAATAAGAGAAGTACTCCTGTATCTAAGAGAATGACGCTGGAAGCGAACGTCGAGAAGCCCTTTGATCTATAAAATTCGTTTTATAACAATCTTGCACAGTTTTTCTATTTTTCTACCAACATTCCATCTGACATTATGACTTTCGCACTAAGAATCTTGGCTTCTGGACGACTCGCTATGTTAGTGATACAGGAGTCCTTTGAATACACAGTTGAAAGAAACAGAATCTCAATCATTTTATTTCGATTCCTTGTTTGATCGCAAGCAATGTAGGCATTACTTTTTTGATACTAGCATCTTGACCATTGGTACTTCTTAAGGCGCAAAAACCTTGGGCCTTGCATAGCCTCGAAACTCTTCATTTTATTTTGTAATCGTGGTCAGTCCTTTTAACTCCGTCACTCTTGGACTTTGAGGAACCAAGGTCCTTTTCGTTGAAGGAGATCAAAGAATAACTGAAATTTTCCTTGAATCTCTTTCAACAAAACAGGAAGAACCTTGGTTCTTCTTCGATCTCTGTCAATGAAGAGGGAACCTTGGTTCTTGCAGAGGAAAGCTCTGAAGATCTCCTTCGATCTCTATCAATGAAGAGGGGAACCTTGGTTCTTGCGGAGGAAAGCTCTGAAGTTCTCCTCCTTCGATCTCCTTCAACAAAATGGACCTTAGTTCCTGCGGAGGAAAGCTTTAAAATTTTCCTTCGATCTCTATCAACAGGGGAACCTTGGTTTCTGCGTAACCCCTAAAATTCCCTATTCCCATTTTCATCTTCCAATTTGGACTCGTAACCTCCCTTCATCGAAGAAAGCATTCCTGTATCAAGCAATCCTCATCGACAGCGTCAATGACATTTACTTAGAATTCGTAAAAGCGTATGTGCACCACGGAACTTTTTTAATCGAGAAATGGATAGAGACGTGTCCAGTTCTCCTTCGTGCGAGTTCTTTCTTTTTTTTTTTCTTTTTTTTTTTATACAGTTGATTCGACGGATCGGTGACAAACATATATAGAGATAAGGGAAATGAATAAGTATAAAGCGTTAGGTAACGTAGAACGATAAGTATTTTGGTCAACGATTGGCCAGACTGATGTATTATACTTTTTTATACATTGCTGGACTAAGTGATTAATTGTAAATGTTTACGCGTTTGTATACCTGAACAGACAAATGAATGGAGTTACTTAGATTCGCGTATTATAGACAGGTAGAAAGTACAAAGACGCGACAGCTATAAGGCGGAATCTGAATTTGTAAAATTTTGTAGCATACTAAAAGCGTAGGCGCGGTTGGGAATATCGTATACCTGATTTATATATGTTCTTCAAATTCCCAATCAATCTCATCAATCTCGTTTCTTTATACACTTTTTATTTTATTTTTCTTTTCTTTTTTTTTTATATATACCTCGTCTCGTTCGTTGCTTAATCTTTTATTTAAATGTGACGTTGGAAGCTTCTTCGAATTCGATTCTTTTAGGCCAGTAAAGTTAGTTGATCGTCTAATTCCATTCTTTTTCTAATTAAGCACAGATTGTATGTATGTGTATACGTATATACTTTTTAATTATTCGGCCTGATAGAGAGGCGAGAAATTTACTTAACGTTCCGTCTGCCTTCTCTTCGACTTAAGATTACAGCGTTCTGAAAGTAACTTGCGTTTTTTAACACCTTAGCTACCGGATCAGGAGAAGCTTAGGTGATCTTTTGTATCGATGCAGGATAGCTTCAAGGTACTTTTGGTCCGGAGAAAGCTTTGAAGTTCTCCAAGAACCTTGATTCTTGCGAAGGAAACCTTTGAAGATTTCCTTCGATCTCTATCAGCGCAAAGTCAAAGTATTTGGTTCTTGTGAATGAAAACTTAAAAATTTTTAATTTTTGACAAACAATACAATTTCTAAGCTTTAGTTTCTATACATTGGAAGTATAAAGACTACAAATTTTAAAAGTCAGAAAGCTTCTCCGGTGGATAAAGTGTTACGTGTGCCTGAAAATCATACACAAGTGAAGTTTTTAGTTTACGACTAACAGACACAGCGATTTTTTTTAAAATTTGTACAATTGTAAATAAGCTACAGAGATTTCAGTTTATTATTGTGACCAATGTCTTTAAAAATCACTAAGATCGCTTCGCAGTATTTCAAAATATTCTGTATCGCAGCCTCTCACGACTCTGTTACTTTTGTCTCGATTGTGTCTTTCCGTTTTTGTTATTTTCCGTATCGCAGAAATAGAACACAGGAACACATATTCTAAAAAGTAAAACGTACGTTTAGAGACGTTAGGTTGGCGCATAGATAACTTGGTTTTTCAGCTGTTAATTTTTATTATATCGACTCAGTTTGGCATGAAGCATCAACGAAAGATGCTACGAAGGAACGTTCGTTATGAAAATCTGTATGTAATGCGATTAACTTTATATAGAAATTAATTGCACAGCAGACTGTGCAAATTGGACAGCAGATGAAACGAAATTATTTCTGCGTCGACCTAACGAATTCGAAATTTGTAAATAAATCACGATTAAGCATCGTCTTTTTTACAAAATAATTTTTCAAACGTGTGTAGTATGTTGCTTTAAGGTGTACAAAGCCGTTCTTTTTATAAAAAGATAAAATGAACAAAAAAGGAAAAAAAAATATAGAAAAAGGAAGAAATCAAGACGTGGGACCAATCTGATTTTAGAACCCGTCTTAAGTATAATTGTAAGTTTCTTCGATTATTTTGTAAGACTTTTAACAAAATACACTTCTCCACCTTCTTCTTGTATAGATCTTGTAAATATCTGCTCTTTCGTTTCCAAATAAATGCCCCGATGGCTTTCGAATAGATCTTTAAATTCAAAACAAAGAAAAAAGAAAATTGAACTAGCATTTAGGATAACGCAAAGCAACTCTGATATTTCTGCAGAAGCACTTTGTTGCTTTAGGGATTCAATGTACTTTAGCAATCCGATCTCTATGAAAAGGTAGACAACACCTCTAAAGAAATATTAAGGTTCTTCTGTAGAGTATTTCTCATGGTACGATACACAGTGTAACTGGTATCTTCTAAAATACTTCCGGTGTCTTGGCTTGTGTACACCTTGAACAATGCCATAATAATAATAACTATATAAACGTATTTTTTAAACGCATTTTAAGAAAGGGGTACTGCGTAAACAAACAATTTTGTAACGACAAAATCCTCATTCGAGAAACTTGAGATTATGATTAGAGTATTTCCATTAAATTTTCATCGTTCTTGCGTTCGTACTCTTTGAAAATTCCAAGCAATAACGAAGAAAAACTTCATCGAGATGAAGGAATTGTTTGAGAGAGAGAAGCATACACAAAGTATTAATTAATTCAATCTCAGATTGTACATTCTTAATTTATTCTACGGTCGGACAGTTTTTCTACAGTCATAGGGATGCGAATGAAAAGTGTATCGATACTTGTACTATGAACTGTGCTTGAGAGAACTCTGTGACAATGACATTTCTTTCAAAATTCTTGCCCTACCACTTTGCGTATGGCTCAAAAGAGCAAACCACCTTGAAATATCACTGCCAACCTGTAGCTGAGACTTGGTATAAGTCTTTGCCACCGTTTCAAAGATCTCCCCTATGATTAATGTTAATTGTACATAATCGACTGGGACTGGTTAGAGCATTGAGCTCTTGTATTCATTTTACTCATTACGTAAAGTAGCATTGTGATCCTCCAACTGGTAAAAGCTATTCAGGATTAGTTAAATTTGCATCCTGATATTAAATTGTTAATCAATGTTAAGGAAAATCCAATCGAGGGAGCACAACTGTTTGGTAGATTCGAATACTGTATCAAACTATTTGCAACTATTTGCCTTATCGTCAGAGAAAAGAAAGATGTGTCTCTTAATGGATATGGTTTTTTCAAGCAACGTAAGGTAGTTAATTTATAAATGAGGAATCGAGATGAACACTGTACATAATTGCGAATAGTGTCCACTGTGATGAATATTGTTTGATCGAATGAACAATCAGTCTTGCGAGATGTGCATTCCATTTCAAGATACATTAACCCTTTATTTTTTCATTTTTGTATAGATGTAGAGAGATGAAATTGTAAACCGTTTGAATGTTTGACGATTGCTTTTAAAGGGAAGCTTTATTTTTATCATTTTTATACGTATAGTAGGTATTACTGAAAGAAAACTGTTACGGACAGAAAACTGAAAGATCTTGTTTCGCAGTTTCCTTTCTGTGAGAGAGAGATTGTTTATAAATAAAGGGTTAACGTCCAGGATTTCAACAGGAATAATCTCCTGCGAATGATGGCAATTTATAATCCATAATTATTAAGTAAAACATACAAGTATGATAAGTACGTAGTGTAGTTTTTGTACCTGTTTGTAATATTTCTATACGATATTATTAATGTATGTAAACGTTCGTGTAGATGCAGCAGAGTAATTTGTAAGAATAATGTATATGTGCAATGAGAAGGTTTCAGTAATAAAACGTTGAGAAATGTATGTATCGGTTTCATTTTATAATTTTCAAGGAACTCTGGTTGCATTCGGGGTTCGAGGGCTATTGTTTAAGTATTGTAATGTAGAAAGCATTAAATAATATCTAAGTATAATATTTATGTACAAATATATTGTTGTTTTGAATAGAGGAGACCATGTTTCACAAAGATACAAAAATATATGATCTTTGTAGAATTATACATAGAAATAAAAATTGAAAACTGAAAGAAAAAACTTGTTGTTTAACCTGTACCTTTGTCTGCTTGTGGCGCCATCTAACAACAAAACGCTCAAGTTTGTTGCGAAAATAGTTCCTCCTGTTGCCACTAGATAGCGCCACCGCCATATTTGGAAAAATGATTGTTTTCTTCTTAAATGCGTAACTAATACAATGAATAGCTATGAATTCTAACGCTGCAATATATTAGTCAGTATGGTAAATTCATCATCAGTATGAATAGTTATTTAATTTAGCAATAAATACCAGCCCTGTACTTAGTGGCGCCATCTAGCGGCGACAGTGGGAACTATTTTCACTACAAGCTTGGACGTTTTGCCACCGATGGCAAAATGCACCGATGCTTCTGAATTTCGGCGGGAAATTCAACTCCTGGCGTGGTATTCCGAGTACGTATCAACTTGTGGTTTAAATTTTACATTTTGGTATCAGGAGAACATGATATATACGAAGAGCTGGCACGAGGTATCTTTGGTATGTATTAAAATTCGGGCCAAAATTTCGATACGTACCATGAAAATTCCTCGTGCCACCTCTTCCGATATCATGTTCTCCTGATACCAAAATGTAAAATTTAAACCGCAAGTTGATACGTACTCGGAATACCAAGCCAGGAGTTGAATTTTCCGCCGAAATTCAGAAGCGACTGTAGCGCCATCGGTGGCAAAACGTCCAAGCTTGTAGTGAAAATAGTTCCCGCTATCGCCGCTAGATGGCGCCACTAAGTAAAGGGTCGGTATTTATTGCTAAATTGAATAATTATTCATACCGATAATGAATTTACCATACTAACTAATATATCGCAGCGTTGTATAGCTATGCATCGTATTAGTTACGCGTTTAAGTCTACCAAATTCTAATACTCTTTGGGTCTGATTTCTATATTCCTACGTTCGTGGTCCTAATCGACTGTCGCGCGACAAAGTCGCTCGTAGCTGAGTCGCTGCATCGTGTACGTTTTATTCGCGCTAATTTCTCAAGACTCTTTCGCAACGTTTTCTTTTGTTCTACGTTTTCAGGTGCTGGTCGATTGCAATTATCTTATCATAGTTTTTACTTACTACAAAAATTGTTACATTTTGTTTGACATGCTCCTGTAGAACTCAGAGAGTAGAATCCGAAAATGCTAGAGGCGTGGAATCCACTGGTTCATGAGGTAAGCGTTTTTACTGTACATAGAGGGGCACCGACCCCCTCTGTACACTTCTCGAAAATATACCCCAAAGCAACTCTGTTAATTCGAAATATCGAAGTTTTCAAAAGTAGGTGTATAACAAAGTAAAAGTAGTACGTAATGTACTCCACCACCTACGAGAATCTGTTTTACCGACAGGGTATGTATTCAAGCCAATATGGCGTCAATATGCCCACTTTTAACTGCTCCTAACCACTCGTAACTTCTGTACCAGTGGATTCCTCGCATTAAGACTAGCATTTTCGGATTCTACTCGTCGAAATCTACAGGATTATGTAAAACAAACTCAACAATTATTGATCTCCCGAAACAAAGTTCTTCCATTTTTCATATTTATTTTTGAGTTTGAATATAAAGCAAGATGCCTTTGACGAAGTTACAATTGTTTTTCTTACTGGAGAATAATTACTATAAATATAAAGTATTATCAAAAATACGCAAGAAGAGGCGTCAACCGGTGGAAGAAATTTACAAAGACAGAATACAGTTCGATGAATTTCACCAGCTATACTCTCAATTACTAGACAACGATCATTTATTTTACCAATTCACACGAATGAAAAGAAACACTTTCAATTACATTTTAGAAAAGATTAGAGAAAAGTGTTCTCGTAAGACAACAAATTTTAAAAAGCCAATTTCGGTGGAGGAAAGACTTATTGTCACGTTAAGGTAAGAAACGTAATTTTTAATTAGAAAAACGTTATAATTGTATCTATTAAAAGCACAAATGTATACAAATGGATGTTTGTATACAAAACAATTCATATTTCATATTCAGCAATTAGTATGTCCTGAATCTTATTACGCGCAATAAGATTTTTGGTTCATTTCTTTTTAAATGACACTAGTGATTGCATAAAGCATACTCCGAGATTTTTCTATTTCTCCGTTGCCTTATCCTCTGAATTAATGGAAGATTTTTTAAATTTTAGGTACTTGGCAACAGGATTAGCATTCAGACAAATAGCATTAACGTTTAAAATTTCAAAAAGTGCCGTTTCAGCTATCGTTGTCGAAGTTTGTATGGCCATTTGGGAAGCACTACACGTTAAGCACATGAGTGTACCTAATGTTGAGAAATTCGAAGTGATTGCGAATGAATTTTACAAGAAATGGAATTTCCCCCACTGCTTAGGTTGTATTGATGGGAAACACATAAGAGTTAAACGTCTTTATTCTATCGTTCTGATGGCGGTAGTAGATGCCAATTACAAATTTATAATGGTCGATCTTGGTCCATACAGAGAGGACAGCGATGGGGGTGTCTTTGGCAATTCGCAAATATTTTCTGAATTGGAAAATGGTAATTTAAAGTTGCCTTCCAGTCGACGATTGCCCAATTGGAGCGTAGAAGCACCTTTCGTGTTTGTTGGCGACGAGGCGTTTCCCCTTAAGCAGTATTTAATGAAACCATTTCCGGCTAGGCAAGCAGCAGATTGCAACGAGAAGTTACAATTTAATTATCGTTTATCGCGGACAAGAACGGTAGCTAAATGCGCGTTCGGAATCAGCGCGACGAAATTCCGCATTTTGTTAAAACCGATTGAAACAAAAGTTGAAAATGCTGTATCTATCGTCAAAACATGCTGTCTGTTACATAATATAACAATTGATTTGGAAAACGACAAGTTCAGTTACAGTAATATCGAGAATTCTTATTTAAAGTTGAACCACTTATCTCACTCCAGAAGAAATAACAGATCAACGAACGCAGCGTTAGAAGTAAGGAGCGATTTTTCAAATTATTTCGTTAACAATTTCATATAAATTCCAAAAGAGACTATAATTAAATTGTAACTTCACGTTTCGATTAGGCACTCGTATGCGCAATGGCAAGACAAACTACGATAACAGTATTCTAAACGTTACTTTGCAGTATTGTTAGTACAAATTTAACAGCGCTTTGCTACGTTCGTTTGTTTGAAAGTGTCCGGAACTATTCGCGAAACAACGTAATTGGTCGTAATTCGTCCAGTGGTCGCTTGAGAAAGTCGTGTGTATTGGATTAACAGTAATGTCGAATTTTGTGGAGTTATTAATAACGGAAGTGGAAAGACGGCCCATTTTATGGAATAGATATTTGAAAGATTATAAAAATCGTGTTTTAGTTGAGAAGGAATGGGAGAACGTTGCGCTGGTATTACAAAAAGAGAGTAAGTTATTTGAAATAATTACTTTTAATTTTTTCCTTTCTTAAATGTACTTGTTTTTTTTCTTGCTTTTGTTAAATTCCTTCCTGTTGTCGAGTACCTAAAATGAACAAAATCTTCGATTATTTTAGAGTACAAGGTTAAACAAAAGTGGAAGAATCTTCGAGATCAATTCCAACGGGAGTGTAAGAAAATAAGAAGTCTTCAGTCCGGCGTTCCTGGTAGTCTGTCGGCTGAAACGTATAACGTGAAGTGGGCACACTTTGAACAAATGAAATTTTATTTAAAGATCATGTCGACGCCATTCCCGACGGAAATGAGTTTTCACGTAGACCAAATAAAAGAAGAGCAAATAGACATCTCGGAAGATACACCGTCGCAAGACTCGAATACTGTACTAGAAGAAGATACACCTCCCGCGTCGATTACTCCTTCGTGTGCCGAAAAAGGATTCGAAAGTATAACAGGATCGCCTCTCTCGGAATTCGAGAAACAATTTATCGAGCTAGAAAACAGAAAAATGCGGTTCCTGATGGATAATTCGATGGCATCAACGTCACAGGAAAATTCACAGGACGACGAAGACATGTTATTTGTTAAATCGTTAGTTCCATTTTTCAAAAATCTGCCCCCGTTAAAAAAGCTTATTGTACGAAATAAAATTCAAGAAGTACTAATCGCAGAGATGCGAAACGAAGAAAACGACAAATTAAATAACTTTACATAAACATACGGAATTATTGTTCCTTTGATTCTCTTTTAATTGTTCCTTTAATTTCCTTGACTTCTAAATCTATCGATTTATCAAACTTTTTTTGGGGGAAAATTGAAAAAAAGAACTTTCATAAATTTTATTTTATAGGGGGCGACCAAAGACGCCAGTTTCCTGAATGTAATAGATACTTCACTGGCGCAGCCATGACGCTTCAAACACTGCGCATACGCGTTATTCGTTTATCGCGTCTGCGTATAACTTTCTTAAGATTCACACGGAGGAAAGTGGAGGGGATTAATGGTATCGCTGTTGGAAACCAACCTTTACGTTCCTAGGTATTTTTTCATATTTACAACACGTTTGTTTATTGTTTAACAATGATACAGTCCTCAGCGTTTTTAAGATCAGCTTGTGTTTACGGGCGATTGATGCAACGGGTGTCTGTTAAAGTTGACACCACAATCAGACATTGCAGTAAAATTACATATAAAAGAGAAAAGAATCACTTGCAAGTAAACAAATCTGTGAAATATCCTGATTACAAAATAATCTATTCTTTTCCCTATGTACGGTACACCAGTTTTTTGAATGTATTAAAGCGTAATCAAACTATCGTAACTGGAGCGTTGATACCAATATTTGCAGGTTTACAATTGCTAAATATTGTTTCGATGGATGATAATCTGTCAGTTATAGTTACCAGTAAGTTATTTATATGAAACTTGGATGTTTCGGTACAGTAATATACTCCCAAGTGTATATGGCAACACGATCAGAAAAATGTGTAACGCACTGTTTCTTTCAGGTTGTTCGATTACTCTAGCACTACATATTCCTGCCTTGCTGTGCAATAATCTCGTCGGTGTTATATACTTTAAAGAGGACGATCAAACTGTAATATTATCGTACTTAAATTACTGGGGTACAAGGGTAGATTTAAAGACCGATGTTGCAAACATTACACCATTATCGGAGACACCTCTAAATATTAATCATAGATTTTATAGAATATTAAATATTAAATCACAAAAAGAAAAATTGAAACTGTACATCCTGCATGGAGACATTCACGAAAGGGTAGATTTCGAAACTGCTTTTGGTATTTCAAGGGACGATTTATATTAATTATTTATAGCTGCTATTTATTTAGGGAATTACGTACTCGGACAAGTACAGAGATTGAAAATAATTTTGTATTAAATACGAGATTTTTTAATAAACAATCTTTATCTTTTACTTGGTCCACCTAAAGTGAGCGTAAGCACGATTCGCTTCGCACTGTCTATGCAATTCTTGTTTACGTTTTACTGTCCGACCCTGAAATAGAAATAACTTAGAATTATTGTAATTAAATAAAGAGTACGATGTCCTACGATTTGCAAGGTATTTCATTTAGTGCCATAAATTATTTTCGATATTATGTACCTGATTGTTAGAGGCTTCGATAATCTCTTTTGCCAATACTTTGTGGAAACGAGTATTCGGGTCCTTTTCTTTCGCAGTTTGGATTAACCAGTTCATAGCTAAAAAGTTAGCTCTGACGTTGTGGATTGGGATAGGGACCTATAGATAACGTTAAAAATATTTGCGAGTTTATCAGTTCTCCCATAAATCTAAAGAAAAATGCATTCGTACCTGATAATTAATTCCACCTTTCCTAATTTTCTCTAGTTCCAAAACTGGCGTACAATTCTCTATGGCACGATGAAAGAGTACTAGGGGATCCAATTCGATTTTCGCTTTGCCCTCAGGCGAACTCCTATTATACCGTTCTAATTGTGTAGTTTTAATATTTTCAAAGGTTTGCTCCAGTAACTTTCTGGCCAAATCCTTGTTACCTTCCCGCATAATGTAATTTAAGAATTTCCTAATAAACGTATGTTCTCGTTAATATTATTTACAATTCGTTCTACTTTTTTATTCAATTGAAAATTTAATCGACTACCTAACGGATGGATCGTAAAATTCGGATGAAGTTTGATGCGTGGTAGCAGGTTTTATAGGGACATGGCGTAATTTCTCGTTCTCTTTGGTTTCGTACAATATTTCTTGTTCCTCCTTCTTATAAACTGGCTTGACGTATGTAGGTGGGAAAACGCTATAAAACTGGATGACATTTGTTGGATTGTGCCTACAAAGTAATATCGTTACTACTAATTTCTAAAAAGTGCTTTTTAAATCTTAAAGATAATATAAATTCATGGTTACAACGTAAGCATAAATTACGCAAAGTTACCTGGTTAAGTCGCGCAAGATTAACAAGTTGAATGTTCGAGGGAAAGCCATTTTGTACGTTTTTGTTAATTAATTTATTTTTACAGTGGCTTATGTTTACATCATCTAATAACAAAAATCAGAGCTAGCCTTTGCGACAATAGTAAGAGAAAATTGTAGGTTAGTTGACGCAAGATGGCTGCCGCTCGCGCATGCGCCGTTCTTGGCACCAATAAAGTATCTAATTTAAATTACGGGTATAAAATAAGATTAAACAAAGCTAAGATTGCTACATATACAACGTTAATAAAGTATGTTCTAAATATTATCGTAAACATTATAAATATTCCATTCGCTTAGCGGTATTAATCTTAATTGCATTTTGAAGCTCGGTTTTTCATAATGAAGACATTAAACGTAATGAACTGTAGAAATATACTTTATTAAATACTTATGTAAATACGTCTGAATCACCATAGCTATCAAACTTATTGTTATTTTCTGTTTTAACAATGAATGATTTTAATTTGGATAATAATTTCTTATTAGACACGCTCCCTTCTATCAGAATACACTGCTGATCCTCATTTTTATTTTCTGTTCAATCATTTCCTTGTAACGGATGAATATATTATTATATAAGTCACGTCTTACAAAATGATACAATTATTTATATCGCAGTTTTGGTACCATGGCCTATAAATCTTCTATTTGTTTAGGTAATTCTTCTATGTTTGAGGGCGATTCTGTGTCGACAGACTCCTTCGTATCTAGTGCTTCTTCGATAACAACATCTTTATCACACTTTGGGCATACGTTGAATTGCTTGGCGCAAGGTGTGCAAACATTATGGTACGCGTACTTAACAGATTTCTCTTCGCATTTTATACACTTCGACGGTGCTTTCAACGGTTTATATTTCTTATACTTGATTTTCCATTGTATTATTTCCTTACACCTTTCGCATACGTTCTCGAACTCGACTTTGTTAACAACTTTCTCGTTGTACGTCTTGTCGTGCAGGTCATTTTTAAAAACTGTACGATTTTTGTACTTCTGTGGCCTCGAACGGTTCGTGTTGCCTTTTTGCGTACTCATATTTTAAGAGGTTTATCGAAATAGGTTTAGTAAATTACATGCTGCTGTCATTTTAGTATAGCGAGTAAACATAACCTACATTATTAATAACCAGAAGTACAAATATCGATAGACAGGTATCTATCTAGTAACTTGTTCGCTCACTAGAATGCAAAGTTACTAGAACAAGTTTCTAGGGATGTTGCGGATTGCTGAAAATGAGCAATCCATCTAAATTATAACAAAATTATAACTAAAATTATGACTAAAAAACAGTTTTTGCGATCATTCATTGTTTCCTATAGCTACAGCATAGCGCGCTCAGCTTTTTTCCAAATCTGGTAACATTGAAAGTAACTAGCGCGTCCCCACCAGTGACACCAAGATGGCTGCCACTCGCGCCTGCGCACTCTCTTCAATATGGCTGCCCTCATACGCGCCAATTTTAAATATCTATTACAGCTATCTAACATATTATTACATAGAATATTTTTATTACGTTTTGCATTATCATCATTCTTAAATTATTTCGTTGCTACCTTAAAACGAGTATTTACATGGATCCCGAAATACACAATTTGTAATATTCGTACGAATATATGAATAACAATTAAAATTACCCTCCCTCTTTTTTCGTGATATTTAGTTTTGAATCTTATCACACGTGGCGCTATGAAAATTGCATTAACTATCAGAGAATCTTTATTTACGATGCTTCTCCTTAGTCTATGGCAGACGCAGTTGTAGCGGACTAATAAACATTGAAAACAGGTTAACGAATTGTTTTCTTTTGGTAATACATGTTTGATTGCTGTCACCTACACTTCTGGATATTTAAACTTTTCTAACAGTCGTCGCAATGACATCAGCAATAGAATCCATGGTAGTGGACGAGAAGCAGTTACCAGAGAAACCGATAGACAGAGAAAAAGTATGCATGATCTTTACAATCTTCAAAATATTTGTTCTTTTATACTAACTTAGATAACATCGAATTTTCAGACGTGCCCACTTTTATTACGAGTATTTTGCAACACTGGCAGGCATCACAATATAATGGAATACAGCAGAGGAAACGTTCCTTCGAACGAATTGCAAATATACACATGGTAATCATTCTAATCTGCTAATTCTGATACTGATAATATAATATAATTACTTTGGGGTTTGCACTATCCTATGTTGCTTGTCATACAATGTTTGTTTTGCGTTAAAAGGATGGATGCGACTTTAAGAGAGATCACAGGATTAGTCAAGGAAGTCAATCCAGATGCTCGGAATAAAGGAACGTATTTCGACTTCTCCCTGGTCACTCCAGAACTGCGTAACTCTGGGTATCGTATGCGTGAAATCGGTGTTACTTGTTCGGGACAGAAGGGTGCGGATGATAACAAAACGCTTGCGCAAGCGAGGTATGCATTCCTTTGTTAGACCTAAGGTGTTCCTGTGGAAAAGAAAATAATCGTGGTTATTTGTATAATTACAGATTTATTATTGGCGACTATTTGGATATTTCCATTACGCCGCCCAATCGGCAACCAGCGATTAGACGTGGCACGCTACGACAATATTGACTTAAACGATAGTAATTTAAGCTTTTGTAAGATACAATAATTCGTTACTTTTCCATTAATAAACGATATACTGTGCAGAAACTATTACAATGTCATTATTATTACACTAAACATTTCTTTAGTATCGTAACTGCCGCTGCATTCAGTGTGCTTCTTGACAAACAAAACATTTTTAGTACTCTGAATATTGTTTCTAAAGTTTCAATCTGTTAACCATTTGTATTTTGGCATTTTACACATTTTTGTGTCATTTTTTAAAACATCTACAAGAATGGAGGATAAAGAAAATAAAGTGCCAAGTTGTCTGGTAAAAGGTGAGTCTTTTAATAATATATACCTATGTTGTTCCTATAGTTTCAATCTGGTAACCATTCGTATTCCTGCATTTTACACATTTTTGTGCCATTTTTCAAAATATCTCACGCTATAAGAATGAGGAGGGTGAGTAATGTTATCATGAATTATTGTCACATTGAATTACACATAACAGTATTATTAATTTTAATCCAGGTCCTGGTCCAGTATATAAATTAAGGCCTTTAGTTGGCTACGAACACCATTGTCCATCTCGACGAAGGAATCCAGCATACAGTATACGTCATCGTACCGATATTCACATACCAAGTGTTGGTCCTGGACCACGATACAACGTTTCGAAGCTAACTAACTATGGATTGGACAACCCACCAGCGTTTACGATAGCTTCCAGGAAACCTTTCACAGGTGTGCATATTGTTTACGTAACACAAAAATGGTTTACTCGAATAATATTTGGTCATTTTAATATTAACTATATTTTTCAGTGAGCGATTCAGGCCCAGGGCCAGGAGCACACTATCCAGAAATGTGCCCGCCGATGAATCATTCCATCAGAGCTCCAGCTTACAGCATTAAATCTAGAAGTAAAACAAAAATTGTCGATGACAGTCCTGGTCCAAATTCCTATTATCTGCCAACGTGTATAGGTCCCAAAATCCCTGATAAGAAGGCTTTAGGTGCATTTACTATGTATGTATGCAGATTTGGTATTGTATCTTTTCTGTCAATCAAGATTCAACAATTACATTCTGTCGTTACAGAGGTGGTTACCACGAACTTGGACAGAAACACATTGGCCCTGGTCCAGCTGCTTACGTAAACATTAGGACTGATATTGTCAAGCGTAGTTCTCCAGCATTCAGTCTGAAATGGAGAAGCAGCCTGGCGGAGATAGATTTCAGTCCAGGACCGAAATACTATCCACAATATATTGGAAGGGATGCACCGATGTACTCTTTTGGTATCAGGCACAGCGTATGTGTTGGTCTACCTATCACAGAGTTAGACGAAGAGTGATGCTTACGAATGACTGAGGAGCTACAGTGACCTATTGTATTGTATTTATAAAATAATTTTATACAAGTATTTATTGCAAGTATTGTGATTTTGTACGTAGTATTTTAAACGTTTGAAATATAAATTTATATTTTGTTACGACGCGTCTGAGTGGATTTTATTTGGTCCTATTGGAAACATCATTATTGATCAAACATAACAGGTACGGATGAGACGAAAACCACATCATGCATCGCTTGAGTACTGTGTAATAAAAGGATTAGTCATAGTCATTTGTAATAAAGTGTTTCTGAGAAATCTGTATCTGTGCGTAAGAAAATTGTATAAAAATGATGAGAAAAGGGAAAAGTAAATCCAGCAAGCTGGCTCGAATGAATGAAGAAGAACGTGCACGTTACATGCAGTGTCGTGCTGAAGTTGAACTAGAAGCTAAGAGACGTAAACAGCAATTGATCGCTATTTTCACTAAAGTATTGAATATCGATTAGTATTAATTGCCAAGAATTAATCGCTTTTTCATTGGATTATTTTTAACGCTGAGTTATTACAGAATAAATTGAAACGCGAGGAAGCATATTCGAGATTGAATATCGCCAAAATTAACGAGAAATGGAGATTCGTCTTGAGACAGATAAAGTTTAGAGAGATCTATGATAACGTGAACCATCTCTGCGAGTCCTTCGGTAGGATGGTCAAATTAAAAGATGGAATAATTAGCAGATTGCACGATGAACTAAAAATAGCAGACGAGGAGCACAGGAGGCTGCAAGAAATTCATATTATCTTAATTAACGATACAATCGGTACACCATCGTTTCGTTTCTATTGCTACTTGCGAGTTTACCGATGCGACTTAATTCCTTTTATGAATTTTACATAGCGAGATACAAACAGAAATTAAAAGACTTGTACGATACGTACAAGCTGGATAGCGTCAAGTCTGATAGCTTGGTCGAATTGCGTCTTTTGCAAAATTCTATGAAAAAGATTAGCAAAGATATTCAAACGAGTATAAGTAAAAGGGAGAGAATTTTAAGCGGCGAGGAATCTGCGAGGAAAACACAGAATGCCATCAACATTCACAACGTCTTATTTTTGGTAATAACTAGACTGCGGATTTTATCCATTTATGATATGAACTAATATAACAAATACATGCTAAACATTAACGAAAGATATGTGCAATTGTGCACTTATGCGAAATGAAGTTACAATATTATTATTGTAATTGCAGAATATATTCAAGATGTATTAAATATGTTGAATATATTAAATTAGTATAATAAATACATGCTATAGATGCACTTATGCAAGATGAGATAACAATATTATAATAATTGTAGAGTACATCCAACATACATTATCATTTCTATTATATTATTGTACGTCATAAATGCATAAAATCCACAATCTAGTAATAACATTAGCATAGAAGGTCGAGCAGTATTTTACAACTAGATTTGTTAAATTATAGGAGGGCAACGTGGCATCGAATCTCGTGCATCGATCGCTGGTAAACATGGAAAACCTTTGGGAACAGTTAAACAAAGTATTGACTGAATACGAAAGAATGACTAGGCATAAAATAAAACAGTACGAATATCTAAAAGGGCAAGATAATATTCATCAGCTGTATGTATCGCAGTATCACAAAGTACATTTGCAACTGCAAAATGTTGTCGAAAGCTTGAAGCATGATACGCAAGCATTGTCATCGAAGAGGGAAAGTGAAATATCAAAGTTGCAAACGAAAGACATAGATTTAAAGAAGAAGATAAGAAATGTTAAGCAACAATTTACTGCGGTACAAACGGTGGATCTTTTACAGTTAAAAAAATTGACCGTAACCAGCAATGATGTTTTATTGGTAAAAAAGAAAATGAATATTTTTATATAATACAGTTTTCTCTGTATAATATTCTCTTTATTCGTAGAACTTGCGAAGGAGTATGAAAACGGGCACTACGATCCTCGAATTAATCGCGATATGTTCTGCTTTGGAACCATTTCTTTTCAACCTCAAGAAATATTTTGTGCAAGATACAGTACACGAATCCTTGTACTCTACTGTAAGGTATTACGAGATAAAGAAATGTTTACTGATATTTTAAACTAAACAAACTATTTCAGATACCTAGCTCGTGCAGTACGATCGATACATTCTGGAAACAGTATAATCATATCACAGCGAACAACATTTTATTAAAAAGGACGCATAAGAAACTGTGCTTAGAGAACAAAAGATTAAGATACAAGTTACGAGGGTATCTCGTGATGCTGTCTGGAGTACCAACGACGTGTTCAGTCGTTACAGCTTTAATTTAAGTAGGTTATAAGTAGACTGCGGATTTCATGCGTTTGCGAGGCAATTATTAATATCGTTACATTAATTAATAAAATGCATTCTACGTACACTATGTATATTTTTGTACGTTTTCAATATCAGTGTACGTAAATGGATAAAATCCGCAGTCTAGTTATAAGTCATATAGAAAATATTAATAAAGTATTTCACGCGAATGGATTCGTATATTATTTAACATTATTATCGATGAATAAAGATTCCACCACCTAATTCCAAATACTTGTAAGGTCTGGCGCGAGTACGACCCTTGACAGGATAAAAGAAAATCTTTTCCTTCTGTACCAGACCTTCCGTTTCCAAATAAACGTCGAAGCAAGCTCTTAATCGTTGGAGTTGCGCGGACAACGTCGGAGGTTTTATCCACATGACGTTCACCTCCCTCTCGATATCCCTCAGGATATCTGCAGACGCAGGCGCCATGGCGCTCACGTTGAACACTGGCGTTATTTTTGGATAATCCGGCTTGATAGCTATCCTTGCGATCAACTCATCTGTAACGGATACATAGTGAACTAGTACATAGTGAATTCTTATAAGATTCTTATAAGATTTCGAAATGTCTTACAGCTTTCTCGTCTAAGCGTAGCTTCGTAAAATATGTCCAACGGGGACACTATCCCTTGCTGTTGAAAAGTAGGATTGGCGGACGTGGAATAATTGGTCCACGATATCGTCGTGAACTTTAGTAAAACTGTATTGAGCTTCTGCGGTAGGGGATCGTTCGTGCTGGTGAAAATCGGCAAGTTCCCAGACTCCAACTGCTGGATCTCCGTGCATAGTTTCAATCTTGCTTTCACGCGTCTCTTGATCTCTCTTAGCACACTCTCGACGCTGTCTTGCGTTGTTTCGCTACTCGTGATCTATGAAATATTTATTTAATTCGATTAAGCACGTGAGTAAATACTCATACAAAAATACTTGTCGCTTTTGCACTAACGCTTTTGTATCGAAGTTTGCCTACCTTTTGTTCCCGAATATCAGGCGAGATGAAGTGAATGCCAGCCATTCTTTGCGCCCATTTGTACGGGATTCCTAATCCAAGCGATGAAAATTGGCCCAGATTGTGCCGACTTAATTGATAGTGATTGGCAGGGTTCGGACTCTCCATTCCCAGATCTCTTGGATACAGTTCCCGTAGAATCGATTCTGATACAAGCATATCTCTGCAAGAGATTTAACGATTACACAAGAGTACTAACGTTTGTATAGTTACCACGAAACGTTCTGTACCCAGTGCTGCTGCCTCCGACACCTTCAGTTTTCAACCTCGATTCCACCGTGACCACCTTCAGAAACATTATATAATAAAACTGCAATGTCAACTTTGTTTCATCTGAAAAAAAAAAAAAAAAAAAAATGTTTCAAGTAATTCGTTGCATACTAACTACTATATATACTAACTACCTTGCTCGATACTAACTTTTTATTTTGATAACTATTTTCACGTTCAAGGGATGCTTCTGTAGCAGCTTCGACTTCTTTTCTTCTTGTCTAGCTTCCCTGGATAATCTATGATGCCTCTTTTTGTGAACAGGAGCTTCTTCTATGACGTTCTCGGATAAATTTTCAGGGTCTGAATCGGATTCTTGCAATCCGTCTTGGTTGTTCGCGCGTTTCGCTTCTTCCTCGTCGCCTTCCACTTTTACCGTTATAGTGTTGTCTAAGGTAAAGAGTATTTATGAATATGTATCGAGTAGGGTTCTAACACAGTATAGCGTACCATAAGCATCTCTGTACGCGCATGCTTTCGCGTAAAGAACATACAACGGCGATGCTAGCAACGTCGCTTTGTGGTGCTCCTGCCTAATCTTTTCTAACGGCAAACCAAGACTTTCTTGTAGCTGTTTACTTGTCTGGAAGTTGAATAATTATTTCCATTTTAATCGGTTAAAATAATACTATGCTGTAAAAGTATAAAAGTTACTTCTAATATAGAGTACAGTTGCGGTGCAAGGTTGTCCAATCGTGATTGCTTCAACTCTATGCTCGACGCTACCGCCTTTTTACTTCCTGTCAATTCGTCGCACAAGACAGCCAGTTGTTTTCTTTGTGTTAGTTCCCATTCTAATTGAGCTAGTCTCAGTTGATGAGGGTTATGTTTCGTTATTTCCTGAAAATGTTAATCTATAATGCATCGAATACAAGCTTTACGTATTATTCGAAGTGGTTCTTCATACCGGTCTAGAAATACTTTCGGGTGCGTGCTTATAAAATTCTTCTTCAGACACAAGTTGTATCAATTCG
The DNA here is from genome assembly GCF_026225885.1 of Hylaeus anthracinus. Taxonomy (NCBI): domain Eukaryota; kingdom Metazoa; phylum Arthropoda; class Insecta; order Hymenoptera; family Colletidae; genus Hylaeus; species Hylaeus anthracinus. The sequence goes on along the minus strand of NW_026534326.1, from coordinate 1,515,437 downwards.
TCTTTGGATCTGCAAATGGTTATATTTGTTTTTATTATACATAAAATAAGTTTAATGGAATGTTTAGAACGAACCACACGTACTTAAATTGAAGACATTTGATAACTTCCTTTTTCAAGTGCATCACTTCGTATAATAAATTCTGTAAATGTAGATGTCTGCTATCGACGGTGCTTTTTGACGATATAAGAGAATCCCTCGCGAACTTCGTCCGAAACTTTTCCATTCTATTCAATTTCTTAAGTTCGATAAACGCCAACGATGTCTGAATTTGCAGCTCGCGTATTTCGTCTTTAGCCTGAAGAAGGAAGAATTCTGTAGTGTTATTCTAACCTCGAAAGAACGTACGAATTAAACAAATTTTGTTAAATGAAATACGAACGCTTGCATCTCCATTGCCTTTCAGTTTCGCTATTTTATTCATAGCCTTGCGTATACTGTCGCAGGTGGATAGAAAGCTTTCGGAATCATTTTCTGGTAATCTCTCGGTAGCTTCTTTCTCCTCGAAGCTGATTATAACCTATACGTGAAACATGTTTGTATTTAGTATCGAGAACAATTGTTATAGAGACTAGATACGTACTTTATACATGTCTCCATCCTTAACAGATATCCCAGAATTACCACTGACTGATTTTCTTCTCTTCTTTGGATTGTCGGAGTCATTTTCTTTGCCCATTTTATGATACTAGGCAGTATGTGTACTGAATATGTTTACCAGGTGATGGTCACAACTTTTTACTCAGTTACCAATCAGAGCGTGTGGCAACTGCGCACCCCGACCAATTAGAGCACGTGACGACTGAGCTCCCTGACCAATCAGAGCGCGAGAATTTTACTTCCAGCTGTAAAAGAGCAACGCAAGATGGCCGACGTCCCCCGCTTGCTTCATACCGTACCACATCCTTTGACGCCAATGCCCGGTCCTTATATTCCTATATGATGCTTATAAATATTAAAATATCATATCGAATTTATAAGCATACAATATACTAATCAAGAATTGCCTCGTCTAAAATAACATCCTACTTCGACTCATGATCGATCATCATAAGTCGCGTACGATGTTTCTATTACTTTTCGAAATCCAAGATTTTCAGATCCCGATGAATTTTTGCAAATGGTCAAGCGTATAACTAAGGTCCCAACCATAAGCACGTGCTCCCAAAAAAGGCATTCGGATATTTCAGTTTATTTAATTAAAATATACAGTTTTTAAACGCGATCACACATTTGTTCGAGTTCGCCTTCTTCGACCTATTCTTAACCTGAGATAAATCGCTATAAATTTGTCGCTCTCACTGTACATTCCTGTATCCGTGATAAATACTTTGCTTCACGTCCAACCACCAAAACGGAACCATTCTGTCGCTTTAATTCTCCTAAATGTAATAACATTTCTCGTGTATATAAATAAACGCTAGCAAAGATTTTTTGTTTTATTTCATCTCCTATGAGCGTGACCATCTACACATTATTTTTTACACGTACGTAGACAATTTATAAATAATATGTGTATTGCATATGCACGTATATATATATATATATGTATACACACACACACATACACGCTTGTGTATATGTATATCTACATATATACTTATATATTTATATGTATATACAGTGCCACTTTTATTGCATGCACCAAGAAGAGATGGTTTACATAATTCGAACATGATTTTCGTTTTGTGGAACGTGTGACACCAATTGGAGTTACTTAAATATACTACTTTTGTCGATTTAGAGAAACATAGTTTCTTCTTGGTCCATGGTACGAATACACTTCATATATATACATATATATACATCTAAATGGTAACTATTGTAGGCACGTGTCATTATTTATATCATATACTTTTCCCTACTCTTTGATATAACTCCGCACTGGCTATGATGAAACGTAAAAATATAAAAATATTAGTAAATTCATATAAACGTATCCTAATATATATTTCCTTATTTTTTTTTTTTTTTTTGTTGCTTAGATGATCAAACGTTCCCTGGACATAGCAAATCCCTTTACGTTACACATATATATTATATATACAAGACGTCTTTCAGCAGCAGTCCAAAAATTATATTAATCATTAACGTATCATTCAAATTCAAAATAAAAAATGCAACACCTTTGTTGCACAATATGTAGCTAGTGACGTACCCTAAGCATTTACATTACAAAACGCAAAGTTTTCATGTAAAAGTGAATTCACTACGTCCTTCGATCATTCCCATTATTAATAAAACACGGTTAAACGAACGTTCAATCTAAATCGTCCTGAAGTACATTTTATGCACAGTGCCAACTATCTGCAAACTTTAAATTATCTTGAAGTAATACCACAAGTGGAAAAAAATTGATCTCCTAAAAAAAAAGAAAAAAAAAAAGAAGAAGTGAATCGATAGTTCCTACAGTTTCCACGATCACTGTACATTAGGGTGGTCTTTATTTTAATGATCTTTTAGACCTGTGTTACACATCCCTTAAATACCTTGCAAATACATATGGAAATGGAAATTTGATAAAAAAAAAAAGTAATCGATGGAAAATGATTGATCTATGTATTTTCCATTTATATTTTTTGAAGGTTTGGTGCACTTGTTAATATTAACATTAAAAGCTCTGCAAAGGATATTTCTCCTTATGTATTCGCAAGGTATTTCTGGGGATGCGTAACACAGATTTAAAAAATCATTAAAACAAGAACCAACCGACTCTAACATTTCTACAAACGAATTTGTCATTTATGTAATTTATTCAACCGTTTTTAGATTGCTTTAAGCATAAATCTGAACTTTGTATAATAAAGGTTTTGTTGGTTCGTACCAGTCGCCACTGAAGATTCCCCTGGCATCGTTAAACGAGTAATTAAACACATGCAATGGTAGCGGAATTATGACCAGTGTTTACCACCGTAAGATTCCCTTGGGATTTTGTGCTGATCTCTTAAAAAATTACGCGTAGAAGTATAACGATTACAAACGAATCTTCGATAGCTGACTCGTGCCAACTTCCAAAACGGATTACGTACCTACTACTAGATATTTTAATTTTAAGCCTTACAATATAAGCAATTTATATCCTTTGTTTACTTAACGACTCGTTAATTCCTTTAAAGACATTTTCTCGTAGAAGGCTAACATTCAAAGGAATCGTTGAGAAAAAGGTAATTTCTACAAATTCACATATACACACCTTCGACACAGGACATTCTCTACTTCTTCGATTATCACACATTTTTATACATATATATTCATGTACTTTCTTAAATTCCCTTGTCTATAATCTTTAAACATGATACGAGGATATTAGAAAGCAATAAAATAATGGAAGGAGTCTTTCTCTAACAATTATTCCGTTGACTCTACGAAAGTGAAGGTGGGCAAGGATATAATCAGAATTTTTATGATACATCTTGCTAGTAGGGGGAAAAAAAAAAACAACAACAACAGCAACACCGTTTCACTCGAAACCGAGAATCTAATCGTGCTGCGGAGTGAGAAAGGCTTGTTGGACAACAGTTAAACATTGCAGCATTGTATGAAATCCATATCAGGCCACGCTTGACGTTATTGGAAATCGTCTATGTCTATATTATTGCTAGCCGTTATTTAAATGTAAAAGTATGCAAATATGTAAAATATCTATTTTTCACCCGTGACGTGCCATGGAAGTCGTAAATTACCTGTATCGATGACAAACTGCTGCCACGCTTAATGTTTACATGGTGTACTTACTATTAAAAGAGAACAATTTAAGGGCAGGCGGACGCTACGTTACAAACGATAAAAGAAAAAAAGAAAAATGTACGCTTTCTATGAAACGGTTGGTCCATCAAATGCAAATTCAATTTTCGCGGTGTCTGGAAAGTCGCGAGAGAGGTGCGAATAAAATCCTTGTCTACAGCACGTTTGCACTTATATGTTTCAAGATAAAATGCAACAGTACAGACGAGACGATCTTGAACAGGATACCTTTCATAGAAATGGAAAGTAATACGCAAAGAATAAACACGTCGAGGGTACAAGACGATACCCTGTGAACAAGTAACGTACAATTAAATTGTGTCATCCTACCTCATTTGCCGAGTCGTTTGATGCGCGATCGCGTGCTCAACGACCTAGCGCTCGGATTGTAAGGCGACTTGACTCTCTTAGCCATCCCAGAACTAGGGTTACACCCCGCGTTCGTTGGGCTGATCGTGGAACAAGCTCCGTTCCCAGTATTGTTGCTAGTTTGCTTGATACTGGACGTTAGGGAGGACGATCTTATTCTACTCGACTGTAGAAACCCGTTGTTATTCGGCTGCTTTAATTTGTTTGGCAAAGAGAGCCGATTCTGCTTTACTAGTCCGTACTGGTGTACTAATTGTGCGGATATCGTGTGGCCAGTTATGTCCACGTTACGCGAACGCAGAGTTTTTACGGGAGTCGCTGCAATCGTGTCCGACCTAAAAGAATATACAACAATTTTATATGAAGATTATTAAAAAATAGTTGTTCACCCTTCCTCAGGTGAGGGTAGAATTGCAAGACCTTTACAGATTTCGTTTCTGTTTAAGAAAATGTGCTACTATATTCGATACTTTTCTTTTGGATACGTATGATCAAAGTTTCATTGTTAGAATATAAAGAGTTTTGGAAAAATTGGTTGCAAGTAAGATTGTAACTAGGAGGAATTCATATGCTTTACAGTGTTACTTATTATCCCAGAGAATAATTGTTTTAATATTTCTTGCATCGAATGGAAAATTTCTATTCGTAGGAAAGGCGTACTTGTTAATATTAACATTCAAAGCTCTACAAGGATATTTCTCCTTATGTATTCGCAAGGTGTTTCTGGTGATGCGTAACATAGATTTAAGAAATCATTAAAACAAGAACCAACCAACTAGTAAGAATTCTTTACATAAGAAAGTTTTAGTAAGCATTACACTGAAAATTTATTGAAAATTCAATATGCGTTTTTGTGTAAATTAAAAATATAATTACTTTAGATAAGCTCAATTGGAAAAAGATAATATCCATAATATAATATCCATCCATGGGGAACCCTATAACACTATACTGTCTTCCGTACGCTACCATTGTGCTGCAATCTTGCTCGCAAGCAAGTTTCGCAAAGTCTTTATTGTAACAATGAAACTTTACTAGTATAGAAAGTGTACAAGTGTAGGAAAATCTGAGAATGCGTACAAATGCAAAAATATATAAAATATCAACGTCAGAAGATAAACCATGTTTCCATTTCAGTTTCTTATTCTTTCTGTTCTCCATCCGTGAAAATATCAATTTGCATAAATTAAAAAATCGTAATTAAAAAAGTATCGAGTGTCTGCCCTCACAACACAATATTTTCTTAAACAGGAGAGCTAGTAAACGAACCTGAGCCATCGTTGGGGAACAGTGGTGCTATCCGAGGAGCCTATGATGGACACGGTCCGATTTATCCTCCGCTCGCTGCAACCGGTCGACCTGTTGCTTCTCCCCTGATCCCACTCTCTCGCGCCGAGACTAGCGACCCACAGTTGCTTCAATAGACCCTTGATGGAGGGCCTCCGTATAGCTTTCACAGGCGTGGCTTTTTTCCCCAAACTTCTTTGGTAAGTGTTTAACGAAGAGAGCCTTTCCTGGATGGGTACAGTGGTGGTGCTTCCCGCGGATCGAGCGATGTTGGACTCCGCGTTAGGCCAACTGCCGCTGGCATCCTTCGTGGACTGATTCGCCGGATCGTTCTCGTCGACGGGATTAGGTCTATCTTCGGACCTCGTTCTCCTCTTCGCGCAGGGTTCTTGTAATACTCGTGGCTCCTCTGTACCAATCACGCCTTGCGATATTGCACTATGTCTTCGCTTGGTACTGATGTCGGTCGTTTTACTCGCAGAGTTCCTCGCATCCTCTTCCATGGTCTTTCCCGTTACGGACATCTTCGTTCCTCGAGATTTAAACCTCGAGTTAACGTACGTCTTCGTTTCCAGCGATCCTGGCTCCGCGATGGCGTTACGCGAATGGGAATTCAAGCTATGCCTCCTACTCCTCGCGTTTCTGGCTTCCGTCCTCGAGGCAGAGAACAGTATGTGCTGTTTGTGATGCGATCCGTTTAAAAGCTTCCCCTTCGCCTCGTTTTCGCTGCACGTGTTCCCGGAGGCCACCTCGCTGCTCTCAAAATTAGTACCAACGTGAGAATGTACGTTATCACATTCACCAGAAAATGCACTTTGGTGTATCACATTCGAAACATCGTGGTCGTTGCTCCCATCTTTCGATTGCTGCGACGTTAGACCATCCTGATCGATCGGTGTACTAGCTGCTTCCGTCTTCTCCTCTTTATCGAGACTCTCGACTTTCTCCAACGGGACTGTTTCTAATTTTAAATTATCTAGCTCTACAGTTTTCTCGACTATTTCGTGGGATATCGTTTCCGTGACTTTGAAACCGTTTTCCTCGAAGGACTCGTCGCCGCTTGCCTCGTCCTTCGACTGGTGACTTATATCGAGATTCTCCGTGAGCGATACTTTCTCTAATCTCGAATCTTCCTTCTCCTCGATTCCTCTCGAAAGGTCTGGCTTTCTGAAGTCGATGTTCAGATTCGCTGGGGGTCTTGGTATGCCGGGAACGACCGGGTCGCAGGCAGGTTTCTCTATGCTCGCGGTATCGAGTGCAGCTGCGGGCGTGTGGATGCTGTGATGCGTTAAGGCACATTCCTTCTGACTCAGTAGAACCTAAGAAAATTAAGATTTTAGCGATGATGTAAGTTGTCTAACTTAATCTTGAGCTTCTTTAATTAAAGAATAGGTACCTCGCTACGAGATGGACCTGGCGGATCCAACATTAACGTTACAACGCTCGTATTATCAGCGCGTAATCCTTTCTCTAACCACGTCTCTAACGCTCTATCTACTAGACTCTTCGACGGATTGATCCACAATTGAACATTATCAGCTTGCTGTTCAAACAATCACAATGTCATCGTTAACTCAAACATATCGAATACTTAAATCATTGGCGTAAACATGTAATTGAAACACACTTCGTTACACGTTTGCTGAGAAGCAATCAGATGTTTCTCGTTATGCCTGTCCGCTGCTTGAACAATGGCCACTGCAGCTTGCGGTGTCAACATGTTCCACAAACCGTCTGTCCCGAAAATAAGGCAACGATGTGACTCAACATCAATCGCAACGACTTTCACGTCTGGCTCAGGAGACACGACGAATGTATCCAATTCGGAATTGTAACTCCAAAGATCGCCTGAAAAATCCATTATGAATCCATTCAGATTGTGCATGGAAAATTAAGAATTTTATTGGTTTCACAAAGGTGGATAACTATGAAGATACATACCTAACGACCTAGCAACAGCCAGGAATGGGATTTCGTCTATATGAGTCGATCTCCGAACTGGCCCCTTGTGTCCTATACGAGGTCTGTTCCATACCACTCTCGGAACACCAGATTTACTGACTACTTTACCACCGGACTCGCGTATCCTCATCATCTCCGGTCCGCTTTCCGGCTTGTGGTCTTTGGTTAGAGCCTTAGCTCGCCATTCGGGATCGCTGTCTACTTGGTACCCCAGTATTATGCCGGAATCACCCACGTGGCCTATGTAGATCTTGCGTTTGCGAATAAATGCTATGCTGGCCGTTGTCCCAGCTGTGGATGGCAATCCAGAGGCAGTTCTCGGCCATTTGTCTGTTGCAAAAGTACAGTTGTCGTTAGATTCTTGTAGAGGAAATTAAATGCGTGATGATCGGCGAGAATTAATGATATAGTCATCTATTAAGTGTGTATGATATTGTTAAAGAAAGATGGGGCTTTGAAATGAGAACCGTAAGGAAGGTATAAACATGTATAGACTAATACATTTGTGGTGGTACGAACTATTGCCATTTCTTTGTATATAATGCTCAAAGCGGACTTGTTAATGAATAAAACTCAGGATACTTTTTCTTTTCATGAAGATGGATGCACAAGCTTGTATTTCGTTGTAGCTTTGAAAATCTGCAATTAATTCACGTTTCATGACTAAAACTCGAGATCCTTTTCCTTTCAACGAATATCTGCAAGCTCGTGAAAAATAAATGAAATGATTTAAACCGAATAATTTCGAAAAGGTTCCAGTTACTTGAATCGTCGTTTAAAAATCCCCGCCAATATTTTGTGGTACTAATAATATCAGTCGAAACTTTCAGGTTAGTTCTGGAGATTACATAACCTAAATTCTAACCTAATCAAGCACAGGTGGTGGGGGAAATACGCGGGACAATGACAGAAATTCTCGCGGAAAATAGGAATACTATGGATTTGCGAACGGATAGGTTCGCGGATTAATCGAATATTCCGAATAACGGCGGGAAAGCAGGACGGTAACGGAACAGGAAGTCCCTGTACGAGTCTCTCACCAAGCTCCCGCCACATCGCGTAGTGCGTGTTCACGTATCCGTCTCTGATGGCTCTGAGCACGTCCTCGTCCCGATCGCTCCAGAAATTTTTCTGCTTTACGATAACGTTCATCAGGTGCTCCTTGGCGAACGTGGCGGCTTCGCCGCCGCCGTGGCCGTCGAATATCCCGAAGAAGGCGTATTCCAGGTCTTTGTCATCCGGTGTGGACTGAAAGGCCACGCTGAACATGTCCTCCATGTACTTGCGACCGCCCTGATTGCAGTGTCCGGTCACTCTTAGGTTAACCCCGATACTCAACGGCATGGTGGTGCACGCCGACGGCAGCCGAACTGAACGGAGAAATTTTCTGGGTTCGCTACGCAACGGTTCAACGCGTACACGGGAACGGAAGCCTCGTATTTACTGGGCAGGTCCGCGCGTAGCTCGAGGGACGCACGCACACTCCAACGATCATGGCCCCACACGGCACAATGACGTTGCGTGCGAAGGAGAAGGGCGCTGCGATGCCAGATTCTGCTCCCCGCTCGCGCATGCGCGCCGGGGTGAGCCGAGCACGCAGGAGTGTAGTTACGAGAAAACGGTGCGGGGATACCGATCAGAGGGTCCCTCGATGATTTTACGAGGATTTTTTCGATCGGCTTCTGGACGGTGGTAGAGGTTTTTTTTACAACTTTTGTCTAAACAATTTCGTTCTATACGTTAAAAAATTCGAGTTGTCTTTTGATATAGATACGGAATTCTTGATTAACATTTGAAAAATCTGATTAATTTTCAAAAATTCCTAGCTCTCTTAATAATGAACATTTTCAATTGAAACTTCTTTTTCGTGTAGATCTCATGGAACCCTATAACATATACGAAATCTTTTTCTAAAGTGAATACCAAATTTTTTCAAGAATTCTCAAGCCCCCTCCCCATCTGTCGATTTTGGTAAGTAACTAAAACATTCCAGAAAAATTATTTTCCACTTTCTTGGTCAAAATGAAGCATTTTTCGTTAAATAATATATAAGCGTAATTTGTATAGTTTATGAGAAAAAAAAATGTCTAAAGATAAGAAGAAAAATGATTGAAAAAAAAATCGATCCTACGAAAAAATGTTTGAAACAAAAGTTGTACATCCCGACAAGATATGAAATTGTTGTCGAATATATTTTTTCAAGATGCGATTACTTTTCGAGATATTTTCGTTAGAACGTTTACATCTTTCGATGCACGTATTGAATGTTTTTTTCGTGAACAGTGAAAATTACGCTTGTGTATTGTTTAACGAAAAATGCTTCGTATTGACCGAGAAACTAAACAATAATTTTTACATAAAATTTAAAAAAAAAATGTACAACTTACATTCATTTAAAATATGATACCATAATATTTATAATGAATATAATTTATAAACTAAACGTAATAATTATATTAAAATTATATTAAACAAAAACTTGGATCTTAGCCCTAAAGCCTTAAAATTCGTTACGCTTCTACTCTATATTCGTTATACTTCTATTTTTCTGTGGAGGCGACTAAGGCGCCAGTTTCATTGTCGTGCTAGATACTTTACTGAGGCCAGAGACAGCGCGCATGCGCGAACGGCAGCCATCTTGGCATCGCAGGTAAGGCGAGAGGGGTCGTCTCCCCTCCGCGATTACCCGTCGCCAGCGCTCGAGCGACGTTTCTCGAGAATCTTCAAACGGAAGATTTTCGAGCGGGCTAAAGGCTCTTTCACACTAGCCAGACTCTGAAGTGTGGGTGAAAACTCTTATCTAGACGAGAGTTTCGCATAATTAACCCTAACTAACGATATGCTTCGACTTAGGCTTCTACAATTCCCGCGATATGGGTATTAATAACGTGGCATTCTCAAGTGAGCGCTCAACACTGGCCAGAGGAATCGTAGACGGCGCTAGTGTGAATGCTCAAGGCGCGACCATTGTAATTTTTTCTTTACATTGAATAATGCAATTACTCGTTGAATTACAAAAACGTCGGGTAAACGATCGAGGACGTATCTGAATTTAAAAATTTAATTTAAACGTTGGAACTTACAAAGATACCCGCCATTTTTGTTAGATTTACAAGTACCTTTTAAGTAGCGATATATTTATATTTTTAAGGTACGTATACTGATTTATGGCGTCCCTGAAGGGAGTATTCGGATAGTTAGGAGTTAACAGGAAACGCGGCCGGGAAATTTCCAAAAATTCTCCCTAAACAGCAATACGGTAACATTACCTCGGTTATATTACGCTCGCAAGCGACCGCACCACACGCTGAGCGGGATCGCTCCCCCCTCGCCTCCTAACCTATCTTCGCCGATCCCCACCGCCGTGGAAACTTTTACCCCCCATCCCCCACCCCGCCGCCCGGACACACAACAGACAACCGATCAACGTCGGTGCTATTCATGCCGCGCATCTCGACTCACGCAGTTGCTGTGTTGCCACGTCTTCTGCCTTCTAACTTGAACTTTCTTGTCCAGATCTCGACTTCGTCGAATTCTTTTCGAAATAACGCGTTTCAAAGAACGAATCTACAAGATACGACTCGTCGTATCGACTATACATTATTTAAGAACAGCAGAATTACACGCGTACGTATAATAAGGTTGAGAAACACGTTGGCATACTTTTTGGTAGCGTGTGCAATTTTGGTCATTGTTGGATTTAAGTTTCCCTCGCGGGACATTGTTTTTAATCTGAAATTCAAAACGTTTGCCAACGTTTGTATATCGAATATGAACCGAGTACGAGTTAGACTGAGGCTTGAATAATAAATAACGCTGGTTTGTTTGAGGAGTCACGCGGGAAACGTGGCGTTGCATCGAGTGGAGAGCAAACATTCTGTTTCGCCAGGCGCTCTGTAGTTATCTCTCTTTCCAAGAGCAAAACACAGGGGCACGTGTTTGAACTTGTTAGGCAGGCGACGTGGCAACGTCGTGGGTCTCGTTCAAAATAGCACTACCAGCTGGCGGCTATCGCTTAACATCCGATAGGTTCACGATCGCTCTCGTCGCGAAATTAACAACGATTCCATCGATATTTTATTTCGCGGGTAAATTTGCAATGAAAACGGGAAGTAAGGAGTCCTTTATGATTTGCGGGGCATAGACGACACGGTCGATGTGTGTCATCGATTACATCATCTCCCCAAAAAAGATGGCTGCCCCCCTTCCTGCACGAAACAGTTATGCACTGCGCTGATCAGTACATCGGCCATTTTTTCTTTTTTTTTTTTTTAGCAGATTAATATTAAATCGAACGATACGAGGATCATGTAGAAAATAAAAATAATGAAAATTTATGTTGGATAGATATCGAATTAGGAAATTTAAAGAGAATTTTCAGTTTATATGCGCTTTGGCCGAGGAACGATAACTGGGGCGCCATCTTAAGATGGTTAATAGAACTATGGAATGATGTAGAAATTGAATGTTTACGAAAATTGTTTTTTTAAGATTCCTATCTCAAAACCGATAACCGAAGCGTATCTAACGCCGATCATTTCTACGATTTACAGAATAAATAGTTGGAAAATAAAAATTGAAAACTCAAATTTATGTTACCTCTGCACATCCGCCTACAATCACTTTCTCCTTTGATAACGTTTAACACACAAAAAGACTTCGTAAACCAACTTTTAAAAAATATCAGCTTGTAGAGGATGATAAGACGAAACTTTTTTTATGTTTACAGTTTATTCATAGGACGCTTAGTTTCGAAAATAAAAATTGAAAAGATAGAAATTCTTTGCAAAAATTGAATTTCAGGAAAGTCTTCCGAGTTTTTAATTTTTATCTCCGAAACTAAACGTCGTATAAATAAACTGTAAATATAAAAAAGTTCCGTCTTATCGTTCCCTATAAGCCTGTATTTTTTTTAAATTCACACCTCTAAGAATCGTCTCACGTATTTAAAATGTACGAATGAATTAAATAAATGAATATAATTGAATAACAGACGTATTGGTTTTCCCCGTACAAAAAGCGATGATTTCAATTTACAAAATATTAATAACTGTGTACAATCGAGAGACTTAATTTAATGTAGCAACATTTAACGTTTCGTATAAAATTTTACGAGCCACCTTTCGCGCGGAATGGCAAGCTTGAGAATTTATACGCGGGAATTCTCGAGCGCCAGGTTGAATCACACGGGCACCTCTCCCTCTAAACAAGTCCGTGCAGGTTCAGTCGTGTCTGAACGGACGTGAACGGACGTACTTAAAGTTTCCCGACGATCCTGACCTGTTGCTAAGCCGCAGTTGTGCCGCATAGAGTGCTGAGTCGTTCGACGATATTCTGTTTGAGATGCGATGCAGTATCTTGTTCCAAAATCGTTATCAATTTTTATGATACACGTTCAATTATTCCACGTGCTATTTCCAATGCAGTTTCAATTGTTATTGTATTGTTTGTAACTTGGAGGTTTCCAGTCAATAAAAATGTAAACTTGAAACATATTCTGATATCTGAAATTTGTCACAATATTTCTCATTTTCTTTATTCAAATGACAAGAAGTGAAATATCGGGGAAGAAAGATTTCTAGTTCACTGTTCTACAGAATTATTTTAGAATAACATTCCTATCGCATAGCTAAGTAAAATAAACGATGATTTAAGATAAATTATTTAAGAATACCAATTGTATCGTACTTTCACAAAATTGTTATAGCCACTTGTCAGCCGATAATTATTCTAATTGTAATTGCTACTGCAAGAATAACATTTCGCACATATTCTCACAGGGAATTAATTAAAATCAGTCTAAAGAAATGACTAAACACATAACTTTCTATTTACAAGACTTATCGACATGTTTTGGTACAAAGTATTATTTATAACAAGAATTAAATACTGCGTTATTTCTTTTCTGGAACCACTTCGCTGATTCCATACATACCTGCCAGTAATCTTCCATGGGAAGTTGGTACCGGTTCTTTTGGAGCCAAGTAGGGCCCCTTCTCGTCCATGTATACATACCTAAATTTTCGTTAAGAGAATTTCTTAATTTGTTTAAGTTAAATATTCTTAGAAGGATATTCGTAGAAGGATACGGTAGCCTCAAGACCCAGTAGGCACTTTGAGAAAGCTTTATAGGTTCGTCGCAACCGGTTACGAAAATTGGACAGGGCGGAGGTCCGGGTTGAACTCGAGGGTTCAACGTGACGTGGACAGGAGCCTTCGGAGTCACCACGTGGATCCTCATTAGCTGCGCTATTAGCGGTTTCGTTTGCCTAAATGATTACTCAAGTGTGAGCATTGTTACCCACACCTGGACAGAGATATAAATAACACAAATTAACGCGTTGATCGCCATGTAACTCGTACCCGCGTGCTTTTCATGATGAAGAAGTGAACGAAACCTGAATGCCAAAAACAAATAAATTTAATCGAAATTGAAGGATTTCGATAAAGTCAGAAATGTAGACATCACTATAAATGTTTACGTTTTCAATGGCCTGTAAATAAAATTCGATCCCAATAGAAATTTTTAAGAGTATGGGAATCAACGCGTTAAACGTAGAACAATTTCGCTCGGTGATTTATCGGCGAGGTTGGAGTTTCACCTGCAAGGACACGGGAAGTAAAGAGGCATATCCGCGGTGCTGGATGTTACTTTGTTCCCACTATCCTTGACGATCCCGTTTCCTGTTGCTTTCAGGACCTTGTCGGGCGCGGACGCCATGAATCTGTGGCCCCTTGGACACTCGTACTCCACCCCGACGAATATCTTCACGACGAATTCCTTCCCGCCTTTGGACTTGCGACCGCGAATGGTGTTCATGTTCTGGAAGTTCTTTCCTCGCGGACAGTAACCGTGGTTCCCGTGGTCGCCGATCGTGGGCCAGAGGGAACCTCTTTCCTTCTGATGCTCCAATCTAGCAAAAGGGAGAAAATATATGAGATGTCAAATACAAATTTAACCCTTTGCACTCGAGAGGTGACTCTCAGATAAAATGATTGTCGGCGAGGTAAAGGTGACCTTATTCTAAAATCTAGATAGCTTAGAATTCATAGCAATAGAATGCTAAGAAACAACTCGAGTTGCTGGCAGATACCAGGAAAAAAGGCCTGGAGTGCACAGGGTTAATGCAAAAATAGTGGAACGTCTTCTTCTAAGTTCTTCGTAGTTCTCCAAAGTTGGAGTTCCGGAGTCTCCATATGTTGAAATTAAATGACTTTGGAATTAAAGCCTCCATGAATTATAATAATTGTGGACATACTTATACGGTGGTATACATCCACCTTTTTAATATCCTCTTTGTTCCAAATGAAAGTAATCAACAACCCATATCTTGATTCCAGATATGGCAAAATTTGACGAGACAGTGCAAAGGGTTAATTTGTCTACTTAACTTACTCACCTTACGGTTACGTCCCAGGGTAGGAGAAAGGCGGAGGTGGGTAGGACCCCAGCCTGGTGCTGGAGGCCCAAGTTGTGGGAGTATAAGCTGCTCGGGCCGAGGCAAACCAACGACCAGCTGGAGAACTGCGGTAGGAGACCAGCCGGGGATTCCGTGTGCAGCATCCCTGGGAGGTACTCCGTCGTCGATGGCTGTCTGACCAGGGACTTCTCTGTTGAGAGATTCGGATCGTTGAATTCGTTGCGTTAAAATAGCTAGAAGAGATCGTCCAGAAAATAATTACCTTTGTTGTCCGTGTCGCTGTCCGAGACCTCTATCACGACCTTGTGCGCGTCGCTTGGCGTCAGACTGGTCTTGTTACTGAGTTTGGGGACGTCCTCGTTTGTCTCGCTCGTTTGCTCCGACTGGCCTCCGCTGCCGTACGGAGTGCGAATGTCGTCTTCGAATTACAGTTTTAAATTATAGTAAACTTCACGATAAGGTTACTACGCTAAGGTTAATACCATTCAATGTATGTACCATTCAAGGTGTTGACTCCAAGGCTGCAGGCCTGAGTGTTCCCTCTCGGCGTTGGCGATTCCACGTGGCAGAAGGAGTCCTTCCGTTTCGTGACAGAAAGCAATTGTGCTGGTCTGCGAGGTAGATAGAGAAAGATGTCAAGCAGAGAGATTTGAGCAGTGTCTCGTTAATGTTTGGATCACTTCACCTATAGTTATGCGTACTAGGTTGGAAAACCGGAAACTGTATGTTCTCCAGTTGCGCGCAGCCACACTGTTTCGCCAGAATCTGGAAGTAGTCGTAGTTGGCTTGGCGAAGGCTGAAGGGGTCCTCTCGGGAGCCTTGGCAGCGACCACAGTTGCAAGCACATATGTATCTGACTCCGCTGCAGTGCTCCCTGATTGGTAAGTCGCTGCGAAACGAAACGAACTTTCGTTTCTATGTAACGCGTAGAATATAATAATAAGCTAACTGTGTTAGTAACTGTTGCAAGCCTTCGTACTTGTCGCTGTCTCTGGGCTCCGGTTGTTCTCCGCCTCCAGCTCCGTCGCTCCCACCTCTGTGGGTAGGGTTCGTGCAGGGGTTGCCTGTTAGAGATAGAACCTCGCACATTTGCCTTCCGGACCGCCAGTGCTTCTCGCATTCAGCTTGTAGCTTTTCGTTGAACTCTTCGAACAGCGGACCACGCGCGTGCATCTCGAAAACTGCCATCGCGTGAGCCAATTTCGTCTCGTGATACGCTCTAAAGTGAACATTAGAAACTTTACCAACTCCCAAACAATCTTAAACCTATCTAAAATGCAAACGTTAACGAAATACCTCGTATAATGTTGAGGTAGGTTCTCCTGGTAAGTTTGCAGGGCCCTAGGAAGCACTTTGCTGCATCTGCTCTTGCTAAATTTAACATCCGTGTCCAACAGATTGTGCAAAGTTAGGAATTCCTTGTCCGTCCCATGAATGAAGAAGTCGTAGACCTTGTTTACCACTTCGCAAAATATTCCTACGGTAGGTATCTAAAAGAAAAGATTCTTTTGCGAATTCAAGGCTGCGATTATGAATCTTTAAGTTTGAATTCTTACCTCGAAGTACGCGGGGACGGAATGTCGGCCAACGTTGTCGTCGAAGCCTCTCGCGAAAGCCAAATTTATGTGTTGCTGTAGAAACAGTCTGAAGGAACGAGTCTCTGCGAATGCATAATAAAAGTATAATAGTATCTTTGACGAATTTATTTCGGTTACTTCCTACGTACCAATTTCTGTATCGTCCATTTGAAGATTCGAGTCCTGACTGGCTAGGCTTCTCGAAGTACTACCACCGGAACTGGCTTTGCAGCTTTGTATCAGTTTTCTCGCCATGTAACCGAGGATGTCTTTGGACTCGGTGGTGCCAGTGTTTACGTAAACAAATTCCTGGTTCGCGGGAATCGCAAACAGAGAATTCGAGCTAAACATTGAATGTATTTAGTCGAATAAAACAATTTTAAGTATCTTCGTATTGAGTAATTCGATACCTAATATTAGTTACTATACGATTTTTCCTTAACACATGGTAAATTTGATCTTCCAAGGAATGCTCTAGTTTCTTTATGTTTGCTCCGCTAGCAGAATCTTGGAACACAGCAGGACAAGTTTCGAAATAGAACAGTACTCTCGGAGAGCAGGGTCGGACGTTGGACACCCAATCTTTGGGCAGACTGTAAATACAGCTGAGAACATCGGAGAGTTGGGGGGAAATTTTTTGCCTGAGAAAAATATAGTATTATCAGAAGTTTCAAAGTAGTACGCTAGGACTGGTGAGAATGGGACAATTACCTCACAATGTCCATTGCTCTGAATAAATGTACATAACTGTAATCGAATGTGTGAGTGGGGTGAGTGAGAACGATAACATGAGATATATGAAACAGAACAAGCAACGCTCTGGCGTATTTGTCTCTCATATGAGCCCACACACTGAGGAAGTCCTTGCAGTCCTGCTTATCTATGAATCTATCGTACTCCATTAAGAGAGTGTGCGTATCTAATAAACCCCGTAAATGCAAATATATAGTCTTTTCTTTAGAATCGTAGTATCCTTCGATTTCGCACTGAAAATAATATAATACATTAGTCGGGATCATTGGTGCTTGCTTTGATATACTACACAGTTCTTACGAAAGAATCCTTGTCCACTTCCGGTTCATCCAGGAGGTCCACTTGAAGAATAGAACCAAGCATACTTGTCTTGCATCCTTTCACACGATACTGTGACTTCCCAAACACAGACACGATCACTACCTTCTCATCTGTGTGTATAAAACTGAAACAGAATCATCAAATGTTATCAGTACCTAACAAAAAGAGTTACCTCTTTAATTTAAGTAGACAATTACCTATCCACGTTGCATGGAAGCCGAAATTTTTGGGGTCTCATTATATGTCTATGTTTATGTGATACAGAGGTAATACGTTCGTGACATGGGTCACATCAGGATGTTTACGACATATTACAGTACATTTGCATTTTTTGTCGCTGTTTATTACTGTTGGAGACAGAATAAACTAGAGGGTAGTTTCACAGACCCGTATTATTGTTTGTTGACGTTCACTTAGGTTAGGACAGGTTGTAAGCAAATTATAAATACTCTGTACAAAGAAACAGACGGGACTAATGTTTAAACTTATGATTAACGACATCTATGGAAAAATGGCAAAGTTTATAGTGAAATAGTTTCGTATTTCGATGGTAAGTGTCGCGGAGATAGTATGGAGAATATTATCGACGATTCTGAGCACATGAAACAAGATGGCCGCCACTCACGCATGCGCACTGTTCTTAGCGTCAGTGAAGTATCTAATACGACAATGAAAATGGTGCCTTGGTCGCCTCCCAAAGAAAATATTAGGTCATCCTTACAAGTAATGTCATTTTTCGATGCTAAATTAAACTTATATTTACTATAATCGTAAACGTATTAACGATTTCGTTCCATAACCTTTTCTCACCTTTCAATTACCGTCTTAATTCCATCTTTCCAAAATGTTCGAAATATAGCGAATCGGGACCAAGCATCGTTTTTTGTAACTACGATACTGGGTGCTTAATTTATCGACACGTATGCGCGAAAAATCCTCCAATCAGAGTTACGAAAACCGTTGTTCGATTCTGATTGGTGGCCATCATTTTTCACCTAACCTCGCGAAATTCAATTTGAAAAGCATAAAGTGTCGCAATATTCATATACTGAAGCATCATTTTTTTAACAAATAAATATTCACCTTCGCTTCCTAAATATTGTTTGCACATCTGTCTGTATTTACAATTAAATATCTTAAACAATTTCCAAATAAATAAAAAGAAATAATTCGTATAAATCGTTCTTGATAAAAATGATTAAAATAGAATATTCAAAAGAAAAATTGTTAAGAATTGTAATATAATATAGGAATCTGTTTTGAGGCTATTTTAAACTAGCGATCGTTCGAACCTATAATCAGCGACATCTGCGACGAAATGCCCAAAGTTTACAGGGAAATAGTCTCCCAACTTCGATGGTAAATGTGTCAGACAAATAATGGGGAATTTAATCTATTTTATCGACTCTGCATGTGCTCTCGGGAACCTGAAAAAACAAGAGTTTCGCTTCTATAATAGTGCTCTATAATTTAAGTAAGGTCGATAAAGTAAACTTACGGTCAAGGTTTATAATTCTCGCAAGAAATATTTTCACGAGGGTGTTGCCTTTTTAGTGCTAATTGCTTGAAAATTTGAAATCGGTTTGAAAAAAGCTCCTGGATTGAAATGGGTATACCCAAGTTCTTCAGGTACATAAGCGAGAGATACCCTTGCCTCAGCGAAACGTTAAAGGACTACCAGGTACCTAGCAAAACACAAACATTTACTTCTGAAAAGCTACACTTTTTTTGGGTTTAAAAATAATAGTATACGTATAAAACATTTGGCATAGTAAGGGTAAACTTAGCAATAGAACTATAAAGTTAATTATCCTGTACAATTATAATTCTATATATGTATATGTATTTAAAAAATCACAGAGAAATGAATAAATAGTTAAAAAAATGAGGCTCTAAAACTTTCCGTTAAGATTATATTAAAATTATTCCTCAGGAAAAATACTTGAAAGCCACTTTTTCTACACACATGTGTTACATCTATTTTTTTTTTATTCTAAACGACTTATTTTACTCTCCTAATTTAAAATTATTTGTTCACTTTTCGATTACTTCAATTACCAACAACAATGATAGTAACGATTTCATCATAATTTGCAGATACCACAGTTTGATAATTTATATTTAGACGTGAATGGTATCATCCATGGATGTTCACATCCCGACGACAGCGATGTTACATTTCGTATCACGGAAGAACAGATATTCAAGAATATTTTTCATTACATAGAGATATTGTTCCGCATGATTCAACCTCAGAAGTTGTTCCTCATTGCCATTGACGGTGTGGCACCACGCGCGAAGATTAACCATCAGAGGAGTAGACGTTTCAGGTCTGCCAAGGATGCAGAATTGCAGGAAGCTAACGCTGTGGCGAGAGGTATCAGCATACCAAAAGAAAAAAAATTCGACTCCAATTGCATAACACCAGGAACAGTTTTTATGTCTAAGTTGAACGAGGAATTAAATTATTTTGTTACGTACAAGATTTCTACTGACAAACTTTGGCAGAAGTGCAAGGTCATATTCAGTGGATCGCAGGTATCAATTGGATAGATGATACCATATATGTAGATACTCAAAATTTAGACAACAAGTTTATACAAAAGTTGTTTCAGGTTGCGGGAGAAGGAGAGCATAAAATAATGGATTATATTCGTTACATGAAGTCGCAACCAGGTTACGATCCACACACTAAACACTGTTTGTATGGTCTAGACGCAGATTTAATAATGTTAGGTTTATGCACTCACGAAGTGTACTTTACGTTGCTAAGGGAGGAAATTCAGTTTGGTAAAAAACAAACGAAATTAGTAACTCCAGAGGAGACGAAGTTTTGTCTCTTTCATTTATCTCTGTTAAGGGAGTATATAGACCACGAGTTTTCTCCGTTGAAGGAGAAGTTACCTTTTCCTTTCGACATCGAAAAGATCGTCGACGATTGGGTTTTAATGGGGCTTCTCGTAGGGAACGACTTCATCCCGCATCTGCCGAATTTACACATCACTAGTGGCGCGATGTCCATATTGTACAATGTTTACATGGAGGTATTGCCATCGCTGGATGGTACGTTTGGTCTTTAACAATAAATAACATTTCAACTAACACGTATCAAGATTGTGTGATCGAAACATGTTTGATCGACTTATTCCAGGGTATTTAAACGAATCCGGGACTCTAAAGTTGGACAGATTCGAGAAATTCATGGAGAGACTCAGTCGTTTTGATATATTAAAGTTTTACGACGTCTACGCAGACCTGAAATATTTCGAGAGTAAAACTGGGAGGCGTGTCACAGAGTCCGACAGGCCCAGTAGCAAGAAGTTAAAGGATAAAGAGACTCCGTCTCCAAAGAGAACGCAAGATAAAGAGTTCGACGCTTTACTCAGATCTGCAGCTGAAATTTCCTTGGGAGACTTTGACGACGACGAGCTGGGAGACGAAGACTCGGACAGCGAAACTTACAATTTGGAATTTGTCCAACACAAGAGGGATTATTACACAAATAAATTAGAATACCACAATATAGACGAAGAGTTTCTACGTTCCCAAGCTGAAGGTTACGTGAGAGCCGTTCAATGGAACTTGAATTATTATTATAACGGATGTTGCAGTTGGTCTTGGTATTATCCGCACCACTATGCTCCTTATATCTCGGATATAAAAGACTTCAAAGATTTGAAGTTAGAATTCGATTTAGGAGAACCGTTTTTACCATTTCAACAATTGCTGGCGGTATTGCCGCCGTTCAGTAAAGATTTGTTACCGGAAGCATTCCGGACGCTGTTGACGGAGGACAAATCGCCAATAATTGATTATTATCCGTCGGACTTTAGGACAGACTTAAATGGGAAACAACAAGAGTGGGAAGCCGTCGTACTTATACCGTTCATAGACGAGAAGCATTTGCTGGACGGTGAGTGGAGATTGCGTAAATTTTCATCTGTCTCGAGTAAAAGTTCGATTCGATTTTTATAGCCATGGAGCCTCGTTTATCGGAATTGACTCCCGAGGAACAGGCGAGGAACAAACATGGACCGATGCGTATGTTTACTTACACTGATGCGAACATGGGTATTTGCAAAGCGCCGAAATATTTTCATGACTTTGTCAGTCACGCGAGTGTACAGTTAATTAATCGCGAGGATATTATCGTACCAAGGGAGAAGCTAGTGAAAGGGCTGTGCCCTGGGGTCAACTTGGACTTGTACTGTCCTGGGTTTCCTACGTTGAAGTACATAGAACACACCACCAGCCTGGAGAAGAACGTTGTGAGTGATCTATATAATATATATATATATATCGTTTGGAGATGTATGAGTCAAGGAGTCAAGGATATATATAATATAATATACATATAATATTAATATAATATATATAATGTATAATATAATATATAATATTAATGTAATATACATATAATATATATATTTACATACATATAATTTAGAGATGTATGAGTTAAGTATTCGCTAATTTTCTGCATAGGTGAAAGTGTTCGACAGAGTTACATGGAGAGACAGCATGATTTTGCACATAAAACCTCCACCTCCGACGGATTTAACGTCCGTAGCGTCCGAGCTACTAGGAAAATTGGTGTTCGTGAACTGGCCTTACTTGACGGAGGCCCAAGTTGTGGGCGTTTCGAATTGTGATACGAAATTAAGCTTAATTAATCCACAAATGAACTATTGTTACGAGAATATAAACAAGGAAGAGCTGAAGGGCTCCCTTGTCACGCAGTGGAATTTACAGAAGAAGCATATCATTGAAATGTAAGTGCAATTGCCTACATACTTAAATATATGTGTAAAGAATAGCAGCGTCAGTGCACAGTAGACAATACAGTTAACTTTATCGGTGAGACAAAAGAGTAAAGATTTACTGGACAAAACGTGTATTAATTATACTGTCGATTAAATAAACAAGCTTATTTGTGGTTAGAAAGCTTATGTGTGGTTAAGAACTGACACAGCAGTTAATATATTCAACATCATTAAATGTCGTATCTTTTTACAGAGAAACTCAGTTGTATTTTTAATCTGCAGTGTTAATCAACCGAACTGAATAAAATAATCTGATATATATCACTGTATTTGTAGATATAAGGTTCGTCTTGGAGTGGACGTAGGAGAAACGAATATTTTGATCCACGCAAGACCGTTCGTAAGCAGTAAATACATATACGGTAGTAGTGGGAAGCTGTACTTTGAGAAACAATGGTCAGACTCGCAAATTGCATACGCTCACCAGATGATAGTGAAGGACATCAGTTCCTACTGTGTCGAAGTGATGTTATACAAGACCATCGATGATATTTTTGTTCCGGAAACAGTTTGCTTTATGCTGGGACATCCTCATTACGGATCAATGGGGAAAGTACGTTGAGCGTATTTAATTGTCCAGCTAGAATAACACTGTCTGGTATTGGTTAGAGTTATCGAACAGTTCTAGAGTCTTAAAAAATGAATTGTCTCGATAGGTAGCATCGCCAGTGATGTGCAAGAAATCAGGAAGGATAAGAGTGTCGGTGTCTGTGGCGCAAGAGCCATGGTTGGACTGGTTGAAACATATTTACCAGAACCAGAAGACTCAGTACATGCCAGGAAGCATAGCTGCGCAACGGTTAGGCATAAGTAGTCACCTTTTAAGTAGAATCACAGGCACGATTTACGTAAAGTCCTCGGATGAGTTCAACCCTGAGGAGACCAAATACAACGTGGGCTTGAATTTGAAATTTAACAAGAAGAACGAGGAGGTGAGATTAATATCGACAATCGAGCGTGGACAATTACTTACAATTACGTGTTGTACGTTTATACGGTCTTACAGGTACTGGGTTACACTAGGAAGGAAAACGGTCAGTGGCTGTACAGCTCGAAAGCTGTGGATTTGATCCACAGTTACATGGCCAAGTGTCCTGACTTGTTTGAACGATTGGTGCAGAACGTGTCTAACGACGTCTTTCTAGAAGAGAACTTGTTCACCAAGGGGTAGGTGTTGCTAATTAAACGGAGTGAGGTATCTTAAGTTAAATTTTCTTTAGCTCTCGAGATGAATAAAGCTCCTACTTTACGAAGCAAGCATGCTTTCACACTTTAAATTAAAGAATACATGAATTTACATGTTTCATTTGAAATTACGTATTTTATGTGTTTAAATGTGTAGTTCGGGAACATTGAGCGATATCGTAGCCTGGTTGAAGGACGAGCTCCAAGACCTACCAATCTGCCCTTGTGGCACAGAGAGCTTCGAATCGGACATGGTCAAGAAAGTAGAGGAAGCTATAGACCAGTTCGTCAGTACGCAAAGCAACCTCGTTAAGCTAGTACCGATGCAAGTGAAGCCTCACTTGCTTTACAAACCCGGTTTGCATCTGCGTAACGTTCCACCAGACCCTAAAGCGCAGACGTACTTGTTCGACAGGATATGTTGCACTAGAGAGAACTTCACGGTGCCCCTTGGCCACAAGGGTACCGTTATAGGCATTCAGAAGGTCGATAACGCGTTGGAAACCATGTACGATGTTCTGTTCGATAAAACATTCCCAGGTAAATCGGAAATTCAATTTAGAACAAGAATCGGTCACGCGTGTAGCTTTTTTTGAAGAATTAACGAGAAAGAGATAGTAAACCTAGCATTATAAATTCAATTCTCAAGGAACAACCGATTGGCTAATTAGTTCCGATACTCTGACATCCACAAACTTTGCAATTTATGGAAACATTGTAGAGGAAGTGTATTTGCAACGAGGACTTTAAAGTCGATGAGTTGACGCTAGGTCCTGTGAAGCTCACATTTTGTGGAAGCTCACAAATAATTAAGAGTTCTGACTTCGT
Organism: Hylaeus anthracinus; assembly: GCF_026225885.1. Classification (NCBI taxonomy): domain Eukaryota; kingdom Metazoa; phylum Arthropoda; class Insecta; order Hymenoptera; family Colletidae; genus Hylaeus; species Hylaeus anthracinus. The sequence goes on along the minus strand of NW_026534326.1, from coordinate 1,491,167 downwards.
TAGATCCGCAATTTCAGATCGATTAAACTAACATCTACCAATTGGAACCATTGGATAAACTTTTTTAAATAATTTCAAGTCCCCGAATCTGTGGTACGTACATATAAATATTAAAATTGTTTGTTAAAAATGATCTCCCTAGGTACAATTGATGAAACTCTTCTGAACTATATTTAGCATGCTCAGAACTCTCCAACAAGTAGATGTATTTATATATGTATATAAGTATATATAAGGATATATGTAATATGTGTATATATGTATATATGTATATAAGTTTGCCATCAATTGTACTTCTGGGGATCATTTTTAATAAACAATTTTAAGCGCAAAGATCCATGGTACGACCACTCACAGAGTTCCAATTGGTAGAATTATTACTCTAATTGATCAGGACACTGTTTAAAATATTATGCAGACTTCAGAAAATAAAGTCAGAGTTCTAATTAAAACTTTTATCTACTCTACGCCTGCAAGCTTCGCAGAGCCTCGACGCTATCGTAAGCAATTATCATTGTTTCAAGGTGGACTAGTGATAAACGGCTGTTCGGAGCTCCGCGGGTACCGTCTGTCGCCGATTGATTTCATAAACATTAGCCACGGGGAGAGAATCGAGCACGGTAGAGCGCGATCAGTGGACGGGAATACAGAGTCTATAGAAGGTTGGAGGGACAGCTCCAATCAGAAAGCTCAGTCTTGCGCAAACGCGAGCGCTTTCGCGTCGTACAAAAAAAAGATTCAAGCGGAGCTACCGAAGCTGCGCATTATTCAAAGGAATAACGAGCCGAATCAGGAGTGTCAGTTGGGGCCGCCGCCGAACGCTTATAGATGGAAACAGTGCAACATGCAGAACACGGTGGACTCGCAAGATACTTACAAACTTGCTAAAAATGTCCAGCAGAACGCGCCCTCGGACAATACGCACAAGAAACCGGCGACGAAGCCGTCGCTGGAGTTCCAAGCGTTGTGGAACGAGCTGCACAAGCTGCAGGTGGGTTGGATTGTGTGCAAGGTGATCTTGGGAACTGGGACAAGCTAGAGCTCTCTCCCAAATCCTTTCCAAATCTGGAAAACAGTTGAGCACTGTTGGCTATCTTTCCAAGATAGAAATCTTGCGTATCGATTCATTGTATCCCTGCTTGGACAAGAGCTGAACCTTATCCCAACTTCTCCAATCACCCTGTATATTTCTTTACTACTGGCTTCATAGTCTTATAGATTTATAGATTTTTGTTGGTTACTAGACCACCAATGACCAGCCGAAGGTTGAGCTGGTACTTCCGATGGCTCCACAAGCCAAGCAGATCAATAAAAGCTTCCCCGAGAGTTCTGTGAGTATCTCTTAAAGTCTCTCTCGTGTAATTGTTCTTAGGCTAATTTGTGGATCGCTGTTGTCTAGCCACAAGATCCTAGCGCATTCTTGAAGGCCGTACTGAAAATCTCTGATGAAAACAAAGGCCAAACTAAGCAGCCCGCACCAAATCCACCTTTGAGCAATGCAGTTCCAAAGGAGAATAAAACATTGGATACTCCTCCGCTGGTGCAACAACTGTTCGATGTATGTGTTAAGATAGGTTACCCATAATTGGCTACAAACGGAAGTAACGTGCAAATAAATTACATGGATTATCATTTTCCCCAGCACGCTCGACAGAATGATAAAGTAAAGGATGAGAAGTCACCCACTTGGTACTGTACGCAATTACTGAATTACTGTCTACTTAAAGGAGTAGGAATGCCTCGATACAGCTACTTCACAGATGAAAAGACTAACTTGGTTCGCTCCCATATTCTCTTACCCGACAAGAGGGTGTTTGTGGGAGATTCCTGTCCGAATCACGAACAAGCTGCGGGGAGTGCTGCTGAAAAAGTGTATACGGTAATTAAAAATCCAAGCTATCAGCATGTTTCATTACAATCTAAAAAAAGGGAGGTCAACGATACATCACATTCTCTTTTAAAACTTAGGAATTAAATTTGGTCAACATATTATCGAACATGAATATGGTCCTGCCTCCAATGGTCTGGTACCCCGGTGGACAAAACCACCCCTGGCTCCCTAACGTACTGCTTCCAAGAGTCCCTTTTCAACCTACGAAGCCACAACCGCATCAGCATTACCTCCAGTGGTCCATGCAAGTGCAGCACAACCCAGGTTACCAGCCAGTTCCCTCGCAGAACAATCAGTACAAGCTCCCACCTCAGCCACCGTCGACCCAAAACCCATCCAAGTCTGAAATAAAGAACAGCAGGTCTTTCGTTCCGCTGCAAGCGCAAAAGAAAAGCAGAAACATCACTGCCAAGCAGGCTACTACCAAGGAGGGGAAAGAATGTGCCAAAGAAAATCCTCAGACAGTAGCGCAGCAAAAGAAAAAGGAATTGCCCGTCAAGGTTTGAAACATTTTTTCGATAAATTTGCGATTGCAGCTCTCCAAGTGCGAGTCTGATAAGTCTCTGGTTCTTTGCAGAAAGTCGAAACCGTCGCCGCGGCCCCTGAGAAACAGAAGTCCGTGGAAAGCAACCGTCACCAAATACAAAACACGTCGATCGTACCGAAACCTAAGAAATCGCGGGTGGCGGCCAAGTTTGGTATACAGTCTCAAACGGAGGAAACGAATCACAGTAAGAAGTCCACTTAAGACACGTGAAAAAACGATGCGAAATGTTGATACGTATTTATTTTCATTTTTCGAACACTTCTTTTTTATATTTTGTAATAAAAAGGTTCCGAGTGAGACGAGTATTGATCATGTAAAAGAGTATATACGAAATGAAATTGAAATATCGTGTACATAATACTCAGTTTGTAAGTAGCGTTATTTTAGATTTCTTTTCTAAGGGTATTGGCTCATTATACTGTACAAAAGGACGTTGAAGGATACGTTAATTATAAGATTGAATTGACTTTTATACGTACGATTCGTGGTTGTGCGAAGAACAGTATTGAGTACTATAAAAACGCGAAGTTGCGGTGTACGACGACGTACTTCAGTACGCTGAAATGTGATCATTTAATTTAGACTTACTGATAAAAGTGACGAAAGAAAGAAAAGATATTTTACGTATAGTCGACCAGACGAACATTGTTATTTTTGTGATTTCATAGGCTGATTCGCTCGATTATTTGAAAACTGTACGAATCTTTGTTTCCTAGAAAAGATATTTGTAAATGGCATGGATTCTATCGAAATCAAAATTTGCGCCTTGAAAAGAAAACGGCACTTGCGTTTGTAAATTTGTAAAACACTGATCGGGTGAAGATGAATAAAAACCATGGGTTACATATGTAACGCAAATGTTCGTTGTCCGTCATATTTCCACCATCGTTTCAGTCTTTATTTAAAATTATTTATTATATAAAAGATAAACGGTGTTACCCTGATTAATTCTATTCGCGGGAGAAGGTATATTTTACAGAGTACGCAGACGAAGTTTCGAGTATTCTCATCGACGCGCCGTGGTCACCTTTCGTCACAATTTATTTGCTCGTTATTATATCTTCGTCATAGACAGATTTTGAGCGGCGAAGTCGCACAGGATCTCGTGCATTCGCCTCGAGTTCTGTCGTTCCCTCAGAACCATGCGTGTAAAGTTCGCCTTTTGTACTTGCGAGGCCGGAAACGCGTCCGAGTGCATTTCGAACGCGACGAGAATCCACTGCGCCATCCGTTCCGTGCACGTTCTGTTCAACGACAACAAAACTTCCGCGTGGGGCTCTAAATTGTTCCTCGACACCAGTCCACCTAAGCACGGCGTCATTACGCCTATTATTCCTACGATACACGAATACGTGTCACGCCTAAACCCGAATATCCCTTTCAATCACGATTTCACGTATAAATGCATGTGTTGTTTCTATTACGTAGCCGACATTAAGATACGTTCAGACGGGCTTCGTATTCTTTTCGAGGTTTAGGTGCGACACCCTGTAAATTCCCTACGTACCAACGCATTGCAAGATCACAGAAACGAGTTCCTGGCCAATCGGTTGGATGAAGGTTTCCAAGTATGGGCTCTGTTTGATGGCGTGACTGAGGAAGCTCACGGCTGCCTTAACGGTCCTAGTTTCCGGTAACGTTAAGCAATCGATCCCTGTGAGACATGTTTCGATTAATAACAGAGCACGATACAGCGATAATACGTTAGAAAGAGGGCCAGCTAACCGCATTGCAGCATCTCGGGGATCTGCTCGGGTATCTGCAGCAGCAACCTGATGTTCTTCTTGCAAATCTGAGCGAGAAGGCCAAGGTAGGCTTCCATCAACTCCGCCCAATCGGAGAGATTACCACGCACCGATCTGCAGGCTCTGACGCCACTCAGCGTGACCGAGCTCAGCTCCGCGAAAATTGGCCTTATGATGTTGTCAGGGTCCCTGCCAAACAGCAGCACGAGTTGTTTGAGGAGATCCAACGCGGCAGGATGGGGCCAGGTCTTGTACGAGCCGGCCAGAATGGGGAGGAGAGGTCGAGCGTCCACTTCGGGGTGCAACAACGAAGGCAGTGATTTCTTCGCGCAAATGTACATCTCTTCCAGCGTGGAATTGTCCTGGCCCCATTCAGGGTGGCCAACGATCTGATTGAATATAGGCAGGAGCCCGTCCAGCACAGCCTTCCCAATGGACGTTTCCAGGGTGGAAAAGAATATGCTGACCATTTTTAATTGCTTTGTCACCGCGCTACGCGCCACGAACAGCGGTTGCTTTAACAACTCTCGTATTTTAATTATGCACAAGCCTAACGTGGCGTCGAGGTGGGCTAGCTGCTCGTCAGCGGTGGTTAGAGTGTTCAATAATTTCCCGGCGGCGTACATCAGTCGCAGACCTTCCCCGCCTCCCGGTGTAACGTTTGGAAGCGTTTGCTCTATCGTGTTGAGGATAGACGGCGCGAAAGGGGTTAGGTGTTGTCCGCACTCCCTCGCCAGATCTTTCAGGGCCATGCTGGCGAGGGGAGCCGTGATAGAGCCTCTGGTTAGACCCAGAGTCACGATTCGCAGGGCTCTTTCTAGCCAGGGATCGGGGTGCGCTCCTATCCACTCCGCGTACGCTCCCATCGCGGAACAGGCGCATGCTAGGACCTGAAATTGGGTTACGGTTAGTTAAATATACAGATGATAGAGACCTAAAGTGTATGCAAGGCCACTCTGTGTTTCAATGGTGAGATCGTTTTGTAATTTTATTAAACGCCATTTTAACAGCGGAACTACCAAGCAATTTGACTCGCGAACATCTTATTAAAATAACTGTTTTGTTAGCAATGTTTTTGCTTTAATTTGTAGCGAAGGTTAGCGAGATAGAAAACTCCACTGTCTATTCTTAATGATGTACTATTATACGTGACTGCGCATGGGAGTTTACCTCTCCAGGATAGAGATCGTACGGAATATGAGTGAGAATCAGATCCATCAGGGCAGGAATGTAATGCGACTCCTCTGTGCCAACACTATCAGCCAGAGCTTCGAAGGCATGCAACGTTGACTCCACATCTGCCCACTTCTCTGTACCATCCAGCGACTGACTCAATCTTTGCCCAAGAAGTACCAGTAGATCCTGTCGTAACACCCTGTAACAGTAATCCAAGGTGTCCGATAGATCCTGTCTGTAACACCTGAATCGCTCCCGCTCCTCCGCGTCTCCCGCCTCGCTGGGAGTCAAGGGAAGCGTCGATTTGCGCAGCAACGCTTGAGCTAGTCTAGCGTAAATGGGTTTTAGGGCCTGCAGGGCGCAGCTCTCGTAAGGTTGGTCGAGGGTGGCGGCGTCGTCTTGTAACCCGTACCAAAATAGAAAAGGTATATTGCTGCGAGTTTCATCCGTTGGGTACCGTCCCTCTTGCTCTGAACATTGCAAAAGTAGCTCGATCAGATTCTCCGATGTCCATTTCCGCGTTTCGTTTCCTTCTTTCACTAAAGCGATCAGAAACTCTCTGCTGTGATTCTCTCCGATGGCAGTGAGAATTTCGCAGAAATACTTTCTGTTGTACTGTCTGGCCATGGTCACCAGGCTCTGTGCCCAGTCCCACAACGTCTGTGGCCTGTTTCTAAGTTCGCAATGAGACACTATCATAATCAAACATTGTTGGACAATATCCCAACCTTTGGAATTTTCCTCTTCGGGACATCCTCTTTAATTTGATATAGAAACAAATGTTATTTTCAATGCGGACAAGTAAACATATTTGTATATGCTATGAATGGACAAAGTCTGTTAAATATATATACTATTTTTGTATTTTAATTTAGATTTGGATTTTATACGTGGGTCTGAACATGATTCGAACACTTGTACCTGCTTGGGGCATAATAAGCTGCAGCGACGAGTAAATGAGGATATATCTGTGCAGTTGCATCCAGTGGAAGTTGATCAACCTTCAGCCACGATAATGCGCACTCCATTGCTAAGAGATGTAACGCCTTGTCACAGTCTGGGGAGTGTGGGTTGCACATGGAGAAAACTTGCTGAAGGAGCCAGGTTGTTTTGTACCAACCATAAACTAGACTTTTAGGTAACTTTGCTCCTTTTGCTTCGTACCTCCTTTCAGACTGACCATAGAAAGCAGGTATTAATTAAAAGAAACGATATTAAGACGGTCTATCTATATTTTACCTTTATTGGTAACACAGACAGCGTACGTAGTAACAATTCCAACATGGGGAGCGAGTCGTAGGGTAACATTCTCATGAGTTCGTCGACCACATTCTTATCGTCGACTACGTTCTTATCTTCGTCCTCGTTCTCGACAGCACTGGCTTTCGCCACGAATACAGCTAACTGAATTAGAATAACGCGTTAGTAAACTACGATAACCTCAAAGTGTTTGAGATATAGCTTGTGGTTTTACCGTTTGACAGAGTTTGGAAAGGACAAACTTGGGCGTATTTGGTTGTTTCATGATATTGAGCAAGCGCTCCTGCAGAGCAGGGTATTCATTACTAGGCACTTCGTCCCACTGTTTGGAAATTTTGATGTGCAATGTCGTAGCAGCGAAGAATTGGACCTCCCATGCCTGCAATGAGAGTAACTATTGTTAATTACAACAAGAGGGACGATAGAAACAAGATTACATACCTTGGAAGGATCGAGGAGGTCCCAGACGAACGTCCAAGCCTCTGGGGAGGCTTGAACCCGTATGAGCCAAGAGTGCACTTCGTTGTTTCCCTCTGCATAGAACTGCTTGACAGCTTGCTCGACTACGGTTGTATAATCCATCATAGATCGCTTGTATATACTACAAGGGCTCCTATGACAGCGTTACACTGTTATTTATCACTGTGTCTACCAATGTCTCATCGCCTGCAAGGAATTGCTCGTTCGACTTTAAATCTTTGCCAAGGTTTGATCAAGAGGTTGTGTTGCTGAAAACTCCTTTATCATTTTCTTAGCGAATCATTTGAAGCTAAGGTCCCTGAGAATTCTCACGTAGAGCTATTTAATCTCTGTTTACACGATTCTTTCCGACCGCCTTGGAAATCTTATGAGTTGCGCAAACGACATCTACCTGCTCTCGACATCCGTGCAGCCCTATTTTCATCGTCGCTCTAAGAATATTTGCGAGCGATTAGAATTTCATCGGCGAGTACCGATGGGAAGAGAATCCGAACGGGTCTGAAAATAATTTCAATACCACACGTTATCGCAGTACATATAAACGTGTTCTATTCTTAATTCGTGGTGTTTCGCGTGATACTTTTACAGTGGCGAAACTCCGACGCCATTTTTTCGTGTCTCGAGGCAGAACGCGCATGCGCACTAGTAGCGCCATCGGTGGCGAAACGCACAAGGCTTGTGGTGGACGCTCTCATCATCGTCGATAAGAAGAACTAACTGTTAACTCGATGATACTCGATGTTATTCATTTGATTGTCTTTTGTGAGACATAATTTAATTTTGTTTGCCTTTCAAATATTTAAACACACTGTCTGCCATTCCATTAAGCAAGAGAGATCATTTCAAATAAATACCAGAAATTGTTATTCAATCAAAACTTTTATTTAGTCTACATTAAAATATAATATGGGTAAACCTTCCCCATAGGCTTTACAATTATTGCTAAACTAAATAATTATTCATATAAACAACAAATTTTACATATTATCTAACATTTTGCAGCGTAATAAACCAAGGAATCGTGTTATTTATGCGTTTATCGCAAATAAATGAAATTACTAAGTCGCGCCATCTAGCGGCAAAGCGCCCAAGTTTGTAGCGAAGAGTGTTCCCACTGTCGCCACTAGATGACGACACTTAACCAATTATTTTATTCGCAATAAATCTGTAATTAATACTAATTGCTTGCTACATAACGATGCAATATGTTGGTTAGTATGTCAAATTTGTCATTTTAATGCATTTTCATTTGACATATTAAATACTATATTAAAAATTTATAGAAAGGTATCAGTGGCGCCATCTTGTAGGTGCAGTGGGAACTATTTTAACTACAAGCTTGGGCGTTTTGCCACCGATGGCGTTACTGGTATTGAACCCCGCTCACTGAGCTGCTCATTGAGCGATGAACTTTTGAATGGACCCCAAGGACAGATAGTTCCAACCCCCGAACATTCTATAACTGCGGGAAGTACAAAAAGCAGCAAAAAATGTATAAAATACTAGCATTTGCGATAAATAAATGTATCCATTCCAAATATATTTTTTAAACTAAGATGTAAGCTACATTTATGTTTCCTTGAGCTATCGTAAGACAAGAATAACAGTGAAAGTCTTAAATACGATTCCATTTCGCATAACTTACCAAGCAATTGGTATGTAAAGTTAGATTGCTTGGTATATTGAGCTGTACAGCATTATATCAGATAAACGAACACATGATTGTTATTTTTTTTTTTTTTCTTTCGAAATTTATATAATTTATACAATTATATAAACTTTATTCTTGGTGGAAGAAATATTTCATACGCTAACGAACTATAACACGGAACATTTGTAGTCCGACAGGCGTGTCGTTATTCCGTGGGAATTTCTGGGGACCGGTGTGCCCTTTCGATATATTGAATAGTATGCAAAATATCTCTATCGACGTATCGTACGAACTAACAAGTGCATTTTTCCAACTTCATTTAACGATTCGATCGTTATTTAACAGTTTTCGACGCAATCGTCGCGTCGACTACACTTACGGGCAGTAATTTGAAATTTTTTGAAGTAGCGTAACGATGTTTGCGCAGAGAACGCAACTTCAACAATTACGATCTATATACTTGAATGTATTCTAGAAAACGTTCGGATATTACTTTCGTACAACTAGTTCCTTTTCTATATTTCAAACGATTCTAATTAATTGTAGCATGATTAATTTCCGAGCACGCCGTTTAGGTGAATCAATTCTCTATCTTCGCTCGGATCCTACGGTCGCGACAATGTCGCGCGAACGATTATTTTGGGAAAAATGAAATTATCGTACAAAGTATAAATTATTGATGAACACTCAATTTTTTCAACATGATATTTGCATAAGTTTAATCTAAGAATGATTTAAAAAACCTCGAAGCAGTAGAAGCCATCGTCGCGGTACCGCGACGATTTCATTTTATTTTCTTACGATGTCGCATACGTCATGTCGTGTTTACTAAGTGTGCTGAAACAGAGAAGACATTGAATTACGAGAAACCGGAATCGGTATTCTACCCAAAGTACTATGCTCTCACATGATAATGGTATTCTGAGGGGTGCGTTGTCCTTTATAATACATTCGTGCGTCTGAGTACGAAACAGATATTGCACTAACAATTGCTTCTCCTCCTCGACGCATGGATCGTAAAATCCTGGCAATTGGCTCTGCGAAATGTCCAAACATATCTTAATTGTAGATGAATGTGTTCCACATGGACATCTTATGGCGATCAGGTGCGATAATCAATGTATTCGAGATTAACCAGATAAAAAGAAAAAGTCTTAAGACAATGTTTCTCAAAATACATTCACTATCGCAAGCTTACCAAGAAGAAGTTTGTTGTAATACGTATAGTTACTAGGATACTTTTAAAGATGTATGATATTTCAAATGAGAGGACAAACGATTTTTGATCCTGATGCGCGGTTGACTGTACCTTGGACGCATCGTGTAGAACCAGCCTCGAGTCCTTCACTAAACATTGCAAAGGAATGGTTACGTCTATCACTTCGTCCCTGTGTAAATGTTCCTCGGAACCGGATCGCTCCTCTTGAGGGTACACAAATCGTCCATACAAGGCTTTGGTGATGATTAATCCCTTCTTAGCCTCCTCCTCGGCTCTTATTCTACTAACGGTTGCTTTCATTAATTCGGTAGCGATCTTCGCTTCCTTCTGCTTCTCCATGGTCCTCGTTTTGTTCATCTCCTTCTGCTTCTCCTTCTTCCGTTCCTCTCGTTCCCTCACCACCGGGTCGATCACCACTTTCTTCACGATGGTCCAGGTGATCAACGGTATAACAGTGGCGTAGAACACGGGAGCCGGGAGGATCTCGTCGCTCAAATGAATGGAGAACGTGTATGTTTGCGAGGCACGATTCAATTTCAGTCTAAGCGTGACACCCGTTGGCAATCCGACGCGCACCGCGGCGGCGAGGCTGCTGTGTCGCGATACTTTCTTCTCTGCTCCGTATTCGACTAGTGCTCCGAACGTGCCAGCCCTGGAAGTCGTAATCGATGTAACTAACGTTTCTAATATTTACGAAGTAAATAAACGGATGTCTCGGCGTAGATGCTAACTTTATACTCCCGCGAAGCTTCATCTGCTTCTCCTCCATTTTATAAGTATAATTAAGACTGACGAAAGACTGCAGGATACCCAAGTGTATCGAAAACGCCGTGTAAGATCTGGACGTGTCCCTGACGATCATTGTAGTCATGGCGCTCTGTATTCCTGCCCTGTACGTCAGGTAGCCCACTGTATTTTTGTCCAGCTGCATCGCAAGCGCTGTAATTAGAAAATTAGAAAAATTAGTTAGAAAATTGTCTCTATACCTCTGCATCGTTTGTTACTTTCGCGCAGAGACGGACAAAACTCAAATAGCGAGATCTTTCCATTCCCCATTCGACATTTCCTCGTCTCTGTCTTGGCACAGACAGTGAAGACATACTTCCTATGATGCCAGGCCTTATTTCTCGCGACGTGAATTGGAGTATCATCGCCCCGTCGCAGAACAATCTCCTCGTTAACGTACGAAAGCCTTTCACGGACACCGTAGGTCCATTGCCAGCGCCCACGTCGAGTTCCATCCAGCCTTTCGACGAGACCAACCGTCTCGCGGAGACGTTTATAGAACCAGAACCCGTCCCGTTCTGCGTACCTAGTTCCCCATACATGGTTACCGTGTCTCTTAACGTAAGAGGCGCTTCTATGGACTGCGTGAACGACATTCCGCTGACTTCGATGCACGACAGTAGATCCCTGCTTTAGTTTCAAAGATAACATATGATGTAGTACGTGTACGTGTATTAGATGAAATTTGTAGTTACCTGTCGTCGTAGTCGTTGTCGTATCTGTTAAAGAGATCCGTGGCATTGACATTGACCGTAATGCTGCCTTTAGGGTTCGTGTGCAGCTGCAGCCTGCTCTCCTCGATCTCTCGCGCGAGCCGCTCGTACTCCTCTCTGATCTCTTGAGGTGTTTTGGTACGTTGCACGATCTCCCATCCTTCTATTTCCAGACCTCGGATTCCCACGGAGTCGTAGATAGCTCTCTTATGGGGATCCCTTAGGACTATCGAAAGAGAGATACTTTAATACTTTAGTGTATACTGTTTACAGTATAATACTCGTGAAAATTTTGAATCTAAGAGTAATACTTTTATGCAGATTACACTTGTAATAGTTCTGACAAACCTTCGTACGCTTTCTTGGTACGATTGAATAAAATTTCTGCTTCCTTCTTAAGTAGAGGATCCGTGTGCTTGTCGGGGTGGTACAGTCTGCTCTGTCTGCGGTATGCATTGCTGATTTCATCTGCAGTTGCCTAGGAATAAAACAGGCATCGATAACTCTTTCGTGGATATGATTAACAAGATGCACGAGTGGAGCTTGGTGGAATATTTCAGAAATAGTTTGAGTAAAGGTTTACAGGAGTGACAGGAAGCTTGTAGAAACTATCCGTTGGGCAAGAATATAGATCAAAGTAAAATGACAAAATTGGAGTGTTCGATGGGTTAAGAATTCCAGTTTGGAATTGTTAGAAAAAGCAGTTTGAGAGAATTTAAAGGTTTCCATGAAATAAACAATGAATAGATGCATCGTGTTGTGTGAACAATACAGAATGTTATTGCAAAGGGCTGATTACGTCAGACGCATGGGGGGCAAAGCGCGTCACGTGGAGGGCTAGGAATTGATCTGTATCCTTGACCGGGTATAGGAAACGATTCGCGTGGAAAACGAATTTGCCAGGGTCGCTCACGTTTTTGGGGATGTTCAGGAACGTGTAGTAGTCATCCTCGGTCGGGTTGTCCTGATCGTTATCGTCGTCCATGTTAATTCTCTGAGTTTTTCGGTTGGCGAGCCGTTCGCAACACGAACACCGATATTTTCCTCGACTTGGTCTTCTGCTTTCATAGGTTACGAAAGACTCGGCCGAGAACCGGCATCTTTTAGTGCCTGTATAGAATGTTAGGTGGAGCTCTGTGATCTAAATCGAGCTTTGATAACGATAAGGCAACTGTATGACCGACCTGCAACGCACATTTCATTTATTATCATTTATTAATAGTTCATTACAACTACGGAATGTAATGCGAGGGCATAGGGATGCCCTGAACTGGATTAGAATTTTGTAATTAGTTCCTAGAGTGGGTACTTCAGATTTCTCTGTCAGTAGGATTTTGTAGTTTATAATTTTGACATTTCCCTGAGTTGTACTTCAGGTTCCTCTGTCAGTAAGATTTTGTTATCCAATACGAAACAATTTTTAATTTTGCATGGAAGTCCCTGACGGAGATAAATATTTGACAGTCATAAATCGTGAGCTTTGAAAAGTTGTACTACATTCTGTATAATTGTTGCATTGTGGTATACTTTCGATTGAACTTTGGGGCACCAAAAATTATTGGATTTTTTTTATACCGTTTATTCAAACATAACCCAGACCAAATTAAAATTTAGATTTATGAATTCTAAATGGTAAAAAATAAATGTTAAACCTATCCCAGAGCTAATATTACAGTTTAGATTTATGAATTCTAGGGATCAAGAATTTGGGTGCCCCAAAGTAGAGTTCAAGCATGCTTTCTACTAATTAATTAAATATTTTCTGTTATGGTTTAGAATATTATTAATTCTTCTGTTTCGAATAAAATCGATAAGCTTTCGTTTTCTTTAATTCCACGTTGATGCCATATGTGGAATCTCTTGCAATTCCTAAAATCAAACGCAGAGAAAAGATCAAGTTTCCATTTGAATGTAGTTTCGAATTTAATTACATTTTACTAATTGTTGGTAACTTATCATACCTGCATCCAGAGGTAATGAAGATGCGTAGAACACATCCGGTGTTTTGCTGCTGTAAGAGTACTCTGTGCCATTGGGTTACCTGTAAATGGAAAAGATGTTAGCTCGAATTGCTGTCAAGGTAATAATATAAAACGATGAATCTGTAGTTAGATTGTAAACATTGTTAAAAGAGATTAGAAGAGTTAGAAGAGACAATGAGAAAATATCTGTATATTCGCATACCAGGGACACCGGGCGCGCACTCCCCTAACGCCGGCCCTGCGCTGCAGTTACCGATCTAGGCCTCGATAACATCGGTCGGTACGAAAAGAATTTGATTACCCGCCACCATCTCCATTACCCTAAATAATTATCTCTAAATCTCTAAATAATCTCTAAATAATTAGAACAAGAATTGTGTTATCCGCGTTCAAATAAACTTGCGTAGTAGATAAGTTATGCACAATAATATCGCATTTGTACTGTAACTGTATGGCTATATACCTCATCTGAACGTACCATTCTTATTCTCAATAAATAGGATAGAAGAATATTTTTATCTAAAGAAAAAATGAACTAGAATGAATGTTATAGAATGTTACATAGATTTAAGTATATTTTGTAAAACACGGATTCCAGAAAGGTATCAGTGTTACTGCGGAGCTAATCAATGAAGAAACATGGTGTATTATCAATATATCCTTTCTCCTATCCTTCTTTGACACAATAGCTCAGTAATTCCTCGTTGAGGAACGTGATCGCGTGCTAGTTGGGGTCCTGATTCTGCTGACCACCACAAATGAACCATAATAAAAAGGTAGTAAAACTCCGAGGGAGAGTCGTGGTTCACGACGTCGAGAAAGGGCACCACAGTTTGCTTTGACATTCCCTAATCAAAACAAAGACTCCCCTTCTTCGTTCTCTCCGTTTCTCGCGCCAGCTCGGTCAGTCGTAATTTTTAAAGGGCACGAGGTATCGTGTTTCCCCGCGGCGACTGCCTTTTAGCTGCACTAATTTGTCGTTTCTTCACAAGCATGACCACCAGAAACGAACCAGAGGAATTTTACGCACCGGTCCAATTATTTTCTGACGCTCGATTCGTCTAAACTCTCGTCGCTTAATTGTTATATAATTCGTTTTTATTTAGAATATACTCTTGTAGCGTCCGGGCCTCCCATATCCGATAATGAGTCAAATGAGAACACTATACGCAGGGTACGGGACTGGTTCTGTAGGTAAAGCGCTACACTGTGAATCCGAGAGTCGTGGGTTCGAATCTCCGTGCCTCGTTTTTCGTTTGTACTTGTACAATAATTATTTCTCGTTCGTTCATTTCAAATTTTCACATCCTGACATTCTTCTCTGTAGATGTCGAATGTCCACTCAGATTCGAGATCCTCGTGGCCTTCCTTTTCCCAGGAACCATCTACAAATAATTTGCATTTGTTAATTACACGTGTATACATTAATATGCATCGTAAATTTCTATTAATGAACATACGAGTTACACGTACCAAAAAATGGGTAATGATAAATCAGTTGGAGGGATATATACTATTCAGGTGAGGCCAGTATTCGCGTTAATAATAAACTCGGAATTATCAACAATTTATACGAACGTCTCTTGGCGTTATCGGTGCGCTCGGAGCCAGGAGTATCGTGTACGCGATAATAATTGGAGAAATAAAGTACAACACGGAATTAACCGCGCTCGCGGCCGCTAATGGCAACGTTAACGTTAAGAGTCGATGAAACAATCGACCAGACCGGCTGGCTGGTATTTATTAAACACGCTCATTGTGCTGGTCTAACAGTACAGTGTTACAGTGACAACATCCAGGTTCGCGACTCCCTACAGTTTCATCAACAATCCGTTATCAACGTTGAAAAATATCCGGTCGTTTCGACGCGAGCTCCTTTTCTCTCTGCCCTCCCTCCCTCTCCCCCTCCCCCTCCCCCCCGCCGCGTGAATCGATTCGCGTTACAAATCGCTGTAACCAAACGAAACTGATACCTAGTTTTCCTTCCTTTTCTTAACGTAATTTTATTACATTGGTGTAATCCCTGGAATGTGTGGCTTGGAATGCTCTAGTTCTCTTAATAGAGGATATTTTGGATCGAAACCTTTTTTTCCTCGTAGATCGCATGCGAATCTATGAAAAATATACAGAGAGTTTTTCTCTAAAGCGAA
>NW_026534326.1:1473791-1475557 GCF_026225885.1 Hylaeus anthracinus | reverse complement strand
TTTTAAAAAATGGAGGAATGGCTTATTTGAGAATTCGCAAGGGTTGGCCTCCTTCCAGAACTCATATTTCTCTTAATAAAGAATATTATTGATTGAAACTTTTTTTCCTCGTAGATCGCATGCAACCCTACGAAAAATATATAGAAAGTTTTCCTCTAAAGCGACAATCCGATATTTTAAAAATGAATGACTAGTAGGTCATCGAGCAATTTGAAGGAGCGGAAGAAACGTAAGCCACACAGTCTGTGGTCGTTATCAGCGTCCTGCCTAAATCACGCAGTCTCGTATTACATAATCAAAGGCACGTATCGCCAGTTCGTTTCTCCGAATCGTTCCACGCATCACGTAGGAAGCATTTATATCGGTCTCGATCGATCCCTGGGAAACTCCTTCTGTTTATTTACTTGAGCGACTCGGCTTTCAACAGCCACCTCGTGAGAAGGACCTATTCGCCTAATGTTCTCCTCGAAAATACAAACACATTCCTAGTATTCACTACGTAACCTGCAACACAGTACAATATCCTTAATAAATTATTTGCTATTTATTGGAATCCGTTGTAAAAACAGTAATTAATTGTTTCTTAAAATCTAGAAGCTTCACTCACAGATTCGTACCTCTTTTATCTACATTATACAAGTATTAACAATTCCTTTGTATTTGTAAATAATGTGAATCAATCTAATAGATTGAAGAATATAAGCTTACGTGATAACCAATGATATTTCCCAAAAATTTCTTGCGACAATAAGTTAATAAAAAAAGGGGCAGAAGCGCTCCTAAAGGGTTGCAGTTGGGGTCGTCGAAGTTCCTGCGCGGTGCAGCCTCTCCAGTTGATGCGATAATTGACTGGGAATTGAGGAAAAATGCTTACTGGGCTGGCGCGTGCAAGTCGTTGCACCAGGTCGATCTCTCGTCCAATGAAAGAGCTTAATGTTCAACAGTCCACGCCCAAAGTATGGCGAACGCTTTTCCTTCCCCTCTATTCTGCTTCGCGAACGTCTCTTCGCCTCGCCCGTTGATATCTCGTGTTCTTCGCGTGCGTTCACAATTAATCAATTAATTGGTTAACGGATGCATACATATATACAGATATAATATATAATATATAACAGAATCTTTCTATTTTGCACGATATTAATGCCGAGGAAAAGAATCAAAATTATAACTCTATTCATAGTGGAGATTTAAAAAAGAAAATTTTACAGTATTTTGAGGAATACTTTGCAATTCAAGCTGAACATAATGCAAATCCAATTACTCATTCGGCATCAAAATTAAAATATCATAAAACATCAGGTAACGTGATTCTTTTCAATCATAAGAGTACTCGCTACATTTTTAATAAAAAGAAACCATGTTGACAGCATTGGAGACATTTCAATGAAATATATCAATGCATGCCTGTAAGTGATGCGTGCACCACAATTCGCCAACCTTGGACATCGTAACGGTGTTCCCATTAAATTCAGCGGCCCCGTGACCTTAAAATCCACCGATTCGATTCTAGGTAATGATTACTGGGCAAAACGACGATTGGCCAACGCGATTTCCAAACACGTCACCTGACCGCGATTGCATCATCCTCATTTACTCAAGAACATTACCAGTTCTTATCGGTGCAATCTTTACAAATTCGTAGCTCTGTTAATAATAAACATTTTGGATTGAAACTTTTTTTTCTTGTAGATCTCATGGAACCTTACAGAAAACATGTACAAAGTTTTTCTCTAAAGTGAAGAGCCTATTTTTTAAAAATGGAGGAA
>NW_026534326.1:1472675-1473781 GCF_026225885.1 Hylaeus anthracinus | reverse complement strand
GATCTCATGGAACCTTACAGAAAACATGTATAAAGTTTTTCTCTAAACTGAAGAGCCAATTTTTAAAAAATGGAGGAATGACTACTTTGAGAATTCCCACGGCTTAGCCCCCTTCCATGGCTTGTAGCTGTCTTAACAATGAACATTTTGAACTAAAACTTTTTCTCCTTGCAGATCTCATGAAATCTTACAAAAAACATATATAGAATTTTTCTCTAAACTTAAAATCCAATGTTTAAAAAATGAGAGTACGACTTTGTTTGGAAGAATTCTCAAGCCTCGCTCTTGCAAATCTAACCTACCGACATTCCCTTATCGGTTTACTTGAAATATGACGAAAGAACCAACTCCCCTTTTCTAATTTCTTCAATTCCCGTGGTGACCAAGGCAGAGCGAACCTGAGGATTCACTTCTGGCTTCGGCGGAGGCGGAGAAACAGCGCGGAATCGAGCGCGGGAGGGCGTCGATAAGCAGTGGGGTCCGCGAACGGCGTGACTCCGCCTACACCCGCTTGGAAACGCTCGCTGGCACGGAACGGTCACGACCAGTATCAATCTTGGCTGGGTTTCCCTTACGGACGCGTGTTACTGGCGTCGCGGATCCTCTCTACGCTCGAACGCGCTGGAACGCTCGCGTAACGTCGCTCGAGCCGCGAAAAAAGTGTCGTGACGTCGCCATCGGAGTGCCAGAGGCCAAGGTAAACATTGGTTGCTCTATTTATCCTTCGACATCTACCGTCCGTCCGACTTACGCGTTTCAAACAGTGCTTGTTTCAAGAATAATTAATTATTTAAAAAGTGTCGGTTGTTTGGCGACTTGTTTCAAACGCAGTCGTGGGTCCAAGTCCTATAGCAGGTCAGCAGTTGTCGGGACTGTAGATGTGATCGTTCTTGGAAAGTGGCTGTAAGATCCAGGAACTGGCTTCGTTTCTCAACTCTGAAAAATCAGGATTCGTGTTAACATATTAGTCATGTTTGCAGGGTGAATGTACTTATAGATACCAAGGGAGAATGTTCTAGACTCTTATTAATTCAGTTGCTATAGAATTTAGAGTCTCAAAGCAACTTACTGATACTCTGAGGTACTCACTTTGGTGTCAGAGATCC
>NW_026534326.1:1470006-1472665 GCF_026225885.1 Hylaeus anthracinus | reverse complement strand
AACTTACTGATACTCTGAGGTGCTCACTTTGGTGTCAGAGATCCTCCTCTGTTTCTCGTGATCCAAGCTTGAGCGTATAAGATCCTACAACATCAAAGTATTCGTTCAGTAAACTGTTTACTTATAAATATCATCGAGTTACTCGTTTCTATTTTACCTTAGTCTGTTCAGGTCGCACGAAACGTCGGTGAATTTCTTCTCGGTCGAGCCTATCTATCTCCTTTCGCCCCCGACATCATAATAAACATTCTCTAGCGGCGGGCAGAGCATGAATGAAACGGTTTACTATCACGGAACGAAAGAGGATAATAAAATAAATAAAAAAAAGGCCGGGGCGTGCGGCGATTTTGTGTATTATTCGTGCGTATATCTCGAAAGGCTGGGGCAGGAGTTTGTAAACTTCGTTCCGCGATTCCTATTAACTCGAGACACGGTGTTTAGTAAACAACGAGATAAATCTTTCTTCCTCATACAGCGGGAGATAACGAGTTTTCCTAATCGCGTCGCAAAGGCCGGGGCGCTCCTACATCGACGATCCGTGCGAATCTCGAACGGGATTCGCTTTTAAGACATCTACGCGCGATCTTTGTTCTGGTTAACGCTGAGAGTTCAAGGCTGGCTCGAATTAATTAGCTACAGCGATATCGCTGGCCGCTGTTATCGTACTATTGGTCGTCGGTCATCGGCGAATTGTATTTAACGCGGTCGAATTTTTAGATTATCGAGCCCTTAGGTTGGGAAGCTTCGACGACAGATTTTATTTAACCCTTTGCACTCGAGGCGCTTTCTCAGCCATCTATTGCCATTAATTCTAAGCTATCTAGATTTTAGAAGCAGGTCACTTTTACCTCACAGACAATTATTTTATTGACACTTTGAGTTCCAGAGAAATCGAACTTAAAGAAACATTAGGTATCGTAGATTTGCTGAGTGAAACCTAAATGGTGACTGAGAGTCACCTCTCGAGTGCAAAGGGTTAATAGTAGCTATTTTGAATGGATTGGAAACTATTTAATCTAAATAATTCAATTTACTAAAAGTAACAACGATTAGGATAAAGATTAACTATCTGGAGAAGCATTCCTCGAGTTCTGAGCTAAGCGAGAACGAAGACCAAGAATAATTTCTTATTAATGGCAGCCTCGAATCCTGATTAACTGCCATCAGCGGCGTCTAATGGCCGGTTGGCCCTAAAAATAGAAGCGTTTGACGGGCGGCGCGCACCCTCTTATTGTCGAAATTTACGGGGACGGTCTCATCGGAGGACGTTCAGAGAGGATCCTCTGCCGCCGCCGGAAGTCTCGCCGATTCCCCCTGGAGACGCGTTCCTTCGGTGCTAAGTGCTCCAGCTGCTGTTCGCTCGTCACCGATCCCTCCGGAGTAGCTGGCCACCGCGTCGAACTCCTTGTCTCGGTATCGGCGGCTTTGAGGAGCCCGGGTGCCGTCGAACCCTGAAAACACGTTTCCTTTTAATGTGTGTTCTGGTAGCGTTACCTTAAATTAATACGTAATGGGATAGAACAGGGGTCCTTGAAAGAATGGGGTCGCGAAATTGTTACCTGAAACATTTAATATTCTCTTTTATTAAATATACAAATTTAATTTCAATTTTATTAAATCTTAGAGTCGCGAAATTTTACTGTGAAATATTCAATACTCTCTCTTATTAAATACAAACAATCCAGGTCTGATGAAAAATACGGTATATAATTTTTCTAACTATGATAAATGCAATTGTACAACTTTTTGTGCAATTTTCAATTTTATAGTTCTGTACGTTTTTGAACAAAGTCTAAAATTATATTTTTTCATGTCTGTATATATATATATATATATATATATATATATATATTGTTACCTGATCCATAGATCATCACAAAATGTAATGTAAAATATAAAATAAAAGATTCTCTTTCAAATCGTGAACACTTCTCCCTCTTCTGAACGTGACCTTCATAAAATTTTACAAATTATCAATGAAATGTTAATTATAATCATTCTTTACCATTTTATGTTACAGAACGTTCAAGGATAGTCTGAGTGCGTGGCGAGGATTCGTTTCTTCCTGTGTTCCCAGCGAGTTTCCCTATTCCTGAAGATGTAACGTCGACGAAGCGAGAAACTATCCGACGGCAGTGTCGCCAGTGATCGATTGTTCGTAAATTCGCTAAGTGTCAGTGTCGGTAAATTCGCTAAGGGTCGCTGGGTTTCTGTGGAACAGTGGAGGGCTTTTCTGCGTATTGGGAGGACCTTGCCGTGCAGCGACGTGTAAATGCTGTTGCAGCGGCGGCCAGCGTTTTTATGAATTTCGCAGACTTTGACAAATCGAGGATGGTCTCCCACGTTATTCCTGTCGCTGGGGTGAGTACCTACCGTAACACAATAACTCGTTATTGATATGATAAGCTACCCTACCGTCTGCATTTTGCGACTATTTGTGTAGTCAACCATACGACTGTACTATTATTGTTAGTAAGAATCTATTATAGTAGGTAAATATATTTTCTGTAGTTGGTCCTAGGTTCCTACGATTCTCTTCAGGTTTCTCTAGCTGTCTCCTTCGATTCCCAAGTTTGTTCAGTCTTCTTCGGCTCTCTTAGGCTCCTTAGAAGTCTAGAAAATGTAAAGAATCTGCCCCACGGAGACAGAAACATGAATT
>NW_026534326.1:1467453-1469996 GCF_026225885.1 Hylaeus anthracinus | reverse complement strand
TATTCTAGACAAGTATATCTAGATTATTGTACGCTGGTACTATACTGAACTATACAACTATACTATTATTGCTAGTACCAATCTATTACATTAATCTATTATAGTAGGTAACTATTTATATTTTCTGTAGTTGGTCCTAGGTTCCTCCAATTCTCTTCATCTTTCTCTATCTATCTTCCTCGATTCCCATGTTTGTTCATTCTTCCTCAGCTCGGTTTAGTCTCCTGAGGAGTCTAGAAATCTAAAAAATCTGCTCCATAAAACTTCAATTAATCCAGCGAATGCCTCGATTACCCCAGAGTAAACGTACCTCTAGGAACTTCCTCTGAACCAAAGTTCCTCTTCGTCAACTTCCTCTTCATCAAAGTTCGTTACAGTAGTGCCTATTTTCCAAAGTTTCCCCAATTTTCCGGTCGAGGTTTTTCAGCCTGACGACGAGTGAACGATACGGGGCGTTCGATCGGCGTCACTGCAGCCGCTTATCGTCGCATTGAAGAAAAAAGAGAAAAAGCGCAGGTCGCGACCTCGAAAATTTCGCAACGGATCCGCGTCTTCGTCGAGGCTTCGCGACCGATTCCTCGCGACGTTCCCGTCTCCACGCGAGCTCGAGCTCTCGCTTCTTTGCCAAGAGGAGGATTCTTTGAACCGATTGGTTTCTTCGCAAACCATCGATGGACTATTTTCATGAATGAACGATCGAGCATCTGGCGTGTCAATTTACGAACACGCTCGCGAGAAATCGATAGAAACTCGTGTTACGTTTCCGATTTCGACGTCTGACCAAGGCCGTAGGGACAATCTACGTCTTCCGTCGAAGTCGCTCGGAGCTGCGCCATTTTGTGAATTGAGACCGTAGATGTTTATGATATTAATATCGTTGATGAGTAACACGAATTTCTATTCCTAGTCACATTTTCGCTGAGAAAAGTATTGATCTTATCGCGTTAAGTATTTATGATAGACAGTACATGTCTAGTAGTACAATAATATATCTGCATAATGTCGTTAGGTCTGAGTTTCTATCACTAGTCGCATTTTTGCTGAGGAAAGCCTTAATCTAATCGCACCAAGTATCTATCATAGTCAGTACAAGCCTACTAGTAGAATAAAATATCTGTACAATGTGGTTAGGTCTAGGCTAGGTTCTAGCTTAACTCCTCCTGCTTGGATCGTCGTCATCCTACAATAATTAACTATTATAAAAATACTAGAGCTTCCAACGCAAAAGAGATCCCTCTGCATCAAAGGATGAAAGCGTCTCTTCTAAATTACTCTCGACAGGCGCAATCTAGCAATTGGAAATAAACGCGATATGGAAAGAAGTCGGGGCGTCTATCGAGCGAATGATAAGAGCTCTCACGTCATCGACCCATCTTTCATCTCGCCTCCGGTGGACAATGCCGCGGCGATACCGAACTCTCTCGCGTCTTTTCTCTGCGTCTTCTTCATCGTCTTTTTACCGCCGTCGAGTTCAAAGCGTTCGGAGCTGGCTCCGCGGGCTTAATTTAATGGCCGTCGGTTGAATTAACGAGGTGGCCACGCGATGCGACCAAGAGCTGCTCCGCGTGTAACGAGGACGTTTCTCAGTGTCAGCCTGTTGATGCACTTCTGCGGTCGCGGAGAACGCCGGCGTTTATATCTTGTCACGCCTGTCACATTGTCCCGGCTTCTGCAGCGGACGCAGCGGTGGTTGCCAGCCCTGGGACGGGCTGGGGATGCTGAATCCAATCGGTTACAATCTCTGGGTAAACGACACGCCCCCTAGATCCGCGCAGGTGGACCTTTATGGATTTTAACCTTCTTCATTCTTTTCTTGGAAATGACCTGAAATTTTCATCATGAATTAGACTCGTTAATTTTCAAGTTTGGATTAAAATGGTCACCACGGAGCCAGAGTCTGGGATTTTCAAGTTCGATGTGAAATCCTCATCAGGAGTTAGACTTGTGATTTTCAAGTTTGGTCTACAATTTTCATCACAAGTCAGACACGTGATTTTCAATTCTGGTATACAATTTTCATCGCGGTGTCAGACTCCTGATTCTCAAGTTTGGTCTAAAATTTTCATCGCGAGCAGACTGGTGATTTCCAAGTTTGAGTTGAAGACTAGCAAGAGACTGATTTCTGGCTACCGTCGGTTCGTCCTGGGTTAAGTACGCAATGGTGCAAACTAGACGTCGTAAAGCTGGATCGCAAATTAACGATCTAGGGAGACCGTAAGTTTCGCTTGGCATAATACGATGTCACAACACCGGGCTGGTGTTTGTAAGCTTCCGGCGACGGCACTTCAAACATCGCAAGCTTCGAGCCAGAAGGCTCTTTGGCTCACCCAGCTCCCGTGGTGGATGTGCCGTCGCCGGTCCTTCTGGTTCGTTCACCTCACGCCTCTCCTCCTGTGAAGACCCTCGAGTCCATTAAAATTCGGACAACGAGCCTTCCTAGTCATTTAGGTACTTGAACTAAACAAAGAAAATAAGACTGTTAGGTTTAGACGATGTGTGTCTTCAGAAACTTGTAATAACTGATATAACAATATCTGATATAA